>NW_027270937.1:0-600000 GCF_040938485.1 Diadema antillarum | reverse complement strand
GACTTCGTTTTTTCTCATGCCCAAACTGGAACCCCGAACTGGCTTATTGACTAGGGCGGTGGATGAGCATTGTGCTACGACGGTTGAGGAGACCATCCTTACTGAGAAGCTTTGCGCGCCTGTCAAAGTGGAAAATGTTTATCCAGAAAGGTGGAAGAGACCACTTTCTACCATACCCATGGTTCATCACATCCCTGACTCATGGTGTTCTAATAATGCTCTCCATACCGTGGAAAGGTTGACATCATGAGAAATGAGCGCGAGTGAGGCTACCTGATGTCAACTATAATCCTGGCGGACGATATCGACCCCTGATTACCGCAGAGAGAATTAAGGGTAAACATTCAGCATCCAATAGCTCTCTCTACCGCCTATCAATGGGTGAAGTTCTGTTTCTTCCCTGAGTAGAGAACCGAGCATTCCTCCCCCTGCCCCCCCCCCCCCCCCGTAATAGATCGGAGCTCTCAAAGTAACCACATTGATTCTCTTGACGTTAACATCTCAGATCGCTACGCCACCGACAAACTCATCTGAATAACTATCATGTTCATTTATACGCTCTGTTGGCTTTGCTATATCGCTCCATGTTCTCTTCCTGTCTTTCCGCTTTTATCTCCTTCTCACTTGTCTTTTTTGTTCCCCTTCTCTCTCTCTCTCTCCCTCTCTCTCCCTCTCTCTCTCTCTCTCTTTATATTCTCTAACCATTCTCTAACCACATCTCTATTAGTCTCCAATAATGCCTCACTAAACTTATTGAATATTCAAAGAATATAGATCACAAGTGTACTTGGAGAGGCCTTGCACACACCAAATTGTGAAAAAAAAAATCGACATTTCGACATGGCATTGATATTCTTTTACCTTTTGATCATGGTGTCTGCCTCCAAGAAAATGTATTTCTTTTTCTTTTTTTTTGGAAAACTTCGCGCGGATATAGGAGCACTGTTAATTGAATTAAATAAAAACGTCCCAGAAACCTCATTTGTGTTTGTGGTGCTCTAGTTGTGTAGATTCCCAGATGCTGATATGAGATAAATTCTTACTCTTCTTACTCTATTTATATATCTTTTGATCACATGATGTTTGATATCACATACTGGGTGTAGTTATTTCTATAATAATAATGATAATACGTGTCGTAAAACATCACCATGGCAACTCTAAAGTCTTAACCTCCGGCCATCGATAAAACTTCGGTCTATCTCCAGCAGAAATCTGCGCAGGTCTTTGAAAAGGGTTTAAACATACTTGAATACCTCCAAAGTGCCATTTATCTCCCCCGTAAGTGCCTTTACAAGTGACATTGGTTAATAATAATATGGAGGAGGATGTCGACGATGATATGTAGACATCTGTCTATTGCCGCTATTAAAAACTGGTGGTGACAATAGCTTCTTATAGGCGGTGACAGAAAAGTAAAGAGAGAGAAACGGGGGGGGGGGGGGGTAGGGGGCAAGGAGAGATAGAGTATATAGATAATTATATCATTCTCTTTTGATCATGAGCCGAAATCTGACAGAAGAGCAATTTTTGATAAATATAAAGCATTATTAGCATAGACTGTTCGGCAATGAGTGTTAAGGGGTGGGGTGGGAGAGTAAAAGAGCACACGCCACCACACCAGTCTGGTATATCGTTTGGATCATGGTGATACAGCCAGGGTGGTTTTCGGATAATCCTATATGGGTATATAAGTTTTTCTTTGTTTTATTGTTAGTTTGTTTGTCTTCGTATGTAATATCTTACGTGTGTGTGTGTGAGCGTGTGTGTATGTGTGTGTGTGTGTGCGTGTGTGTGTGTGTGTATGTGTGTGTGTGTGTGTTTCAGACACGTTTTTCGCATCCAAAACGCTTTTTGTTATCTCTTCTGTTTTAGTTGTCAAAAAACGGTGAAAGGGACCTGCAGCCAAACAACCTCTCCCCTCCACAACATATACCTTGAAGGAGCCACTACATAGTGCCCCGACTAGACTGTCTACAAGTTTTGTTACGCAGTAATTCATAATGTGCCTTTCGTGATATTGATACATTATTTCTCAGAAGAATATGTATTATATCGTACAATTATGCGTAAGTATCAGTAACATTAAGAGTTTAAAGGAAATTGCATTTATCACGAGTATTTATGATGATAGCATGATCATTATGACACCATTATGACTATGGGTAAATTTCCAACAATTTCGTTTCGGTACAGTTTAAAAAAAAATTAGTTATAAAGTCACAAAATATAATTGTTTTTCATTCAGAGTAATTTCCTTTTAAAATGTTGCATTGTTTTTGTATAATTAGGTGTATGTAAAAATAATGCTGTAATTGCCTTTTAACTGGAAACCAATTAAATAAAATGACATGATACATCAATGATGAAATTAGTGTACTTAGAGAGGCATTATTTCAATTCATCATGGCAAAGACCATTATATCATTTAAATTAGAAGGTGTATTTCCTTTAGTTTGGTTTGGATAGAGATTTTCCAGAACCACAGTCCTGATTACTGGGAAACTTGTACTGAAATAAAAATAAATAAATAAATAAATGCGAGGGGAAAAAATAAATTCCTTCAGCCTTCTGAATTTACTTTCTGACAAAAATTGAGTCCGGCGGAATGAAAAATAAATATGTAAAAAAAAAAAATCGCTACAGATACTTTGGTGACCTTCTGCACTGAAACGCAATCACATTGGCGATAGAAGATTCAACTGTTAAAGTCTGTTTTGCTGATTCTGCTTTTAATAGTTGTCATTGTTATCATTCATGTGTATATACCAATCGACAGTTTACACAAATTCTTATCATCAATACCTAGGTCTCAACAAGTGTCTAGTGACTCCCCACTCTACAAGCTCTAGCGCTGCTGCAACCTTAAAGTCAACGTGAGGTAACTGAGTATCTGGTTGCTCTTGTTGCTTGTGTGTACTTTTTCAATATTGAGAAAGATGTATTGATAACGAGTGATATATATCGCAATATTTCGCAAAAACATTATCCCAATTCACCGCTACGTGAATTTCATTGCTGCAGATCCAGCTGAGGCACGCGGCTGGTTGTTATTCATAACTCTCTGCCCCAAAAAGGAGCGTGCGCATGAAGAGTTGAAAGGTTGGTCCGTCGGGTATTCGAGCTTGGGTCTGCCTGAATCGTTATGACGTCTCCGTGGCCGAGCGGTTAAGGCGTTGGTGTTCCATGCAAAAGACCCGGGTTCGATCCCCGGCAGAGACCAATTTTTCAACTCTTCCGCTTTTCCAAAAAGGAGGAACAGTAAGAGGAATAATGATGTCAAAGCTACGCACCGATTTCTCCTTCCTTTCTCATATCTCACATATATATATATATATATATATATATATATATATATATAGTATTGTTGACAAAACTGTTCTTAACGTTGAACATTAAATCAATTCAAAATAAAAGACATATGCGAGTGAAGAGATGACCTATGCAACTATCATGACCTTTCTCAAAAGGAATGAAAATTACACGAAAATCACGAAAATTGGGAGATATAAAAGGGACATTCCAGACGATTATTACATCATATGGTTAATCAATCGAAAGTGCCATTTATAGATTTGAGGAATTTATTGTTGTCCTTGAGGAGAGAGACCAATACTCTGACAAAAAACCCATACATAATACTCTGAAAAAGGATAATAACATAGCAGATTCACATATTCCAATAATGTATATTCCATTACAAAATCACTTGCTAAGCGATTTCACCTTTGTAGAATTCATGCATGCTTTCTTCTTTTGCTCTGTTTCCTTGAGCAACGAAGAACAATTATTTATCAATTCTTCTGTGGAAACTACTATGTCATCATCCTTATTTGCGATTTGTTATAGATTTTAAAAACATTCTTATTCCTCATCCAAATCACTACGTGAATTCTGAAACTCTGTTCCCAAAAACCAATATTGTTGGCAGTGATGTTCAAATGCAAAAGTCTGACAATCATTCGGAAGTCTTTTAAGTCAATCATGTTGAATGTTATATCTCGAAGGCAACGGATTCGAACTTGGGTTAGTAAATAAGATTATTGGTAACTCATTGAGGAAAGATTTTACCTTGCTTCGCAGATGGTTCAAATCAAAATCCTTTCCCTGAATAAACGTTAAATGAATACCAAACTCCTAATAATGGTGAATATCAAGTAAACGCAGCAAAAGGCGAGGGTCATGGAATTTCAAACGTGTATTCACGAGAAATACTTAATGGTGAGTGACCCCTAAATATAATTATGTATGCATGGAGTGAACAAATGCTGCAAAGTATATAAAGAATAGAACACAGCAGTATCAGGGTCGGCAAACCGGGAGAGGGGGGGGGGGGGGGACAAGTGGGTCCCCCCCCCCAACACACACAAACGTGAAAACGTGATGGCGCCGGCCATGAGTATTAAAGGTTTGAGGAAAATCGATGTCGCCATCGTTGGATGAGAAGTCTACAATAGCTCATGACGTCACGGCAAGACAACGAATAAGCACTGTATATATTGTGTATATATATATCAAACGAAACTTCCAAGAGAGACGTGGCTGCGATGTTAAGTTGCAACCCCTTTCATTGAGCTTTCGGGCTGATTGCCCTTCTTCAGAATCTACAATAAAAATGTATAACAACAACATTCAAACAAAATTAACCGCGGTGTAAAATCATACTGAACCTAACCTTCAATATATCAGTTCTATGATTTCAAAAAGATACTTAAACACCACAATAACTAGAAAAACATATGCAATCATACAACATGTTTTTAACAAGTACAATATAACAAACAAACAGAATATTACTAATAAAATACAATTACAGAATAGAACTTATTCTGTTGCTGGTGAATACGGTCATAAATGTTGTCAATGTAAGGACTACAAACGGGTGTATGTGTGTGTGCGTGTGTGTGTGTGTTTGGGGTGTTCTGTTTATTCCATTGCTGTCACTATATATATATATATATATATATATATATATATATATATATATATATATATTGGCGTGTGTGTGTGTGTGTGTGTGTAAAATGCCAAAAGTTTATATTATACATTTCTTGTATGTTTCCATAGAGACGTAAATGGGAAAGAGAGGTTTCGATTCAATTCAATTCAAAAGGATTTTATTTCCATGTAAAGTAATACATTGTATAATAAATATTATGTACTCATGTAAGCGTAATGTATAGTATTTTGTATTACTTTATATGGAAATACAATCATTTTGAGGCTTGCAGTAACATTATGTGTATACGCAGTCCTTATGAAATGACTGACGGAAAGCAAAAGAAAACCCTAGAAAGACGAAAATGAAGAGGGGAAATGACATTGGGGGTGTGCAAATATATTGGTAGTCTTCTAAAGGGCACCGTTGAGCAGTGAGTTAATGTTTTACTGAAGGAGACAGGAGGCTATAGGACACAGGGACAGTGATAAGGAAGAATAAGGTGAGAATCAGGTAAAGGGTTTCGGAGGTTTGGCGAGGAGGAGAAAGATAAACCAGTAAGGAAGCGGGTGGAGAGATAATAATGATAATAAAGAATATTTATATAGATAAATATATATATATATATATATATGAAGAGTTTGTTTGCCATAAGTCCATATTTGCCGAATGTATTTGCGATTAAAGGTCAAGAAAAATAAAGAGAATAATAAGAACATTTTTGCTTCTTTTCACCATAACTTCAAAAATGTACCTTTATATGTAGTGACCAATATATCATTTAAAAGGTATTATTTTGTACTTTTTGACAGAGACCGTACAAAAATGGACTTATCGGTTTTTGCAAACAAACTCTTCATATATATATATGAAGATGTGAATTTTCAAACGATGATTACCGAAACAGAGAGAAAATGCAGCCACTATAAACGATAGAGGGTGATACGCGGACTAATCAACGAAAATCACGATGTAACGAAAAAACTGTATAAACAGAACTACCCCTCCCCTCCGCACACTCAAGCTTGTGCTTAAAGTGCAATTACGAGGTGTAAGTCCTTCTATAGAGAAGAAAGAGGCGCTATGCAGTTAAAAGTGAAGTGACCTCCTCTGACGTCACTGTGTCCAAACCTGCCATCAAGCCACACTCTCTACTTTGCAAGTCAATGGGTCAAATAAGAAGAATCAGATAGACAGACTTGGTGAGAAAAATACTCGTAGACCAATGGAAATACATTAAACGATGAATCCAGATTTCTGTATCATTGCAAGCACCTTTTCAAAACAGCAAATGTAGGTCATCGTCCACGGCGATATATTAACCCTTTCTGCGCTAATGAATGTTTCGTGTGCACAGCTATCACATACGTACCTAATGGACAGGAGATAAACGTAGCACACAGAGGGTTAGTGGCGATATAGGTTTGTACTGCTCACGCAAGAACTTTACAGCAGTAATTCAGCACGGGAAATCAGGCATACATAATATGAAATATGATTGCTATATGGAACTATGGTATTAAATGCAGAAATTGCAGGTACTCAGGGCGAAAACAGAAAGAAATAAAAGAGGATTACATAGACCGTGCTATATAGGATGAGTGAGTGAGTAGATTAGCTCTTATACGGTGAACCGTAGATGTCTTCTTCCGTTATACAAAAACGCTGATTATATGCACCAGTCATTTCAGTGCATTTTACCTCTCACCTATTGACAACGCTCAGCAGACGTGCATGGGGGAGATGGAATATATGGAAAGAGAATGACGAAAATGAAGAAGAAGCACAGGAAATCTACAGTTGGGTTAGCGGATTCTCCTACAGTTATACTTTCCGCTGTTGTTCTGTCTTGTTTCGTGATTTTATCTGTTTGTTTCTTTCTCTTCTCTTTTCTTTTCTTTTCTTTATATCCCCTTTTGGGAGGCAGAACGTCACGCTTTCCTGCAAAGGGCATAAAATGAGTGAAAATCTTTCCCGTTCGGTTTCACCGTAAGATGACAGAGAAGAGATACAGAAGGAAAAGATGAGAGGAGAGATCCTGCTGCTAAAGCCTCTGATTGCTGTCTTCAACCTTTAGTTTCCTAATTCTTCTATATTTCCTTATGTCTCCTGAATTACATCTTAGACAGCTCCAACTTTTTTTTTTTTTTTTGCTCAGTTATCTCAACTCTCAAATTTACTCTCTGGCTTTCTTTTCCTGATCGATTCTCTTTCTTGCGTGAACTTCAATATATCCCACGCTGCTGCACTATTTCACCCGGTGCGGCTTATGTTTGTTCAACTCCTCTAAAATCTTTCATGTCTTGTATAACATCACATGTTAATCGGTGGATAATTGCTCTTAAGAAAAGTACTTTCAACATTCCTTTTTTCATGATGAATTCAGCAGAAACCAACTGTACAACAGCGAAACAAAAGTGTCTCTAAGGAGAGCTGAAAAAAGAAAAAGAAAGTGAGTAGAAAAAGGAAAGAGTAATAGACAGGATAATGGTGTAGAAATACTGTAGATGCAATCAATAGCGAGAAAACAGAGTCATGCACACACATTATCGCCACTAGGCTCCCCATCTCAGGTAAATGAGAAGTTTTGAGCATTGTTCCCATCATGTTCGCGCTCGGCAAATATTTGAAAAGGAAAATGCGCCCAACAATAAAACTTAAATTTCACGTCATTTACTCCCGATCTATAGCCGCGAAATAACGTGGTCGCAAGTGTTTACAGGATGTTAACATACACTTTTATTCACCTTCCCACACGCACGCACGCACGTACACACACATGCACACAGTCATGCACAGGCACTTAAATATAAGAACATACGGCATGTTTGACCACTTCCGCCTCAGGTTTTGCTCCGGTTTATACAGATGTTTAGACTATTGATATTACCAAAGTGTCTGACATGATAAGTCATGCAGGGAGTTAAAGCTTCCCCGCTATGAACTGTCATCACAGTATGCAGACTGAGGCATCTTCAAGGCTCATTTCAATGGATTGACAAAACCGAATCCTTTCAAAAAATGACGGCCGGCATAATAAAGGATTTGACAGATGGTAAAGTAAGTTGATAAGTTAAAGGGGTGGTATAGTATTGGTTGAGGTGAGAATTTAGCTTTAAACTTTTTGCGAGATAATTGGGAACCACTTCATGAAAATGTGTTGACAAACATGCAATTCTAAGAGAAATTCAAACTTTAAATTGATGAAAATCGGTTTTGAAGTGGCTGAGATATCAAAAAACATAGTAAAACAGAGCAATCCTTATAAAGGTGGGTCCCACCTTTTATAAATATTATCAACTTATTAGTAGTACTAGTAGATAATCCCATGTGCGTTACAGTTTCTGTATACGGGCAAAAAGAGAGGACGCAGAGTTGTACAGGCGACTCCCGTCATGACGAAGTCAAATGGAAAACTTTCTGGACAGGCAGTTTTCTTTCGTTATTTCAGTGGTAGTGCCGATTCTTTTTTTTATATATATAGCAGAACAAAAGTATTCGTAAAGATATCATAGACGATAATTTTGGGGTCTGAATTTTCAGTTCGTTGTGACGAAATTTCGTCATAATTATCCAAGCGGGAGTCGACAGTAAAGCAGTTCGGGCGTCAAAAAAAAAGAAGAAAAAAAAAACAGTTGAAAGTTTTCACTTCTGTTGACAACAACTTGAGTTTATTACTTGAGATGTGATCTCCAATTAACTGAAATGATGATCCTTGCTTATAGCAATTATATGATTCTGTTCACCAGGATGATGTTCTTTATACATTTTTTTTCTCTCCTGCAAGAATGCTTCATGCATGATCGTTTTAATGAAAATTGAACGATGGTCACATGATTGGTAGAAATAGGGCTCTCATCTTCAAAGATAATTATGTTTTTCATTATACTGCCATAACCATAATTATACGCTGTCATGGCAATGCTTGGTCGGCCATGCGTTAAGGACAACATTTTGTATCGGTATACGTGATGTTTCAAGTGTATACGACAAAGGCAGCATCGTTAGGCATTTGGAAGAGCGTGAGACCTTGATTATTGCCTTTGCCTTTATTAGCCTCAGTCATTTGATTGCTACAAGTGACTTTCCCTTCTAATTAACATGGCTTTGTGATGGAGTAAAGTGGCACTCAGCAACATGGATAAAATCGTCTGCGAACGCGATAACACTTTTTATGTGGTTTGGTCTGGTTTAGTGTTTTCTTGTTTCGTTTTTTAGACATAAAAAAATTATGCATTACATACTTACACAATTCACATATTATATAGGATTGTATAGCTCAAGGCCCACAAGGTACTCAATATAGTACCAATACATCATTTAACGGAATGATAAGCGACTGTGATTAGATGCCTAACAAAACGCTCTCGGAAATTATACTCGAAAAATGCAGCAGAATGTCATCATAAGCAGTGGTGCTTGATTGCGATGGCGGCCTCTGGAAAACAAAATGTTTTGGCATTCCGTAGATGCCGAAAATGCAGAAAAAAAAATAAGAGCAAAGCGAGTCAAACAGAGCAGATACAAAAACATGTAGAGTGTGATACTTATGAAAACATGTGAATTATGTGTCTGTGTTTACATGCGAAGAGTAGTATAGTAGTCAGCCCGTCTACCACGGTACACAATGCCCCGAACACGATCGAAGAGCCGATCAACAGCCGAAGCGTGTAGGATGACTACAAAGGTCGCAAGATATGGTAGGCTACAACACACGAAGGGTATACGAAGGCTACACGAAGATGTGAATCTTTAATAAGTTTACCCGAAGGACACACGAAGGAAACACAATGGCTACACGAAGAATTTGCCATCGCTCATGAAGTTGCGGCTAGAGCATGAGAAACCCAAACATTAGATTAAGAAATTGTATTGTATATCACATGCACAGCTCCGCACAGCACAGCACAGCACAGCACTCACCTCAGCACAGTATTATGGTTAAAAAAAATGCCTATTGATAAGAAACAAACGAAAACTATCTTGAATTTCTCCTTTACTTTTAATTTCATAAATTATTACAATATTTTCGATTTGACTATTGATTCTGTTTTTAGTAGACACGTCCGTTATACAGATTGTGTAAATCGATTTTAAGCCTAGAATTTTACCATGAGACCTCGATCCATGTCAAGCTGCTGCTTATGATCGCGGTCTCCTGCTTTTCTGTTATAATAATAACCAAAATGTTTAATTTCTAATATCAATTTATTTAAATCCCCGCTGTTATATTCTTTTCTCTAAAATTCGTTTACTGAAACGACGCGATCATATGCTCTGAATGAATAATTAAGTATTATTTACATAATCTACAAGTGTTGATTTGATGATTCTCCTCCGAGCTTTCCTTTTTTGTGAGTGATATGCTACATGTTTTATACATCGAATACTGTCATGTTCATAGTGTGTATGTGTATGTACCTTGAATTAATTTGTAAGACAGTATATGCTTGCTTAAATGTCGTGTAACGTTGATTTCCAAATAGACATTGTGTATACTTTTTTATGTGTGATTTGGAAAAAGGCAGAAGTAAAATCAATCAATCAATCAATCAAAACTCCACATACGGTCATACGATAGCCTATAAGATGTCCACGATTTATGACCAGATGTTTATACTATCAGAGTCGAATTTGAACACTGCCTTTATCGTGTATCCATCATTGCTCAATTTCGAGACATTCTCATCGCTTTCTCTAAGGGCCATGAACTTTCAAATCCAAATGGTCAGCAAAGATGTGAAATACACGACATAAATAGTCGAGTATCTAATCCACTCGTATAGCAATTAGAGATTCAATAAAGGTCATTGTTATATAATGGCGTATTACAGGTAATTTGCATGAAGTACTCATTTCAGATACTGCAATGCCATTGCTGATGTATACATGACATACGTATATAAAATCTCTGTGACATGCTGGACTGGTGGAAGAGCGCTGTCACTCGCATACTCGTACGACTATGGACTCCCAGACACAAAATAAACAGACGAATACAGACGAAACAAAAACAAACTGCACTTATCGATAACTGGAGATTATGCACTAAAACGGTACTGCTGTTTTGTGTACATCTATAAGGCGCTTAATACAGATGTTTCTATAAGCGCACAGTTTACCGGAAAAATTAATATTTAGACCAAAATAATACAAAAATACCAAAATACAAATACCAAAATACCAAAAAAAAAATAGATACAGTGTATAAATGCGATAAGTAATGAAAATCAAAATCAGTGTGCACCTCCATCGACCGACCCACAACTGGACCATTCCAAAGGACTGTCTACTGAAAAGATAAGTCTTCAGCAGAGTCTTAAACTGATTAACGGAAGTGGCTTGATGTATATGGCCAGGTAGAGAATTCCAGAGAGAAGGGGCAATTGTAGAAAAAGCACGATCACCGTATTTTGTGGAAGAATATATATATATATATATATATATATATATATATATATATATATATCTTTTTTTGGGGGGGGGACGACTGAATTCTAAAACAGAAACGAAACACAAAACGAAGGTTAAGCAAATAATCAGGGTGTATCTAGCTGATTTGAAAGGGAATATCAATGTTAACGAAATTAAACCTGGTTCCATGCACATCATGTAGGTTACTAGGCAGCGATCTTTACTCGTTTTATGATAAAGGTTGAAGCGAAATTTAACTTCTTGTTCAATTTGCCTTGAAAACAAAGATTAAAGTGAAAAAAGCAACCCATAATGTTCATTAAAATGGACAAAGGAAAGGCAAAATAAAGAATTTTACAGTTCACAATTTATTCTTTTATATGTCAATTGTAGTCGTTATTTTGACATCATCCTCACAGAATTATTTCATCGGTTTGCAGTGGAAAATGATAGCATCAAATCATCAAATAAGTCGATAAAATGTATAAGCCTTCACCTCTAAAGACATACAAATGTTAAATCATGATTACTCTGTAATAAGGCAAGTTGATGTGAAGACTACAATTTCCTCTTAACTTTGAGTAAAAAAAGGGAAGAGGGATTTTTTTTTTTTTTTTTTTGGGGGGGGGGGGGCAAAGACGTCATTCTCATTTGTTTTTTGTTACGATGTCGGACATAGCCGATCTGGGCAAAACATGTGGAAATTAAGAGTCCAATTTGTTTTCAATCTCAATGAAACAAACGCTGTTTTGTGTGTTTTATTTTGCTCATAAATTTCTATTGCAGTCATGTAGAATGTTAAATGGTGGACATTTTCATAGTAAGCCTAGACACATCTTGCCTTTCGAGAAGAGATTAATTAGCATATAGAGTCAACCTTTCACCATCGAGTTTCAATGATTCTATAATGAAACATAATCTAGAAATTACAGTGCTCACATTCCTGTCATTGGATCATTATCATTTCCTTCTCCCTTTTTTTTTGGGGGGGGGGGGTCGTACGATGCAGCCCTTTATCAGGGCTTTGTGTCGGGTTAGCCTATTTCACTTTTGAAGTCATATTTAAGTCAGTGGAGCAACTCTTCATGAGATTTATTTTAGTAACCCTGCATATAATGCTTATCCAATAGGATATGCTAGAATATATTCACTATAATAGTCTTATCCTGATCAGTCTGTGTGCGATTTTGAAGCACTTTTTCATACACCTAATACGAAATAATGTAAGAAACCAAATCAAAAGTATCAGATAAGGATTCAAGTTATTCATTTGGAAATGTAATGCAGATGTACTTTGTTGTACATCTATACATTATCAAAACTTGGATTTCAGAAACTTTTTGTACGTGTAATTCAAGCTAAATCGGGTTGTAATATCATGGGTTTGTGTTAAAGGTTCTGTTTACCTTTGGGTGCAGTAATTTGAAAAATTTTAAAGATATCACATTTGATGCATAATGTGTAGGACTGTTGTATCACAACACATCCCACCATATGATATTTTCGCAATAAAGCCTAAAATATACGGAGATATCAGTATTTTTCTCAATAAAACATAACTGTCATGACTGTAGACGGTTTAGTCTGGAAACATTTTTATTATAACCATTGTTCACATTTTTTGTGTATTGAACAATATTTAACATCGATTATACAAATTCAAACTTTTACACTGTTGTTTTCTACCCCCAACACACATTTAGAAAGATTTTAAAGCAATAATGCTTGGTTCTTGTTTCATCTGCAATTGGTAACTAATATGCCTGTACGACAGGCTCAAACTCGCTACCTCGTTATACCAGACTTTAACACTATATTGTTGATAGTAATACTCAAAAGCGGATGGTCCGATCAGTTCATTTCAGTTATTTCTAGTTACTAGGCATCGAGTGATGAGATCATAATGCTAACTTCGTGGTTTTCCCCTATATACAGTATGCCCCCCCCCCCCCAAAAAAAAAAAAAAAAATATATATATATATATAAAATTGGATTTTCGCATTATTAACACCCAATATGATTAAACTGTCAAAACGCTACTTCCAGGGTCTTAGAATATAAAATCTTAGCTCTATTTTGCAGAAAACCCCATTCAATTTGGGTAAGCGGTCACAGAGAAATGTGAATTGTTGTAAAGCATGTCATGAGTCTGATTCCTCCAAGTTTAGCACTTGGATGCTCTTGGAACTGCAAATTAATGTGTTAAAACACAATAGACAGAACTTGGAGGGAAGAGATTCCTGACATGCTCTACAAAATTCCCTATTTCTCTTTGACCACTGAAGTAAATCCAATGGGATTTTCTGTAAGAGTGGGCAATGAGTTATAGTTTCATACCCTGAAACTGTATTTGGATTGATTCACTATTTTTATAGTTACCGTTGCGGAGGGTACCGTTGTATTTTGGGGGGGGGGGGGTGGGGGTGGGGGGATATGGTATAATCACAATTCTATGTACCTATATAGTTCCGACACAGAGCTACAAATGGGACTCTAACTCCTTTTAACATTTTGGCGGGCAAGCATAGTTCTATGCAAAGAGATTCTAGACCTAAAATCTCTTTGGTTGTGTGAGAAACAATTGTGTAAAACACAATGTACTGTATGTATGTGCCCTATATTCTATCGTTGAATGACGAGGTAAACATACTAGCAGTGTGAAGAGCTGAATTCAGTCATAAATCCGAGCCTCATTATGTAGAATGGCTTCTGACACGAGGGAAAGGACTGTGGTAATATCTAACTTTCGGCTTCCCCCCCCCCCCCCCCTCCCCCCCCCCCCCCCCCCAAAAAAAAAGAAAAAGAAAAAGCCAACAACAAACCAAATCATATCCGTGTTAGATACTGCGTTATGTCAGAAATTGTGAACAGAACACCCTATAAAATGTTAGTTGAAAGTATACAATAAAGACTTTTTCTCCAGAAGAGATTGCGATGATGATGGTGATAGCGGTAATAAAATCAGGGAGACGGCTGCTCAGCCCCCAGCCCCTCCAGTTCCGTGGTGCCTGATTCTAATCAGGGGTGTATATATGAATAGTGTAGGAGAAGTAGTTTTGAGTTAAGTGTATAGCAGAAGTGTATAATGACATCAAAACCCAGTGTACATAAAAAGAATTTGAAGTGGCGATAAAGGTCCTATTTTCATACGTCCCTCCCCTTTCCCGGTTCCCTGTCCCCGTTTTAAGTAGAAGCTGTATGAATAGTAGGAGAAGAAGTACTTTCGATTAAAGTGGTAGCAGAAGTAAAATAACATCACATCAGAACGCAGTATTATCATACATAAAAGATAGCAACAAAGACACTGTAAAGATATCTGTACACCCCCCCCCCCCCCCTTTCCTGGTTAAGTGGCCCCTGTTAAGTAGGAGCTGAAGAATAGCATGGGAGAGATAGTTTTTGGATGAAGGTCCTATTTACCTTTGGGAGCAGTGATTTTAAAAATGTTCAAGATATCACTTTTGATGCATTTATGTAGGTCAGATGTATCACAAAACATCCTATCACTACCGTATAAAATTTTTGCAATGAAGCCTAAAATATTATAAGGAGACATCATGTTCTCAGTAAACCATAACTGTAGGCGGTTTAGTCTGGAGAAATTTTCATTTCAAGTATTGTTCACATCTTGTGTATTTAACAATACTTAACATCGATTAATACGGATTCATATTTGCACAGTGGTTGTTTCTATCCCTAACTCACATTGTAGAATCATAAAGCACTAACGCTGGGTTTTTGTTTCATCTGCAAATGGTAAATTATGCCTTTAAGTAGGAGCTGATGAATAGTATAGGAGAATAGGTTTTTGGTATAAGTGGACGCAGAAGTTTAATGACATCAAAACAGAGTATACTATTATCATACACAAAAACCATTTGAAGTGGCAACAAATACCCTTTGACGATTTTCCATGTCAATATACGTGTTTGATAGAGAATAAAAATAAACAATTAAATATAGATAAACGTGTTTGATAAAGGAGCTTATTTAGGCTACTGAGATATACGAAAAAGGACAAAACAGTCGATATTTTTGCGTTGCTGTCGACTCTGTTCCAGCAGCCATGTCACAACGCAACCGAATGTTACATCACTATACATGCAGCATTCAAACATGATAACATGCTATCCAGGCATTCCCAATTTTGTACGCCATATCAAATTTTACTTCACTGTTGGAAGACTTTTAATACAACATACTTTCATCTAAAATGCTGATTTTTTTTTTAATGGGGGGGGGGGTCTAGACAAGCTGATTTTTTTTTCTCTCTTATACTTTGAAGAAAATAAAGCTGACACAGTAGCGTCCGCGTTTTCATTTTTCTTCTTTTTTTTGGGTGGGGGGGGGGGGGGGTGGGGAGTGGGGGTTGGAGTCTTATACCCTATTCTCTCGTTGAATGACGAAGTAACATAGGGCTGACAGTAGAGGTGAATTCAATCTTAAATCCGCGCCTGAATAGGAGAATGGCTTTTGACACCAGGGGAATGACTGTAGCAATATCTAACATTCGACTCTCTATTATCATTTGCGAAAAAAAGACAACAAAAACAACAACAACAAAACAAATTATATCCGTATTAGATTCTGCGTTATGTCAGAAAATGTGAACAGAATTCCTATAAAATGTTAGTTGAAAGTATATAATAAAGACTTTTTTACAGAGGTGATTGTGATGATGATGGTGATAGCGGTAATAAAATCGGGGAGACGGTTGCTCAGCCCCCTGTCCCTCCAGTTCCATGATGCCTGATTAATCAGAGGTGTATAGCAAGAATAGTATAGGAGAAGAGTTTGGGTCTTATAAGTGTGTAGCAGAAGTGTATAATGACATCAAAACCCATGAGTGTTATATAAAACAATTTGAAGTGGCGGTAAGCAGATATGGATCCTATTTTCATACGCCCCCAACACCTTCTCTGTTCCTTGGCCCCTGTTTAAGTAGGAGCTGTATGAATAGAAGGACAAGAAATACTTTCGAGTAAAGTGGTAGCAGAAGTATATAATAATATCACATCAAACCGCAGCATCATTATACATATAAGATACATAAAAACATTGAAAGTGCAGCATAGCAACAAAGACCCTAACGATATCTTTATGCCCCCCCCCCCCCCCTTCCCGTTTAAGTGGGCTCTGTTAAGTAGGAGCTGAAGAATAGTATAGGAGAGAAGTTTTTGTTTAAGTGGTAGTAGAAGTATGCTGACATCAAAACACAGTATAATACATGAAAACTATTTGAAGTGGCAATAAAGACCCTTTGATGATTTCCATATCAATATACGTGTTTGATAAAGAATAAAAATGCATGCAGTATTCAAACATGATAATATGCTTTTTCAGGCATTCCCAATTTTGTGCGCCATATCAAATTTTACTTCACTGCTGGAAAACTTTTCATACACCATTTTTTCATCGAAAATGCTTTTTACTTTTTGGTCCAGAAAAGATGATGTTTTTCTCTCTTATACACTCAGCAAAAAAAAAAAGTAAACACTTTCATGATTTCATAATTTTAAGTTCATAATTTTCATAGAAGATTTTGATGAAAATCAATGTATTATATACCATATTAAAGGTAATTTAATTGGCTATTAGCCTATTAGGTCGATACAAAGGGAAACTTTACGCATGAGTGAACACATTTGTTTTTGTCCTCCATGGCACAAAAGTAAAAATTGCCAAAATTACATATTGTGTTTCATTTGCAAATACCCTACAAGATAACAATGCTATAACAAAAGACCAGTTTAACACAATGAGAAACATGGATGAAATGTCAAAAATAAGTTTGTTCTCTTTATCTCTTTATATCCTTAAACAAAATCAAAGACGGGGCATTAATCTGCACATTACTTGAATATGAGACCGTTCTGAAGCAAATAATTTTCACACAACAGTAGATATATAATGTACGCTTAAATGAATCCCACAAGGATTAAAACAATCATCCCTCAGCATTCCCACTGATTCCCACTGATCGGTTACTAGCCATCCCCTTTAAGAATAATCAAGAGACAAATTCAAGAACCAAATATAATTTACAATTTTCCTAATTTGAGAAATCAATTCAAAATCCAAGCATTTTTGTCAACATTGCTTCTTCTCTTATTTGATTTGAAATTGGATTTGACAGAAAATTCTCCATTTTCCTCCATTATTTTTAGCCTTTATCAATCTTTTTGGGTTTCAAAGATATCATAAGGATTATACGTTTATTATTGCAACTGAATTCATGTTTTTATTGTGTTAAATTGTTTTTTGTTCTTATTGTTACATGGAAGAGTATTTTACGCATTAATGACAACTTGCTCATACTTTTCACTTTTGTGCCTTGAAAGAGAAAAACAAAGGTGCTCACTCGTGCGTAAAGTTTCCCTTTTTATGGACTTACCAAGCTGATAGCCAAATGAATTACCTTTCGTATGGTTTATAATACATTAACGTTTAGTCAAAAATTCTATGAGAAATATAAACTTGAAAAAGTGTTTTCTTTCTTTTTTTGCTGAGTGTATAAAGAAATAAAGCTTACACAGTCGTGTCTGCGCTTTTAGCTGATAATAGCAAACGTTAACTTTTGATATTGCATCCTGTCATCTTGATGCCGACACAATCAATCCTCAAACCACAATGTAAGCAATATACCAAATTGGAAGTGACTTATCTGCTCTGGGAAATGTTCTTTGAGAACATCTGCTGAAACGCTGCATACAAGTACATGTCTTCTTATACGGATAGAAGAATGCACCATTTCTAGAGCCAAATTTGACCTCTAAAGAGCTGATTATGAAATTAAGAAGAGTGGAAATGGCGAGAGACATTGCAAATGTATACAACAAAAGCAAGAGTATAGAGCAAAGAATGTCTCAGTAGCTTGCTTGTATATTTTTTTTTTACTGATGGCAATCTTCAGAAAAAAAAAGTGTAAAAAGAAAGGTAATCCAAATCCCTCAATTCGAACATTCTGTGTGTTCTCTTGCTAGCCAGTCACCACCTATAATAATCAATTGATTCATGTATTTTTTATGCGTTTTCTTTTTTATCCTGCAAGCAGGGTTGTCCTATTCAGTGATACAAAACTGCCGTCCTGCAGTTTCACATAGATGTATACATCATGAAAATACGTGGAACATGATACTATATGAATCATGAATTACACTAATCAAGTTATAGGACTGTATAATTAGAGAGTGAATCAATATATCATTGTATCATGTTATTGATTGTGTATCATAAATACACAATCAAAATATCAATGTTATACTCGAAGCGGGAAGAAATCCAAATATCTGCATACACCCAACGTTGAATTTTGATACGTTGTGTCTATCATTGTTAGTTTCACATGAAATCACGATGATAGTTAGCAATCCAAGAGATCAAGAAAACAATTTACTGCGTACTTGATTACACAAAACCGACATGTTGCTTTTCAAGACAAACTTACATGAAATCCTGCTACATCAAGAAGCTCATAAAAGGCACTGTCCTGAAAGGAGGTATCGTTTAGACGGATGAATGTAGAAACCGCGTCGCCATCGATAGCTATAGGTGGTAGCATATCGCCGCATCTGCTCCACGATCTTGCACGAAAGGTAAAGCGGCGGCTTTGATGACTCCCAGGGAAAGACGGAGGCATAAATATAAGTGAATCACTGGTATCTTGTTCACGGTGGAACTCTTCCCTCGGCTTTAAATGCGCGCACCGCACGATGTGTGGTCGTTCCGCGTGCGCGTGCGCACTTTGCCAGGGAGCCCTCTCCCGTCGCCGTTCGCTGGCACCTGTGCAATTTGTACGAGTTATAAGATGTGTATTCATGAACTTTGGTCACTTTTTCCATGTATCGAATGACGATGTCCAGCTATTCCTACGAGCGATTTTTTTTTCTCTCTCTCTCTTTCTGTTTTGCAAACGGAGTGATCAACTGGTATAATCCTTCATGTCACAAATACAAACTAAAATCGTAAACACTGTCATTTGTCGTACTATTCACTGCATTTCATTTCATTTTATTTATTTAATTTCATTTATAACTGATATAACCATTACATTTGAATACGCATGATAGCAAAACAATGCAATGAAACAAACTGTGAACTGAAATACAATGTTGTACATTTTATGACAAATACCGAAGGAAAGATGTTTGAAATGGAGGGGACTGCTAAAAAAAAGGGATTGTAGTTGACTATCTCAAAACAATATTTATTTACATCAAAATTATTTCCTCAACCCCCCCCCCCCCCCACACACACACACAGAAAGGTAATCACATTTTATCTTATGAAGTTCTTCACGCGTATATTGTTTCCGTGGATATAATATATATAGGGAAGACATATGGATTAATCAAAACATTTTATGACTATAGGGTCCAAACAAGTAAAGTTGTCTCCCTGAAACTATTGTAAAAATTTGTTTGACAATTTAGATGGCTTCAGGGCTCCGCAGTTCTAGATGTTACATTAAGATTTATTGTTCTAATTATCTCTACGCATTTATTGCTGTTATAAATAAGAAAACAGAGAAAATGGATTGTTCCCTGAAATTACTGTTTCACCTGATTTGTTGACCTTTCTTGGCCTAATCAGCTTCCGTGAAGCTAACGTGAAGCTAAAAGACATGGAATGAAATATATGCATATATATATATATATATATATATATATACATATATGACCTACATTCAAAATGATTTCGTAAAAGCAAACAAAACAAACAAAATTGTGTCATGAGATTACTTAAATAATTTCTTTGAGAATTCTTGATGTGTTCAGATTTCCTAAAAGCTACAAGTTATTATTTACTATTATTTCAAAATCCAAAATGAGTTTGTCGAAGTTTATACAGAAACATGTGTTTCTTGAAATTATTGTAACAATTTTGTTTGATAATAATATCTAGGACTATTTTGGTTTCCCTGAAGGTATACTTATAATAAATTGCAATATCAAAATCCTATACATAACCCCTCCACACACACACACACATACACACACACACACACACACACACACACACACACATTTTACTCGTATCTAAATTGAATAATCATATTAGGCTTCGAACTAAGTTTTAGTGGATATTCTTATTTCGGTTTTGTTTGGGCAATTGATTTACTCTTCAGGGTTACAAGTTCAAGAATTCTTTCACCGCATGGTTTGGCCTGGGTGCAAGAGTTTTATTATCGTATTTGTGTGTTTGTAGTACAGCAGTAGTACTCGTAAGTAATGTTAGTATGGGGAAATAGTATAAATGGCAGTCGTAGTAGTCACTTGTAGTAGTATAGTAGTAGTAGTAGTAGTAGTACACAAGTAGTAGTAGTAGTAGAAGAAGTATAAGTATAAGTAGTAGTAGTAGTATAGTAGTAGTAGTAGTAATAGTAGTAGTAGTAGCAGTAGTAGTACTAGCAGTATAGTATAGCATTAGTAGCAATACCTCAAGAAGTTGAAATATATATCAAGACTTTATGGATCATAATGCAATCCAAGGTCAAAGACTAGGAGTCAAGATCAAAGAAAATAAGGTGAGCATTAATGATTGCAGCGTTTGAAATCATACAACTTATGCAAAAAAGATGTCTGAGCTGTTTGCCATTTTAAGTGGGATTAACTCTATATCGCTATACCGCATGAGTTATGTTGACGTCATAACAAACAAGCCGCTAGGAGCAGGTTAAAGGGATAGTCTATAGTATTGGTTGAGGTGAAGATTCGGCTTTTAACTTTTTGCGAGGTACATTTCAATTCAATCGTTCATTTATTTCCATAAAACAAAATACATTATACAAAGCGGTGCATGTGTCAATTCGACTTTCTTCGAAATGGGAAGAACAGTTCATTGAACACAATATAACATGCACGAATGGTATTGTATTTAAAAAAAGGAACAATGCACACTTTGTCATGGTAACAAAAACAAAAAAAAAGAAGTAATCATAACGATGGAAAAGAGTGTTCCACTAAAAACCCAAGCTTGTAGGACGTGGAATACTGAAATGAAACAAGCGCAACATCAATGCACCAATAATGTATTATATCAAATTCTTAGATGTACCATTGTATATTCATTGATAAAATGTATGATGCTGATAATACAAGCATACTTAATCATCAATACTTGTTTTAGGATGCGAATAAGATATATTGTAACATAGCAATATTATGGCACAGACACTATTTGGCCGTGTACACCAGGAAAATGTGACCAAAAGAGAAGACTATACACGCGGTGACGCAAAACAACGGAACCAACAACAACAACAATAAAAACACCGAAATAAAAAATAGAAAAAAAGAAAAAAAGAAAAATGCACCTATACGCAGTTACTGGACAACGAAGAACGAGGAAAGAGGAGCAGGGAAGAATGGAGAAAAAAGGAAGAAGAAATGAATGGAAGAGGTCTGTGGACACGCTACAGAAGCTCAAGGACAGGTGAAAATATGGAGGATTTTTCATAAACAACACAATTAACCTGTTTATGTGGAAAGCGATTTTCTTTAAGTTTATAATGATAATGAGAAACCACTTTATGAAATGTTAATGAAATGTTAGAGAGCATACGACTCTAAGAGGAATTCAAAGTTTATTTGATGAAAATCGGTTTTGAAATGGCTGACATATCCAAAAACAAAGTAAAACAAAGCTATCCTGATAAATATGGGTCCCACTTTTTATTGATAGGATCTCTTCGTTTTAGATATCTCAGTCATTTCAAAACCAATTTTCATGAAATAAAATTAGAATTATGCCCTTTCATACTGTATTTCATAAGAGTTTTCTCACTATCTCAAGAAAATCATTGTCAATAAACGTTGGAAACCTGAAGCCCCATCTCAACCGAGATTGTATATACTACATGTATAATGATACGTCAACTCAGGAGGTGCATATACACCTCCAAAGCAATGAGCTGCGACACCTCGACCATCAACCAATTCATCGTAGGGTTCACCCTGTACTGTAAAAGACAATAGGTGGCGTAATCAAAAAATAAGTACTGATCACGTCAAGTTTTGCGATACAGCTGTGATCATTTTCAAAAAATTTAGTATGTCATGGTATCGGCATATTTTGTATTATGCTGTCTTACATTGCTGTTGCTACCAATACGTACATTGTCTTATCGAGTAACAGTAAACATTATTTCTACAGTATATATCTATTATAGCCCAACTGTGATGTTTGGTGTAAATAACACTGTGTCTTTTGATGCTTAGTGGCACCAAATAATTATGTTTGAAGCAAAAACGCAAAAAGCAAACGAGTTGCGAATAAAAAAGACAATACAGACAGCAATACAACTATACATAATATTCAGCTCTCCGAACCTGTAGTTTCACCGTTTGTTCGAAAGCTGTATAACTTAATTTTGGTGGCTGTAAAAGACGACTTCTCGATTTCTGTAAAAATTGACGTACACACATCTGAAGAAAAATGAATACAGTAGAATGAAATTATGCTCTGTTCTACTGTTGTGCTCTGGATCATTAAATAGCAGTGTACGCAGAGGGTGGATGGGGCAGTTCTGCTCCCCTCCCCCGAAATTTCCAAACTCGCCTTATGTTTAGACTGGATGTATTAGATTTTCAAATGATTTGATCAATAGACGAGAAAAATCACCAGCAAATAAAGAGTTCATTTGTCTCCTTCATCCTAGTTTTTTTTTTTTTTTTTCATATTCCATCCTGGTGTGAGAGTACACATAGCATTATCGCTAGATCCTGTTACCACGTGCTATTACTGAATATTATTGAACATAATGATGATATTCTTGAACCCCCTCCCCCCCCCCTAAAAAAATGATAAAATGATAAAAAAATCAGCCATGCTCTGGATGATTTTCCCTGATACACTTTCGGATATTGCTGACATAAAGATATTGATGACATATTGTAGCAGCTTCCAAATGCTCGGGTGTTCAAGGAAGAACAATATCCTTTATTTATTTATTTATTTATTTATTTATTTATTTATTCATTTATTTATTTATTTATTTATTTATTCATTTATTTATTTATTCATTCATTCATTTATTTATTTGTTTGTTTATTCGTCATTCATTCATTCATCTAATCATTCATTCATTCATTCATTCATTCATTCATTCATTCATTCATTCATTCGTTCATTCATTCGTTTTAAGCAATCTGCCTATATCACAATTTGTTTATTCAGTAATTATAGTTATCATTAGGCCGCAACGTACAAAACATCATGTTTTGCTTTTTGGCAGCCTCCTCCATTTCCAAAAAATTTGATTTGTATTCGCAATGCCATAAAAATCACAACAATTAAGTCCTATAATACTTCGGTTCATTGTATTTTCCCTCCTTATAATGTGACTCTGTGTATTGAATGTCCTACTCAGTATATCTTTTTTCTTTTTTTGGATATGAAATCAATGAATGAATGAATGAATGAATGAATGAATGGATGAATGAATGAATGAAGAAAGCCTGCATAAATTCTTCGCAGGAGATTGTTAAGCAAATATCTGTAAATAGTAAATAGCAAATTGATAGCAAATATAGTAAATAGGAAAACGTTTTCCGTGATAGAGACCTGTTGCACACGCGAGTTCGATTTCGGAAATACCTATACGTTGATACGAGCAGACACATGAATTCACCCCCTCCTCCCCCCCCCCCCCCCCCCCCGAAAGTACACATCCTCGACTCAGAAACCTCGACAGAATACGACTGTCAAATCATATCCTGAAAATGTCGGAACCACAATTATTAAGACGCATGCATGATGTTTTCTACATCGCAGCAAGTTATTGTGTATCACGCATGACTACCCCCTTTTACTATAAAACTAAGGCATCTTCGAATACTAATTAAGCCTGGGGAAACTCGGTAAAAACACTCGATAATAAGGTTATTGTGGGTCTATACATTTCAATTCAATTAGCACATTATTCGATCCGATGAAAGTTCAAGTTCAAGTTCGAAATTATTCGTTTTTCCACAATAGAGTAATAAAAACATAAATCTCACTTTCTTGAGTGACAGAAACAATGCATGTAAATTTATACAGAGAAAACAACAATAATAGAAAAACTAACAGTATCGATACATTGCAATAGTTGCTGAGGTAACGAAAGTGAAAGAATTGTCAATATGCACTGTGTGAAAAAACGGAGGGACCCACTAAAAAGACAATGCTTGTAAAGTGTGGGTCCCTCTTGTATTAAGAACTCGATGCAAGATTTGACTGAATATAGCAACAAAGCAGCACAAAAAGTTTAGAAGCCCATGCATGAGAGACAGACGGACAAACAGTTACACACAAAACAACAACAAACAAAATAATGAGCATGAGACAAGACTGGAACAGCAACAAATTTTGTAGGAAAGAAAACTGACTTGACGATACGAGAGGAAACAAGACTATAGCGACAAAGAGGTAATAAAATAGACAGGAATATGCAACAGAAACAACGATCCTCGGAGGTTTGAGGAAGAAAGAGAAGAACAAGAAAAAAAGAATATACAACAAACCCTTCAACTTTAGCCTAAAGAAGATCTTATAGTCAAAGCGTAGGCAACAGTAACAATAATATAAAGATCGGCAATGAAGATTTTGCGGACGAGTATTAACCAAATAAGCCTATATACTATATAGTCTAATTCTGGGGGTCGTCATTATAGGATTGTAAAAGAAAACACTTTAATCTCCTTTTGCGTAATGAGCAGATTTTAAATCGTGATTCAGGAAATTCTAATAATTGATTTGGTCCAGTGTAAATAAGTGTATTCTTTGCTAGAATCGTTCGAAGAAGTGGTAAGTGAAACTCGTTAGAGCGTCGGGTGGGGTAATTACGGAATGATTTATTTTTTTGAAATATAGAACCAAAGATAGGTGGGAGTAAACTGTTATCATACATAATATACATAAATTGGCCTAAATTATATAAAAATAATTCGTAGATTTTTAATATAGCTTATTAGAGTCAAACAATGCATTTGTATGTGAACGAGTGGGAGAATAGGAAATGATACGGAGGGCTTTCTTTTGCAGTAATAACACTCTATTCAGCAGCGTCTGATGAGTATTGCTCCAAGCTATTCCATAATTCACAAGTCGGATACCCATCAGTCACTTTCTAGAGTCAGATGTTTGTGAATGTTAAGTTCTTTTGTATAAATGGCCCTTTGCTTTACAGTTTTTCTGCAGTCGAGTTCAGTTTTGTTTCAACTTAGGTGATTTTTTTTTTGGGAGGGGGGGGGATTAATGATACAAGGTTTGCTTTCGAATAACGTCCTACAATGCTTGTTCTTATGAAAGTTTGTAAACTTTGTACGAATTTTGTTGTTTTTTATTCAAAATTTAGACAATAGGCCTGTACATTCTCAAAATATTGCCGGCGTTAACATACCTGCTGGTATGGCTGCAAATTTTAATGATTTTTTTTTTTGCATCGATTGGGAAAATTTATCACAAAGTATCTCTTCATCTAATAAAGTGTTTTATGATTTTTTAGATATACCTAATCCTAAAACTATATTTTTGGACCCTACGTATAATGAAGAAGTTATTGATATTATCTATGATTTGAAAGAAGGGAAAAGCCCAGGTTGTGATGGAATCGATTGTTGAAAAATATGATTCTTCAAATAATAGATCCTTTAGTATATATTATTAATTTATCACTTGTTACTGGGCTTGTACCAAGTCAAATGAAGACTGCCAAAGTTATACCTATATGATATTATAAGAAAGGGGAGAAAAATGATGTCAATAATTGCAGACCAATATCGTTATTAAGTTCAATTTCTAAAATTTTGGAAAGAATAGTATATATCCGAACTGTAAAATTTTTTCAGTATGAGTAATATATTTACGAATTTTCAATTTGGATTAAGAGAAAATCACAACACCACCCACGCTTTACTTACCTTTGTGGAAAAGATTACACATGCACTTGATACATTTTCGCATAATAGGCATCTTCCTGGACTTTTCAAAGGCTTGTGATACGATTAATCACGGTATACTTCTCTCTAAGTTATCCCATTATGGTATTCGCGGAAAAGCCTTGCAATGGTTTGCGAGTTATCTATCTGACAGATTTCAATATGTACATGTGAACAGTTTTGATTCTTCTATGAAGAAAATAGAATGTGTTGTTCCGCAAGGAAGTTTGTTAGGCCCACTGTTATTTATAGTTTACATTAATGATTTTTATAGATCTTCAGATAAACTCTCTTTCATATCATTCGCGGATGATTCCAATCTTTTTTATTCCCACCCTGACCCTAATACTTTAATTAGTACAGTGAATTATGAATTGAAGAATGTCTCACAATGGATATATGCAAATAAATTGTCACTGAATATTGAGAAGACAAAGTATTCATGTATATGTTTTTCAGTAATTCTTTAGATAGATTACCAGGTAATGTTATATTTGACACTCTCCCCTAGAAGAGGTTTCGTCTGTTAAATTCTTAGGTGTTTGTGTTGATAATAAGTTATCATGGAAGTGTCACATAAACAATATTTGTACTGTAATTGCACGTAACATATCAGGTATAATGAACAGATTGAAATATTATCTTCCTTCTTCGGCTTTGATTACGCTTTATTCAAGTTTGGTATTGCCGTACTTGAATTACGGAATTCTTGCTTGGGGGAATACATATTCGACATTGTTAGATAAACTTTTTCTTCTGCAAAAGATGGCGCTTTTAACCTTCATATCCGAGCACATACTGACAAACTTTTCCTTGAGCACAAAATTCTGAAAATAAAAGAGTTGTATTTGTTTCAACCTGGTCAATTTATGTTTAATTACAACTGCAACCATCTACCCAAAATATTTTATTCTTTATTTCACCTTAACAGCCACGTACATAATTATCCCAAGAGACAATCTAAAGAATTCCATCTTCCCCTAGTGAGAACTGTACACACTCAAAATACATTTGTTTATACTGGACCCAGATTTTGGAATAGCTTAGATAATGATCTAATAGAATCTGTGAGGTTAATTACATTGAAGTATAAACTTTAAAAAATATTTGTTTTCTAAATATACCAGTTAATTCTGTTCAATGAAAAAACACGTCATGTTTCACTTTTCCTTGAGATTCTGTAGTGTGTCCACAGACCTTTTCCATCCCTCTCCTTTTCCCTCTCCTTTTCCTTCTCTATTCTTCCCTGCTCCTCTTTCCTCGTTCTTCGTTGTCCAGTATCTGTCTGAGTGCATTTCCTCAAATTCTGTTATTTCTGTGTATTGTGTTATTGTTGTTGTTGTCGTCGTTATGTTTCTTGTGGCCGATTGCATATCTTCCTTTCCGTTCAATTTTCCTGGCACACCTGGCCCCATAGTGTCTGTGCCACAAATGTGATTTATAGTTTATTCGTTTGCATTCTAAAATCTTTATTATTGTACATAGTATCAGCATCATTATATCAATGAGTAAAATGTGCAATAGTATATAGAAAAATTTAAAATGATTAATACTAGTATAAAAATTTGGTGCTGTTGTTGTTTTGTTCCAGTGTTCCACGTCTTACAAGCGTGGCTTTTTTAGTGGAACACTGTTTTTCATCATTGTGATTATTTTAGTTGCAATGACAAAGTGCATTGTTTCTTTTTTACGACATCATTCGTGTATAATATACTATATAGTGTATTGAAAAAAATCCTTTATCAGACGAGTATAAGAGAAATGAAAAAAAAATTCTATCACTTTGGATTATGTCAACTTTTTCTTTTCTTTTCTTTGTGATGATGGAAATAAATAAACTATTGAATTGAATTGAATTGAATTGATATACACGTATATGCTAAAAATCAAATTTTCGCATATCATTTGTCGCTTTTACGTTAACATATTTATTTCATTGTGTTTTTCAATTGAGAAAACAAATGATTAATAAAGCAGTAGGGCCTAACTCAATTAAACTCATCTCATCGCTCCCGAGTTGTGTTCGAGAACTTCCGGTGCATATTGGCCTTTTATTCATGTCGGTACAAGTGTCTTTTTCTATTGTGAACTTAAGGCCCCACACAAGAGTGAAAGGGATGGTAGGCCTACTTGAGTTTTGATTTAGATCGCAGTGGGGTTAAAGTTTCCAACTTTTTGTGTTTGTTTGTGAGAAGCCTCTATAGGCCCGCTAAAAATTAAAGAACATATATAGGGCGAATTGATGAAACTATTGGTCTTAAAATGACCAAGCTTTGTAATTATCCAAAAAAGTGATCCTATATGCGACGCCGACACGACTTCTTTTTTCCGCCAAGGGAGGAGGTTATGTTTTCGTTACCGTTGGTTTGTTAGTTAGTTTGTTTGTCCGTGTGCAAAATAACTCAAAAAGTAGATAACGCCGGATTCGGATGAAACTTACAGGAAAGGTTGAGAATGACACAAGTAACAGATGATTAAATTTTGGTAGTGATCCGAGAATGTTTTTGGAATTTAGGAAGGAAATTTGATATTTTGGCTTGTTTTTTTTTTTAATGATAGGCCTTTATTTAACAGAGTTGTTTCTAAATATTTTGCAAAACGTTGAATCCTCTCCTCTCAACCAACACTAACGCCCCCTAGGTCCTACCATCCCTTTTAATGATAATTCTACAAAGCGGGCAAACCGCAAACTGCATTGAGAAGAAAGGGCGTTTGTTCCTCTATTGAAAAGTTTAGAAGTACATAATCAGCGGCTCATTATTTTTCTCCGACCTACACTTTACAGCTCAATGGCTACGATTATTATCTGCATTTCGAGAACGTGAGTGGATTATGTGTCATCGGTGTTTGTGGTGGGGGAGTGCAACTAGTGGGGCGTTCAGAGTGAAACGATCGATACAATAAATCGTCTTGCCCTCGGATGATAACGAGGATTTTATGTACACGTATTTTTAAATTTGCGCATTAGGAACACAATCAATGATTACTTGGGAAAATGTGTTATTTTTTTCTTTTTTTTTCTTTTTGTGTGTGTAGGGATGCAGAAACTCACGACTTGATGGCTATCAGGAACAAGCCGGCAATCAATATTTATTAGGGGGCAGTGCCCGTCAACAAGTTAGCAAATGGGGTATCGATTGTACCTCATGGAACGATACCGATACATCATAGGGCATTGCGATTGCGGACAAAATGGCGTCCAAGAGGAAACAAGATGACAAACATCTCAAACTGTTACGAGAAATGGTCAGCAAGGAAAACAATAAAACATGTTTCGAATGCAATCAGAGAGGACCTACCTATGTGGACATGACGATAGGCTCCTTCGTTTGTACGTCATGCAGTGGCATTCTGTAAGTAGTGAGCTTATGGTTAATAATGGAGGGGCCGGTACGTTACACGAGTTGTGTGTGTAAACCATTGCATCTAGTGCAGTGCCTCCGTGAAATGGGCGGGCATACCATGCCATGGCATGGCATAGGTATTGATCAGTGTCTTTGCATGCCGTGCTGTGAGCTGTGCCAGCTAGTGTGGTGTGGTATATGTAGGCGTGAAGGCACACTCCTTCACCGAAGTTGGTTACTACTAGTAGTAGTAGACAGTGCCTACTGTAGAGCATCTAGGCCTAGTAGGCCTTGTTAAAATGCTACTAGAAACTACTCGACATACAAATGTAACTTCTACTGTTAGCAAAAAAAATAGATTCTAGTTGTAGAAAGAAGACTGCGACAAGACGCTGTGCGAAGCACAGCGTCAGACAGACCAGGCCTCGCTATCAAAGTGGAGAACGAAAACACAACTACAAACCTTATAACAATTTATACATTACTTACAGACATTTGTATGTTAGGTCCTACTCACGTAAAGTGCATGCTCATTACAGAAGTTACATAAGTCCAGAGCCCTCACGATAAGTCCATCGAACAAAAAAATGGCACTTTCTAGCGCAATCCCCAACCCGCAACCGTCGGCGTCGGGGTTCATCGTTGCAGAATTCAAAATGGCGTACTGACCACTCAGCAAATGCGGGCTGCCAATTCTCACTCATTGAGAGTAAGACTCACTCATTTTGGTCCTTTCCCACTCTAAAACTTCATTTCATTTGCATGCATTTCTATTGATTTCACTCATTTTGACTCCTAAATTACAGCATTGGCCTATGCCTTTTTTGGGAGTCTCACTCTCAACTAGTTTCCAATGTTGGCAGCCCTGAATGCGTGCGTGGCTGGAAGCAGTGCCATACATGGCACTGGCTGGAAGTGCAGCGATGTACTGTATATCTACTGCGTGCGTGCGCTCTTTGGTAGCAGCACGCACGTTCCGATCGCGTGAACTCCTGATTATCAGATGTATCGTTCGCACATTCTGCATACCGGTAATAATAATCTTCATTTTCGGTAAGTTGTGAAATGTGTACTGGTATGTCAATATCGATAACATAGCTATGTAGTGTCATTTAATGAAGATTACATTTAATGAGTTTGAGGTGACAAAAAAATGATGTCAAGTATCAAAACTCAAAGCGATCGTAAAGCAATTGATGAGCTCTCTTTGTGTTGTGGGTTGTGCCGGTACAGCCCTGTCGCCATTTATAGATACAGCAACTGGGCTGTGTATAGTTAGAAAGAAGTAGACCAATCTAGTAATATGCAGTAATTGCTATTGATGCTTGCGTACGATCTGTTGAGGGGAATTTAATCTTGCTAACCCTGGCTTTATTGTGTTTGATATATGGAAAGACTTTTACCTTTCGTCCCACCTCCTCACTAATTTTGCCGTAGCCATTAGGATTTCTTGACCACCCATCATTTGGCATCAACAAACAATGCAAGCCAATACACAATTGTAAATATACAACCATGGCATGATGTACAAATGTACTGTAGGTCTAGATCTACATATGAGATTATCTACTTTTTTTATGCACAACCATTGGGATGTTTCTACATTCTAGACAATTTTATTTTGTCTGCATTAAAATGGTTTTCACTTCCAATTCATTCTCATCGACATAGTCTTTTCTCCTGGCATTTTTCAGTAGATCATCTACTCGGATCTAGTCAGTCTTTGTCACAAGCGTTCGTCTGTTTTAATTGTAAATTTTCTCTTGAAGAATCTTACGTGTACTTTCACCCTGTGTTGTGTAGCTTTCTACGAGCTGTTGCAGGGATTAGTATTAATATCCATTCATTATTTCAAGCTTCAAGGTTCGAGGCCTTGGCTTTGGTGTATTCAAGTTCCAGGATCAACAGCGCCAATAGCGAGCCATGCTGGAGCGGCAGTCAGCAGCAGCTCGATGACAGAGCAGAGCTCCCTTGTGTACTTCTCTGTATGTACTGGTACATGGTTTTGTACCAATACACGGTGCTAATCAGAGAATATGTGACCCGCTCAAAAGGATCCAAAAGTCGGGGGAGGGCGATTTACTGAAAATGGCGTGGCCTCATTTCCCTTCTCTTCCGCTTTAATTTCGTATATAACATGACTCATAGAAATACCTGGTTGCGGAGATAACGCTGATTTTATGAGAGCTATCGAGTGGTCTAGGAATTTTGCGTTTTGAGAAAACCACCTTCAAAGTTTTCCTCCAACGCAATCATGATCACGGGGAGGTAAGGCAGTTTTCACCTCTTGACAATAGAAGATATGCTCCGAGCAACCTCCACCATGTTCATTCAAGCTTAGCGCCAGCGGTCTATACACAACCAATCAGTAACCAGGATGCCACACACTGACCAATAAGATCACTCCCTCGTTGTTAGGGGTGGAGTCTATCTGTGGCGCTAAATCCAAATCTTCGGACGCGTTTGTGTTCAGTTGAAAGACGGAAAATCATGGCTCAGAAAAACGCTAATTATTTGCCTTTCCTTTAATAATTTAGCTTTGAAATTTCAGCAGATGATAGACGAAACATCAGACTACAAAATTTTGTCGAAAACAGAAATTTGATAGTTTTGACCGATTTTGATGATCTGGCTTCAAACTCGAATTTTTTCAGCTCAGCTGTCAGCGACTTTCGGATCCTTTTGTTGTGGCGGGTCACGTGCACAAACTTCGATGTGCACATGTACACAGTTTGCGTTTATGTGTTTTGTGCAGGGCGGCGGCGCTAGCTAGCAGCCGAAGTCCCAAGACACTGTCGTAACATTGCGATTGATCCTAATCAATCTGAAATCTCCCAGTCAATTGTAACTTTGCTATTGATCTTATATTTTTATAACAAACACAATGAGAATAGCGTAAAAAAAAATTGTAGAAAAATAAAGCCATCGAAAAGGTGAAATCGAGGTGTAATAATTTTTTCGCCTTGTGAGGTGGTAGTATAATGAGATATAGAGGCCCCTTTTCATTTTTTAAAAATCCTTTCCACACTCTTCACTTTCTTATACAAGTAATTTAAAAAGAATTCTGATACTGCTTTGAAAATTGGTATCAGTCATGGACAGCATGCGTAAATAGAGGATGCTTTGTTTCAGCGTAATCTGATAATCCCTTTATTGTTTTATTGAGCTCTATGGTGTTTTACATCATGCTTTTTGTCCCATTCATTACACAGCTACAATGTACTGTAGCATGGCTTGGATAGACCCTATACTTTGGAGCCTCTTACCTCAGTACTCACTTTTCCAGAGTGTGTGTCTTCTTTCCAATATAATTATAAAGATAGGTTTAAAGGACAGGTTCACCTTCATAAACATAAGGATTGAGAAAATGCAGCAATATAAGTAGAACACATCAGTGAAAGTTTGAGGAAAATTGGACAATCGATGCAAAAGTTATGAATTTTTAAAATTTTTGTGTTGGAACCGCTGGATGAGGAGACTACTGCAGCTTGTGAGTCATATGCGTACAACAGTATAAAGAAAATGTAAAGAAAATTCAACATATTTTCACTTTTTTCGCATAATAAAAGACCACTTGACTCGTCTCTTTCTAAAGGCAGGGGGAATAATATTACCCATAACATATGTCGGTAACGAGTCAAGGGAATGTGTACTTTTTTCAAAAGATGACATTTTGTGAAATTCTCTTTATATTTTCCTTATATTGTTGTATGCATGTGACATCTGAGTTATTTAATACACTGCAGTAGTCTTCTCATCCAGCGGTTACTGCACAAAAACTTCAAAAATTCATAACTTTTGAACGGACTGTCCGATTTTCCTCAAACTTTCAATGATGTGTTCTACTAATATTGCTACAATCGCTCAATCCTTATGTTTATGAAGGTGAACTTGTCCTTTAAGGTTCAGGAGGGTCCATTTGAATTGTATAGAATACAATGTGTACATGATTTTAAAGCTAAAAGTCTCCTCTTCCAGAATCTGCCCATAACTAAAACTCCATGTCTGGCAACTGTTTGGTACATTGTACAATTGTATGTGTTTTTGTGATGCATCTAGTCTTTATACTGTATACACTGTATAGTGGTGTAGGAAAGGGATTCTGTGAAGCCAGACACAGTCTCGAGACTCAACAGAACATATCCCCAACTACTGTAGACTGATTTTTCCATCATTCCTTGAAAATGCTTTAGTATTTGATTTAGACATTTGATAATGCCTACAGAGAGAGATAGTGGCTCATGGTACAACTGCTGCAGAATACCCCAGAAATTTGTGCATGCTATCCACAAATACTGTATAATAATTTAAAAGGATTTCTGGGTTTTGACTTTGTAAAACTATATCTAGACCCTATGTTTGTACATCAACACAGTTTAGAATGACTGTGACCACTATGCACATGGTAGGTTCTGATGCTGTAGTTTTATTTAAGTGTAATAGCTAAACAGAAGATTGTAGAAAGTACAGGTTCTGCTGTATGTTGGAATATGAACTGCAACTACCCTGGTACATTTACGTGTATACTAGAAGGCATCTGTAGATGAACTTCTTTTCCCAGGTCATTGTTAAACAAAATATATTGGGAAGCCTTGATATTGCCATCAACTTCTGCGTCATCACTCAAAACAATAACTCATTCTTGACTCCGGCATACATTATATGCTGCCTGCACAGTCTGGAACTGAAGGTAGCCAGCTACACTGTATGTTATTGTACACAAATACAACTGTATTACAGTATGAACTCAATGCTTCTTGCATCTGATTTGGTTCAAATTTATGTGACTGTAGTGGAAGGAAGACATTTGTAAATTGTAGTTGCTATGATTTTGGTGCAAATTGGTATTGTGGAATTACACCTGTTGTACACATTATGGGTATTGTACAAAAGTAGATAAGCTCCAGCCTTCATGCATCTACTCTTCTTTGGACTCATGGAGAAGTTGGTGCTACTCAAAGAATTATATCACGAGAGGGCGTAGTCCAGTAGCGGAGGCGGCCACGCAAGAGAGCTGCCATTGCTCTGATCCTGTACATTTATTGAACAGTAGATGGCAGCATACTGTTAAATGCGCTCGACTTGAATATTCGACGCAGTCAGCCTTGCGTCATTTTATAGTTAAGTCACAATGCTCAAGTAATCATAATGTCTATTTAAAACGTCATAATGTTGCTGAAAATGTTGTTTGATGTTATGACGCATATGTACATTGTAAGTGGGTATGTACAGGTTGTACTACGCGAAACAGACGTCATAATGCTTCAAGTACTTTCTAGTCTACACTTAAGTTCCCTTTGTTTATTTTGTGAATAGCAAAAAAGGTCTGGACTCAACGAAATGGTTCAAATGATATCATTGTAGAAACTAATATCTAAAACAATTAACCACATCGTGATTCTGAAAATAAAAAATTTGTTATGAAGAAGAAAAAATCGCTCCAGATATGATATGAGAAGATATGACTTGAACGGAGACTGAATTACACATGTCAGGACATGAGGGTGCGTTCCCTCTTCATTTTTGGACGCCTCATTTGTATGCACGTGTATGGCGACTACAACTTACCCTAATATAAAATCTCTTTGGTGCTACTGTGCAACCATGTACATTGTAGAATATAACTGTATCTCAGACCTACCAAGTGTCACTGAAACTGGTGCGTCAAGGGTCTTTTTGATACATACACTGTATGTACACACCTGACAAGCTTTTTCTTGGGCCTTGCACACACACAACAAAAATCAAACATATACCGGGTTGACAGACATGAATTTCCAAACACAAAAAAGCCACAATTTGAATGTTTTATCTGAATAAAGCCCAAATATTTAGTACCGGATACACCCTAAATTGCATGATTTGCAGCTCAAAAATGTTAAATCTGCCTGTGAATATTATGCAAGGGGGAAACCCCTCTCCCACACCATCCGCTTTTTGGTTGCTTTACTCCCTGATATACCTACATCCGTACACATTGTAACTGCTGTCTAACCTTGGCATCTCTGATATACAGTTGTAAAGTTGATTCACAAAAACTTTTTGTTTCAGCTCAAACTGTAAAAAGTCTGTGTTCAAATATGGACATTTACGTTGTAGTATTATAAATGGCTTGATAAATTTTTGGATACCCTGGTACTTCCAATACCAGACCTGACTTTGAAAGTATTCTTTACATCACTCAAGAACCACTCGTAAAACATTTTCAGAATGTCATGCTGCATCAATGACGGTTTATAGAAATGACCCACAATGCATGACCTTCACTAATCCTGCAATGACAAATAATGTGATATTAATACTAGTAATGCCCATAATTTGCATGATACAGTGTGATGGTATTGGCTTGAAGGCATTCTCAGCATACCCCAATCAACGTTTTACCAGACCATTGAGAACAGGAACTAAAATGATAAGTAAACAGAGTGGTGCACTCTGACCTTGCTACCTCCGAGAGGCATTTTATTACACTGCCTGCCACTATTTTCTAGTAGAAATGTTATACCTCTGGGCTCTGGCACTGTATCCGTCAAGTGGTTGCTGGCTTCAACTGCCTGTGGTGGTTTACAGCTAGCAAGTAACACACTGTCCTTTGTAAGAGGAGCTGCATACTCGGGCCACAGCAGTGTCAAAGACAAATGTCCCCAGGGCCCTGTTGAGTGTTGTAACTGCATGCAAATTATGCAATATACAGTATATAACGCCTGAAGAGATCCTTGACATTTGATTGGTTGTTTGACATTGATCATTCGGCCCATTTCACTGTGACGTCACCATCCGTGCAATTGTGACTCCATTTACATGTACATTGTACATGTACCATGCAATTTTGGATCCATACGATTTGCTCCATTGCACGCTCCTTGAGAGCCCGGAACACTACGCGGGTTAAACGCTTGCGTTTGCAGTGTGTGTATGCGACAGTGCGCTAGCGTAAAGTGCTCAGTGAGTACTCTCACGATCTCAGATTCCCTCCTGTTTCTAAATTCATAAAGCATCAAATGATGAGGATCTATTTTAGGCGTTATATGAAACAAATAATAAATGTTTTTCATTCGTGCAATGGACAGAATATTTCATTTGGTGAAAGGTGAAATGTTCGATCCATTCAACTCAGCTGCGCTGCATTGAATGGATCATTTCATCTTTCACCTCATGAAATATTCTGTCCATTGCACTCATAAACATTCATTATTTGTATCATATATTAATATGTTGCGAATTCACGTATTGGCTCCAATATAACGAAGAATTAAGAAATAAACTAGTAATGCATTATTTCGCCAATAAGAGTGAGTTTATTGTACTCAAATTTTCGATGGCCTCCACCTTTTTCAGGAGTCTCGACGGATTCCCTGTCGAGACTCCTGAAGAAGGTCGAGGCCACTGAAAATTTGAGTGCAATGAACTCATTCTTATTAGCAAAATAATGCTTTACTAGCTACGTAATTTATTTCTTGATTCTTCGTTATATAAATTGAATGCAGATCCCCTATAGTATCACATACAACTTTGTAGTATTGACAGTAAAAATAGAGCGACCATGTACACTGTACATGTATTGAAACGAAGAGCATCCCCGCCTCCTTGCTTGGATTGAGCTGTCACTAGAAATATGCTCTGGTGTCAGTTACTATAATGAAAAAAGTAAATGTTCATCAGTACAACCTTACTATTTTACATTTCACTTGTTTACAATGTGTACAAGGCACATGCAAATTCATTTTAACCATGAGCAGAATGTGAGATTGTTATCACCGGCTACAACTGTACATGTACAGTATGGCTCCAGCATGAATGTAGCATGTACAGCTGTACAATTGTACCAACTTGAATACCGGTAGTACAGCAACATGCACTGTATGCACACACATCATGTGTACTGTACAAGCAGGATTAGCATTTCTGTTAAAGGTTGGTGTGCATTGTATTATATTGCCAGATCTACAATTGTACACTACATTTTATTTGTAATGCAACACGTGACTTATTGGCTGAAAAGTAAAAAAAAAAAGATTTTTTTTTTTTTAATTTAAAAAAATGCAGCCTTTGACTTGTTGAGTGAAGGGCTACACTAGGCTGATAAAATCCAAGTGAGAGAAAAAAAATGAAAGCTACAGTGTAGATGCATGATGTAAGACTTGAACTTGAAATGCAGTGATCATTGTATGACATGGCAACCCTTTTGTCATATTTTTTGAGTTGGGGGAGGGATGTGACATGAAACTCTGTATTCATTCCCTTGCCCTTTCAGAAATTATTGGCGAACTATACTACAGTATAAAGCCATTCACTGCTCAATGATATGTCTCAATGTCTGCAAAGTGCATGTCTCAATGTCTGCAAAGTGCATCATCTACACATGTAGTCAACAGCATCCACCATCTCACCCAATATTGTGCATACAGTGTGCCTTTCATGATCTGTATTGAGCTGTGTGTCTATGGTGTACATTCAGTTAGGTGTTCCTGACACTTCCGTATCTCTGTCTTAATATTTTGTGTGTTATACACTGGTTACACAATTAAATAATTGCAAAAAATTAGAGTGCAAAGCTTCATGGGAGAAAACAGTACAGAAGATGTGACAGAAATTTACTAAATTCAGATACTTTGTAGGTAATTTTTATTAAGTAATTGTCTATTTTATGCTACAAGTTGTTACATTGTACATCATTGTGTTTAAACAGTGTGAGTTGCATTTTCGGCTTTATATGTCAAAGCGTTATGAATTTGCAGTAACATGCATGTATGGTTTTGTACATACAGAACATCTAAGAAACACTAAACAATAATGTGAGGAAACTTGCAACAGAAAGGAATTTGAGACAGCTGTACACTTGCAAGGGGTACAGTTGTACTGCATGGTCACAGGTACAACATTGTACAAAGTAGGCAGAGGGAGCATGCACACACCAACCCTGTACACTGTAGGCACAGAGACTGCCAATGTTTCAATTTTCGATTATAATAGAACTTGTATCTGTTAGTGTTTATCACTCATTCATTCATCCATACAATCATTCATTCATTCATTCATTCATTCGTTCATTCATTCATGTATTCATTCGTTCATTCTTTCATATTCATGACTGTACTCTGAAAAATGTTTTCCCATTTGAGCTCACAGTACTTTTTCTAGTTATAGTACGTATTAAAGTGAGTGCCGACCACGGAGATGATACATACATTATGTAGATGTACACTGATATGTACACTGTATACTGTACATGTAGTGTGTTGTACAGTGTACATACAATATTGTATTGTACAATGTATACAAACTGTACAATGTACAATGTACTTGTACATTGATACATCACAATGTGTGCGGTTGGAATTAGCACAGCTTGATAGTGATCAAAAGATGTCTGATACATAAATGATATCAAGTCATCCTTTCATAGAATATGATGTAAAACACATTTGAAGTACATAGTTCTATTGTATACTCGAGATCTATAACTGTATGTGTACTGTACTGTACATGTACACAATTATGTACATTTGTATTAACTTGACCTTGTCAGGCCAGCTGTACAACGTACTGTACATACACTTGTAGCTCATTTTGTTACTTTTCACACCATATAGTATTGCCCAACCCAATTTTTATTTGCCCTACTCCTTCAGGCTACTACAGTGTAGAGCTTTGCACACAAACATTGTACATGTACTTATGGGAGAATGATTTTTTTTTGACAGTGCCCTCATTTAACATTTTAAACTCACAGGGGATAATACAGTTTGTACATGATGGGGGAGGGGTGCTGATAGTGAAGTGACATCTTGACAGAGGTGAGAGTTAATATCATTAAAAGTGAAAGTGCACAGTCCAGATGTTGCCAATGTTTATTAAACTTTACACTGTACATACTGTTCAAGTGAAAAAAAAATATCTCTAATTTCTATTATTCAGGTGTGCTTTTTTCCCCCCTCTTCTACTGCTAAAACAATCTGTAATACAATGTAACTTTGCTTTCGTCTACAAAGTTCACTGGAAGCATGTCAATGATGTAACCCTATAAAATCAGTCTGTTTTTTATTTTGCTTGTTTTTTATGTCTACATTCCAGAATAAACATTTTACTACTTTCAGGCTAAGCACGTGGTAAGAGATATTTTGCAAATACCGTAAAGTTCCGTGTATACGACGCACCCGTGTATAAGACGCACCCCTACTTTCGGACCTAAAATTTAAAAAAAAAAATTCCACGCAAATATTGCGTGTGTCATACATATTTTTTCAGCTCAAAATTTCCCTAGAATGCAGCATGTATTTGCTCTATTTTTCGTTTCCTTTTATGCTTTCTTTTAACGGTATTCATCGGACATCGGCAAAATATGGAAGACGCAAAATGCGAGACTTGTCTCGGTACTCACTTGCTATTGTTTCGCCTTTCAATCGTGGTACATGTGTCATGCATATCGTACTCATGAGTGTACAGTACGATCTTTGCTATCATACATGGCAGAGGGTGTCTCACATATTGACGCATGTCAGACTGGAAGGTTCATTACGAAAAATAAGAAAAACATCAACAAGTGTAGCAGAGGGATCATACGGCGAGACGTACGGTGCGTACGGTAATTACACTCACTGTTGTTTCGCCCGGAGGGATTACCAGTACTAGTAACACGTGTGTCTCTTGTACCATGCTTCTATGCACAGGGCTAGCCTTTTGCAAAAGGCAGCTCGCTATAATTTCAGCACACGCACACAGAGAGCAATGGACTTGCACACACAGCGCGCAACGGGCAAGCGCGCTACGATCCGATCGCTGTGTGCACGCGAGTCCTTTGCAAAAGCCTCGATCTCTAGCTCTGCAGCAGCTGCTGCATGCCTTTGCCAAAGGCTTGCTAGCTAGTCTGCTAGCTAGCTACACAGTGTAGCTATGCTATCCTAGCTGGCCTCGTGAAATGAAGAGCAAACGAACGACACGGATATGCATGCATGCTTCACACATCGTTCATATTTACGGTGACATAGTGTCGATCCTACTCCATGTTTTACAGCTTTTGTCTATGGCCATATTGATACTAGTCCATTGATAAGTTTTACGGTATTGGTAATTTAGTAATGATACCTGTACATCGCGTATTCCAGCTACTAGGTTGGCTGTTGGTAGCTTGGTAGACTGACATTGGTAGCATACAGCAGTGCTGTTACAGCTGTTGCCTATGGCCAGATTGATACATCGTTACTGCACAAGGCGGATCGTAAGTTTATCTCGTATTTGCAGCTTTTGTGTGTGTCCCGATTGAAAGATCGCTCATTTATTCGTAAGTTTTAGTGATTACTTACCTTCCAAACGTCGATGGGCATACATGGCCCCAAGTTGGCCTTATAAAATTGGGTGTACATGACAGATTTTTTTCCGTGATTCGACTGTACCCGTGTATACGACGCACCCCCGATTTTCAATGTTTTCTGACGAAAAAATAGTGCGTCTTATACACGGAACTTTACGGTAGGCACAGAAGATATACACGTGTAGAATATGGGATGTGTGACTTTGTGCAGGAATTTCTCAACCTTTTCAACCTTCTGCTGCTTACAACCACAATAAGGTCTCCACTTGCTTTTATCATTGTTTTATGGCAATTTCAGAGCAATGATGTGAGACGTGTATTGATGAAATGTCCCGATGACAAACATCAACGAATGTACTATGTGTACAGGGTGTACTGTACAAAAATATAAAGAGTATGATGACCTAGTGTAATTGCATGTCATGAGAGCAAAGTTTACATACTTTTTTCAATAGTGAAGGTTACAGGCAGTCAAATATTGTTACAATTATAAACTGCGACCAGGCCATGTACAACAGTACCATGTGGTACAATCATGTGCTTTTCCTTTGATCTTGTAAAGATCCTTACTGTACATTCGTAGGCTTCGACCAACCTCAAAGGTGATTTTCTGTAACTTGAGAAATGTTGGTGGGGGGGGGGGGGGGGGCTACAGTGCGCAGTACATGTACAATGTACATTGTACATGTATCAACTGTGCCAGAAAAATATACAACTGTACATACAATATTATACACGTGTATTTGCAAACTTATTTCTTCATATTCTGACATTTGAGCTTGCAGACTGTGCTGTGATGATTTCATGGACAGCTGTACACATTCTGATTGAGCTTTAAATAATCATCATTTGATATGTAAATACAGTGTGACAGAGCAGTTTGAATAAAGTTTACATCCAAAGCTCAATACTTGTACAACTTGTATGTATATTTCCGTGTACATACAGTATGTCTGAAGTCAAATGTCTATGTCAAATTGTCAGTTTGCACTTCAGCATAACGAAAAAAAAAAAATGTGATCAGGATTGATGCAGGGGTTAAAGGACAAGTTCACCTTGATAGACATGTGGGTTTTGTGAATGCAGCAATTTTAGTAGAATGGATCAGTGAGAGTTTGAGGAAAATCAGACGATCCGTTCAAAAGTGATGAATTTTTGAAGTTTTTGCTCAGTCACGACTGGATGAGAAGACTACTACAGCTTGTGATGTCACATGAGTACAACAACATAAAGAAAGTATAAAGAAAATTCAACATATTTTTACTTTTCTCGCGTAACGAAAGAACACTCGACTTCTCTCTTTCAGAAGGCCTGGGGAATAATATTACCCTTAACATGTACATCAGTAACAAGTCAAAGAAATGTGCACTTTATTCACAAATGAAAGTTTTGTGAAATTCTCTTCTTATTTTCCTTATATCGTTGTACGCATGTGACATCACACACTGTGGTAGTCTTCTCATCCAGCAGTGACTGCGCAGATACTTAAAAAATTCATAACTTCTGAACGGATTGTCCAATTTTCCACAAACTTGCACTGATGTGTTCTACTAATATTGTTGCCTTCACTCAATCCACGTGTCTATAAAGGTGGACTTGTCCTTTAATGCTGGTTGACAAAATGATCCTAACCTAGTAGGTTGTTCAAGCAGAGCTCATGCCAAACATTGTGCCAGTTACTCAAAATGTATAAAGTGCAGAGGCGTACGTGGCTACAAGTAGTCTCTCGTGTGTCGCTGAATCATAGTGTGCCAGCACTGCATTTTCTATAACAAGAATTCTACAATGATGCCAGTGATGTAGAGCCTACAAGTTGTACGTACCATAATCACATTGCAAATGGTCATTGTAAAACTCAGTCAGTATTGGCTTACTATGGCTGCCTGTCAAGTAAACTTTTCCTTGTGATAGTTTTGATAGTTCATTATTAAACCTGTTGACGACGGACAGATTTTGCTATTTAAACACACATTTCCCATAGACACCCGCCCGAGTATACTCGGGACTCGTCCGTCCTCAATGGGTTAAGAAGAAGGGGGGGGGGGGGGACACACAAAACATTCTCGTTTATAGTACATGTATCATATTTTGGAGTAAGTAACCTTTGGAACTTTGAAAATACTTGTGAAAATTATTCAGTCAAGAAACTTGACATGCCCAATGATGTGGACATAATTTACTGCTATCTTTAGAGCAATCTTCAGTACATTTTGTATGCACACTTTGCATGCTTGGTATGGCAACACTTGATCTGTCAGTTGACTGCATACAGTATGTTGAATGCATGAAGTACTTCAGGTAATTCAAGTGACAGGGATGGCATGAATCTTGATGGGTACCATTTGACTTGCACACTGAAGGTACAATGTACAAAGTGTACATTGTAATTCAGTAGAGGACATTTTATGATTGAGGTCGGAGAGTGCACTTTCTCAGTGAATCATCAACTGATCTCACAAAAGTTCAAGCCATTTGTGTATCACAGTGTACACATGTATTTAAAATTATTATTTCTCTGGGAGACCCTGGTAACTTGTTTGTGCCTCAAGATGAACTTTTCCAAAGATGTACAGCACAGTACAATGTAAACTTGAGCAAGAGCCTTGCGCCAGATGTGACTGAACATACAAATAATAGATGCACTTGTGTATGAGATGCAGTCTATAAAAAGTCTTTGAAATTTTCCTATTGACGATTTAGCAGTTTTTCTTAGTCATTCCATAGGGCACATACACTCTGTACATGTACGTAATGCCTTCAGCTGTAGAATCTTGCCATATTATAGTAATTGTCTTTTCCCCTGAATCCATTAGAAGTCAACAAATTTTGTTTTGTTTTGTTTCAAGAAATACATCATAAACACTGCTCCATGCTGTAGAATCAAATAACATTGTATTATGCACAATGCAAATTACCCAGAGTACTACACTGTACCTGCATGAAATACCATCCGCAGGTTAACATGCTACACGTAGTTCCATTTCGCTCCTTCACAAAATAACATCCTATGGGGAATGATTCTGTGCAACAGAGGTTTTTACCCCAACCGTTCTCAGTCAGCATTGCAGCATCAGTGGATGCTGCCCTCTGCCAGTTGGGACAGCCCTCAAGGTGGCAGTGGCCTTCGTACAGTGTAGTTTATAATATATGAAGCTCTAGAGATGAGCCCCGTTTTAATAACAGAGCCTTTCAAACTAGAGTTACTGCGACAACCTCCAGGTACAATATAATGTAAGGGTAATCTTGTGGTCCCCGCAAAATGTTGCTTGAATGTTGTCACGGTAACCTTTGCCAAATTCTACCCTAGCACTACCCTGACATTACTGCAACACTATGCTGACAACCCTTCTATGCGGTAACATCTGTTGAATACACTCAGTCCGCATGCACAACATTGCAGACAGAGAATGATTGACAGGCCACCCGCCAATCACAAATGAAAATTTGGGAGACTTTTTCAATAAGGCATTGATTAACAAGATAAAGTCTGGGATAAAGGGTGTTTTTTTTTTCTGTAAAGTTTGATAACAATTTGAATTGGATTCTGAAAAGAGAAACCAGCGGCATACCATCCTTTTAAAGTCAAACTTAACTTTTAAGTTCGACTTAAAATTCTTTTTGAAACACCCCCCAGTTTTGTTTTCTGCACTTGGATCAAAGTGGAAGAAAAAATACAGTGTACAAGCAGGGGTCGCACTTAACTTTTTTTTTAACTAGCCAGGCGGACTACTTAGAATCAATTTTGACACTGAAGCAATATTTTGGCTAGCCAGACGGACTAGTTACTTCAGAATTTTATGATTTTTAGCTAGTCCGACATGATTTTGGGTGGCCAATGGCCAGCGGACCATCGCCAATTTCGAACCCTGACAAGGGGAGGAGAGATCTCCTTTTGTGAATTCAGAGTGAGAAAAAGACATCAATGCAATGCAATTTATTGTTTTTAGTAGATTTGCCACATTCTAGACATGGCCTGATTGATTCACAGTGACGATACTGGTCAAAGTTGTGCTACAATATCGTGTGACCTCATACTCAACAACACATTGTGTCGCCATATTTGAAAGCTCAATGACTGAAAATGATACCACGTGAAGCAAAATACTTCTTTCTTTTTTTTCGTGTGGGCTCACAATGTTATGCCACCCATGCACAATATAGTTGTTCACTGTTGGCCATCAATCTACAATGGACTCAATGTTGCATAAATCTGTAACACTTCTATTCAAATGCAGGGCGAAGACTTGAATGCATCCCACTTTAATTTATTGTGCGTGTTTGATTAACTCCTGACGAGCTACTGAGAGTCTCTATGAATAGATACAAATGTGCATGTTAAAACCCATTCACCCTGATACTGTATGCCTGCATTTTTGCGATCTATAATTGTTAGTGCACGTGACATTGTGTAAAGAAGTCAGCCAGTTAAAACTACGGTATAGCACAACACCGTACAAACCTTTATGGAATACAATCACAATGAATCAGATACAAGGAAATGCACTTGTGTCATGCCAAAGTACAAATTGTATATGAGCACTTGTTGTTCAACGTGGAAGGAACATGGAAATAATGATATTTTGGCAATTGGGTCACCTCTTATTAAAGTTACAAAATATCTTGTATGACAACTTTAGGATTGTATCTGCTGAACTGTATATGTCCATCTGCAATACTGTATCCATATGTTACAGCAACATTGGAAATATGAATGAGGAAATGGATTGGCAGACATGCATTTCAACCAAATGTTTGTATCTCAGTTGATTGTACACTGTACATGTACAGTATATGTACAGTGTAGCAATCAGTATTAACATTTTGAAACAGAAGTTACAATGTACATTGTAACTGTCCCCTTGACAAATCATTGATTTATGATACATGAGCTGTAGTGGAAAGTTTCTAGAACATACAGGCACCTGTCCTGACTCGAGATGAAACCGTCACACCTGTTGCCCTATCATGCATGCTTTTGAAAGTTGTCTGTTATTTTTATATTGTTCATTACAGGTATAATTGTAAGTACACTTTGCGTACTGTTCAAAATGTATACATGTATGTCTAAGTTACTTGTATGATGCCATTTTAGAATTATGCCTCATGCCTGTACATGAACATGCTGTGCAGAAATTTGCAGTGATTGTTCAACAGGTATACATGTAGTGTACACTGTACAGTTGTACATGTACTCTGTACATGTACTTGTACAATGTACATTTCTAAGATGCAGCAATGGCATAACAGAATTATCAGTGTCAATCATCAAAGAAGTTTTGCCATAATCTTGGGGCTCGACACTATCCTTTTTTCTCTGGTGGCCTGAAAAGATATGAAGTGGCTGAAATAGTTGTGAAGTGGCCGAAATAGTTCTAAGCAAAATTACGGTCTTAATAGTGTCCCAGTCTGGTAACCAACAGAAAAATTTGGTGGCCCAACACCAATTTTTGGTGGCCCTCAGCCACCGGGCCACCACTTACAATGTAATACATTCGTATGTCAAGCCCTGAATCTCTAATGGCAGCCTGTAATGTGAAATCAGATTGTGCCGACACAATTTTTAAAATGAAATTGTGATAAAATGTCATGAAGTATAGTAGAAAATCCTAGTTCACTTTATTTAAACACAGGCATTTGCTTCAGCAAGAACATTTTTTTTTCAAAACATTTAATGGATTAAAATCAAAGTTACATTGTACAATCCTGTGAAATGTTGTTCAACATAAAACAAAAGAAACACATTAAGAAATAACTCTTCCAAGGTATCAGAAATAAACTCACAAATAACAAACAACCATCCACTAGCATGCAACAGATTCATGAACAATTGAATATTGTTTTTTTCTTTTGTCTCTTGTCATTCTTTGCAGAAGAGGGATCAACCCACCTCACAGGGTTAAATCTATCTCTATGGCAAGCTACACATCTCAAGAAATTGAATTCCTTCAGAAAAATGGAAATGAGGTAAGACATTGGGCTTGCAAGATTGTTTTCAGCAAAAGATAAAATAAAAGCAATATTGATAGAGGAATTCAAATATCAAATCATAAAAATGTGAATAAGAAGTGCCACATAGTATGATATTTTGTATTTTTGTTGTATGATATTGCCAATTTTATGTACAATATTGGCTATATTTTATGCTGTTTCAAGGACAGAACATAATGATAGTGAATTTACCGTAGGATGGGATATCATTCTGAACCATAAATTCAATGAGCAAACTACACTGTACAACTTGGTTTGCAATGGTTGGATGGCAGGTCTGCAGAACGATATGGCTGGGTCTGTACGACTCCAAGTCGCAGCCAGGGCCAGACTCCAAGGAGGACGGCAAGGTGCGGGATTACCTGGTACAGAAGTACGAGAAGAAGCGGTGGTACGTCGAACCGAGCCAGGCGGCCGTCCTAGCGGCGGCCAAGGCCAAGGAGGCGGAGAACGCTGAGAGGAAGAGCACGGGAAGCACACACAGTACGCCAGAGCCCAAACCACTCAAATCATTAGTAGGCAACGCAGCAGCCCCTCTCAGAGTTATACAGGTATGTATGTGCATGTATGGCGTTTATAGTGCCACTGTACTTTAATATCATCAGATCAGATAAAAGTACTTTCTCGTGTACCAGAGGTAGGACACCAATCCATCAAACTCTCGGAATGTGTAATTTTCATAAAGATATGTATTTTGTAGAATTCTCTTCATATTTCCTTCTTCACGTACACTATCAGCTCATGGGTTTCACCAAAAACTCTGAGACTTCTTAACCCTAAAATGGCTATTGTGCCGCGCAAAATTGTTTCGCTGACTTTTTACTTTCAAGTCTAGCACATCTTATGGCACCATTTTCGCGAAAATTGGGCATACTGTTTGCTGCATGACCTTTTATACATGTCTGTCAGACCAAAAATGGCTCAAATATGTGATTTTGTGTACAAAGTCTATGCAAATGGAGTTTTCTCACCGTATTCAAAAAGATAGGATTATTTTCACTTTCATTGGCAGAAATCAATTAATTCTAGCATAATTATGCTTGAAATAGGTTCTGTCATAAATTTTGCGAAAAAATGATAAAACAAAAGGTCGAAAAACAGAGAAAAGAAATACATGAAACAATACAATACATAAGAAATTGATTTTGATACCAGATTTTTTTTTTCAAGTGCATTGTTACGAATGCTACAAAGAATGTTATCAAAAAATTAGGATTCTAGGAACTTTATTTTCCGATTTAGAGCAAGATGTATGATTTTATGCATATATTAGCATAATTAATTAATGTAATGAAAATTTCAATTTATTGTTTTAAAGTTTGGTAGATTACGGCACAGGTAATGTATGTGCCAATTTTCATGCCGATTGCGCGATCGACAGTTGAGATCCTCCTTCGGCCACAGAACAGCCCAAAAAGCCCGGCCTGGTTAGGGTTAAAAAGTTTGAATGGATGTCTGATTTTCTACAAACCTTACAATGTCTACTACTAATATTTCTGCACTTATTGAATCCACATGTATATTTGAGCTAAATTCCCCCTAAAGGCATTCAGTGCTCTGTAGCCTAATATTTGCATTATACCATTTTCCAGAGTACCAGTATTGTTACCCTCAGAGCTAAGTACTTTGCTCCAGGCCCACTGCTTCCTGCTTTGCCAAGCATACAAATATGTCCGGTTTATGTCGCTATTTATGTGAATGTTTTAGTATTCCATCAGCTTAAGGAGGTATTTGCAATATTATGGGTGCAATTTGTTACTCCCTGGCAAGCAATTACTCAAGAGCCTTCAGACAAAGCTGTCATGCATGTCCTTTCAAGGTAGGGGGTGGAGATCACTTTATCTTAGAGAGCACAAATTATTTCTTCCCTTTGATATGCCCTCAAGTTTCAATAGGACAACAGTGTGACTTTAATGGAAGTGTACAGACAAGGAAGGCATGATATAAATGCACATAATTTACTTGATAATTCATTGACATATTAAGCAAGAGACCTTGAATGACATTGCTTTTGAGAGGTAGCCAAATGAGTGGGTGTTATCCTTGTGTCCAATTTACTTTTAATATGTACATGTATGTGCAGTAAGATCACTCGTGAAGTTAAGAGGTGTTTACAGTATGAAGTTTATGTGGGTCAAATGCAGTGATTTTACTCTGGAACTTGCAAACCTTCAGTCACAAGATTTCATGGTCACATTCATGTAGTCATCATAGTCTTTATGGCCTTTTAGTCAGCATGGAAGATTGTGTTCATACAACACACCTTCTGTTGCAAATGCACCGATGTGCTATACGTTGTACGTGTACATGAATCTGTAGTTAATGAAACAAGTTCCAAACCCTGTTTTGCATTAATACATCAATAGTGTAATCTCATCTTTTCGTATAAATGGTTTTATCTTTATTTATTTATTTGTTCACTTTTGTTTGGGGTAGAGTTGGGGGGACCAGTCTACTGACAGTGTATAAATGCACATATTTTTTGTATGTGAGTTTAGGCACAATTCATAGTGAGCTCTGCTGTCTGAAAGTAGGCTTAAGAAGCAGTCTCAAATTTGCATGACAAATCATATGGTGCAAATTAGTCATGATGTTTGACACACTTTGCCATCCTTGTTGTCACGTGTTCTAAGGTAAGTTAGTGTTATTCCTGATATTATCAAGTTAATACAAATGTCTTTAGTTATTCTGAGCTAATGTTACATTTCATAAGACTATACTTTGCTTTTCCATCACTGACTTGTGAACAGTTTATACTTGGTATGCCCAGCCAGTGTTCTTCTGACATTTGGAAGAGAAAAATTAAACTGTAGGTTGATTTAAATAGACATGGGCTGTGACAAGGTTTGAATACCACTGTTTCTGAATCTACATGGAATCTCAGTGAAGATAAATTTCTTTTACGAAGTGACAATATCCACACATTCTGAGTGGTTGATTTATCTTTGTATGTTTGGTTCCAATAATCATTGACAGCCGCCGGCTTCCTCACAGCAGAACAGTAGACCTCCAACACTAGCACAAACAGCAAGCAAACAGAAGTCTGTGGATCTATTAGCGGACCTTGGGGGAGACCCGTTTGCCAGTTCAGCACAACCAGGTCAGTGTGTGTGACTCATCATATACAACATCTCCAGTGGAATTTACATTGTAAATAAAGAATTTTTCCCTACCTCAAACTTAGCACTGTCTTGCAATACCCTGCTCATAGTAAGAAAGGTCCATGAAAGTTATCAAATTTCTTTACAAGCATCCAAAAAGCAGATGCCATCATACTTACAATTGTTAATGCTTGCAGATACCAATCAATTAATGTACAGTAGCATTATCAGTCTTACAGGTTTTGTACTTCCAAATCCTCATTGCCAGATTTCTTTTTTTTTTCTTCTTCTTCTTCTTCCTTTTTTTTTTTTTTTTTTTTTTTTTGGGGGGGGGGGGGGGCTTTCTGCTATTGTTTTAGAATTTGGTCATTTGTGTTTAAAACGTAACTTTCTATTCATTCATTGCCTAATGTTTTTCCTGACCCAGGTATGTGACCTTTATGCTTTAAATATAGAGGGTATTAATCTTCTTCAGACTAGGGTAGATCATGTTGATCACAGTGGCATGGAAATGAAAAATTCAGAAATATTTCCTGAGAGCTGAAATACATGTAGTGGTTTAGATACTTGTGTTTTTTTTTTTTTTTTTGTTTTTTTTTTTTTTTTGGGGGGGGGGGGTGGGGGAGGAGGGGGAGGAGGGGGGTGTTTTTAGCCAGGGGAAAAAAATAAGATTTCAGTTTACAAGAGTGATATTGCTGTGCGAATGCTGAGCATGTAGGCTTGAATTATGTTATCTTTTTAGAATTCTTTTGTTCAGCATTCGGTTGTTTGCATGCTTATTATTGATCTCAACAGCTGCGCAAGCAAGTGGTTTTGGGCAGGTACCCTTTGGACAAGCAGCCCAGCCAAGTCCCTTCGGACAACCAGCACAGTCAACGTCCAGCTGGCAAAGCCCCCAGCAGCAGCAGCAGCAACAGCAGTCTGCATTCGGACAGCAAATGCTGTTCGGCCAGCCAGCTCAACAGGCGGCTTTCCCCCAACCCCAGCCCCAGGCCCAGCAACAGCAGCAGGGTGGCTTTGCAGATTTCAGTCAAGCATTTGGTGGACCCCCTCAAACCAGTGGAGGTAAGGGCTACAAGGTCGTATGAAGGAATGCACATTATATAAACACTCATCAAGTAGCAGTCTACACAGGGCATTATTAACAACATTATGATTCCCATATATGTACTTGGCCAAACAAGCATTCCAGCAAGGGCATGATAGATTGATCAAGCAAGCGGCTGTTACTGTAATATTTGCCAGACAGATAGTTTTAGTTGCCCCACACAAGCAGGAAAGTGAGTTTACAAGTCCTTAGCCTGTGCAACAGTGAATAAGTGACTGTATGAATTGTGCATGTCTTCTCCTGCCTGCCTCTGTGAAATTAATTGTTTAAGGATGTCATAAATGTCTGCATTACTGTCACCCCACCCAATATTTAGATATGATACTTTTATATAATGAGGGGAATGGTGAGTGAATGTCACAGAACCTAACAAGCTTCGCAATTGGACATAAAAACAGGAGTCGCTGTGATCGACTGTGCACTGGGCAGAAGATTTTGCCATCATCTTGCAGTACCATCCTCCTTTTGCTTGGGTGTGACTACTTTAATAAGGAGGGGCACAGTGAGCTACTAATGTAATTTTTCAGTGAGCAGCCACCCCCCCCCCCCCCCCCCCCCAAGAATAAAACAAAAGTTTGCAGTCATGCGTGTACAAAGATTTCTGGAGAGTGGAAGGAAAATGAGTAAAGATATTGTTTGTTAAATGGCTACAAAGCAATTGAACAAAATATCACTTGTCACAGAAGAAGGCATTGAAATCGGAGCCTTAGTCAAAATATTTACAAATCTACATGAGTACGTTCTTCTTAATGGTCAGGTTTCTATTTTGCTCATATGCATTACAAGCTACTTGACTATGCAAAAAGAAATTCAAACATTTTAATTAAAGCAGCTGAAAGAAATAGAGCATTAGAGCATTAGAGCATTCTGAGTGGGAAAGTTTCAGTTTTGCTGTAAAGCTGTTGATATTGAGCTCTTCAACCTTGAATAGGCACATTGTACTGTATATCATTGGCAGTCCGCATCATTGGCTCAATTTCTGTGATCAGACAGTGCAGTTCTAGCCCCAACCATTCATCACATGTGTCACATTCTATGTACGTCATTTCCAGTACGTATATGTGTACGATGTTTACGAGGAAGATGAAGTCATATTTTGAAGTTCTTCACATGTGCGAAAAGTGATTTCTACTATTAAAACATTGATCGTGATCACTCAATCAAGACCACCATTATGAGGACTACGTGTATGTAGGATACCATGTCAAGTGCCGTACTGACACTGAGACCATGGTAACCTCGTCAGTCCTTTCTTGATTGCCTGGATGTGGTATACTAGTAAATTTAGTGTTTGACAGTTGCTATGGCAACATGCATGCATGTTCATTGCCAGCCAACCCTGCGGGAGCTTGGCTCACTGCACAAACCTGCCAGATGTTGCAAACCGACACACCTGCTGCACTGCACCATGAGCATAGTTTTGAAACACAAACACTTGTAAACACACACTTTCGATACATTTACACACGCCCATGCCCAGCCAAGCACATATAAACACTCAAACACACACACACACACACATTCTCGTACAGTGCTACAACCAGGGATATGATAGTTTGCTATTTAAAAGGTAATCGGGCATATATTCCATTATTTGTCTCTAGAAAAATAACTTTTCCTTTCTCCGATGGATTGACTAATTGAAATTGAAACACAATCCAAAATCATACTTAAATTCAGTTAAAAGATGGGGCTTCAAGTACTTGTAGTGTATAGGTGCATATACAACAATAGAGAATATGTGTAGAAATTTTCAAATTTCCCCATATGAATAGTGTAAAAACTTTTCGCCCTAATACAGGTCCTTAACATGCAGAACAGGTCGGATGTACTATATAGGGCACACAAAATTAAAAAAATTCTCTAAAATAGCTGGGAGAAAAGAGGTGTTTCATCTTCACTAACCTGGACAAGTGAGATATATCCTTTCTTCCATCAAATTCCCAAGGCGGGTTCTTCAGCTCAAACTCTGTCCAAGGGTCCGCAAAGCCAGACTACGAGTTCTTTTTACTCAAAATATCACCTATTTTCTGTACATGCACCCAATGAAACATAGTCCATTCAAATTCCATGAGAAAAGCTTTCATCTTCCAACCAAAATGCAGTTTGTGGAGGAATTCATACTCAATACGATGTATCTGCAGCTATTAATTTTTTTGCCAAACTGCATTATTGATTTTTAATTAATTTTTTTTCTTCATTTATTTTGGTATCTTTGGTACGAATTTGTGAAGGGGTCTGGGACATTCCATTTTATTTACAGGTGTGAATCCTATACCCCTAGAGTACCCCCCTACATGTACACGTAGGTCCTTAACCCTAACTATCGGAGGCCCCCCCCCCCCTGACGTTTCGCGCGATGTATCGCTATCGCAAGAAGCTATCGCCGCGGCATTTCATGACTTTTTTCTTTCGAGTCTACCGCATCTTTTGACACCAAATTTGCGATGCCAGGGTGCTCGGTTCCAAAGTTGCACATAAATATGCACGTGCATGTCAGACCAAAAATTGCTCAAAAACGTGAATTTGTGTGCAATTTCAATGCGAACTGTGTTTACAGGCAAATTTCATAAAAGCATGATTATTTGGGGGGTTTATTGATTAAAATCAATTATTAACGCATTTTCTTGTTCGGAACAATGTCACGGACAAATTTCATCGAAAAAACAAAGAAATACATAAGAAATTCAAAAAACAAAGAAATACATAAGAAATTCAAAAAACAAAGAAATACTTTATAGGAAATTTTTTTCTGATTGTGCAATTGTTTTCTCTTACATTTGCTAAGGACACTAAAATGAATATTTATGCCAAAAATGTGCCTGTTTTGAGCTTTATTTAGTGATTAATACCAAATTGTCTGATTTCATGCATCATTATGCATAAATTAGCATAATTTAGTGTAAATGATAATTTTTGAAAAAATTAACATAATAGGCAATGCGTGTGCCAATTTTCGTTGTGATCGGGCGGTCGACAGCCGAGATCCGGAGGGGAGGCCTGGGAGGCCCCCCCGGCTCTATCATCTACCTAAATAGCCCGGCCTAGTTAGGGTTAAGAGGGCGCTTTTTCATTTGTTTTTAAAATACTCTGAACAGATGGGCATATGGTATGAAATGTATCCCCGGTTGCGTGGAGTAAAACACTACCATACATGCATCTCTGACTGAAAGCGTTTGTGAGAACACACACACACACACACATAACAATTGACTCGATGGCTGCTCTACCTTCAGGCGTGCATGCTGCCCTCCCCGACCCAGTAGCGGCCCGGCCCCGCAGCACTGCCTCCACCAGCTCAGGGAACTTTGCTGACATCTTCTTTTCCTCCTCCCCCAGCATACAGGCTGAGGATCGTGAGTAGTAGTGTGCATCATCTCTTCCTGTGGATGTGTCCGTCCCTGGTATCTCTGATATAATACATCATAGCCTGGAGTCTCACTAATCTCTTCAAAACTTTTCAGTTCATGTGACAAATACTCACCAACACTTCTATTGTGTTCTTGCTTGAATAGAGCATGGTAACCCTTGTCCCCAACAGCTGTTTCCTGTGCTCATCACTTTTGTTTTAGCTTTTCCTGCAAGATTCTGGCATACATGTCTTACAGCTATCCTTCACTCCACGGTGACTAGACACATGAGCCGTGTTGAAACCTTTCACCTTTTATTTTTATTCTTGATGTTTGCCGTGTGTATGATAACCATATTAATCAGTTTATTAGCCACAATGTTTGTGGACAGGGAGACCCCTAGAATAGGAGGAGCTGTAAATACCTAGTAGTACTACTAGTTACATACAACACACGAACAACAGAATTTTTGTCCTCAAAAACAGTTGTTGTCTGTACAAGATAATCCTACTGGTAAGGTCTGGTTACCAAAATGTCCTGAGTTGGTGTATTTTTGGAGCATGTATGGTGGTTTGTTCTATCAAATGATGTCTTTTTAGTTTCAGTTGCTTGGAATGGTCAGCTACGAATGAACTTTATGAATGAGCTCTTGTGTACTCTACATCGCACGCTTGCTCATGGCAGAGAATGAATAACAGTCAGTTTTGATACCATTGAACTACATAGCCCTGAATATAATGACAAAAATACTTTTAGATGTAATTGTAGATGTTGAGTGTATTACCTTGATTTAAAGTGATATTGATTAGTAAACTTGCCAGAGTAAAATCTAATAGGACATTTATGGTTGTAAGTCCCCATACTGTATGCTCAGAATTAAGCCAATTATACTCATGCTCATCCATACAATAGCAAGAGGTCAAGTTTAAATTTTTAAGTGCTTGCAGGGTCCTAGAAAAAAGCGTATGCACAATTATGTGAATGCACTAGTCAACTACATGATCACTCAATTTTTCATCCATCTGTACTGGTAAGTGAATTAGGTAACTATATGCTGTGTATATGTGAATATACAATATGAATGAGTGAATATAGGTACATACATTGTACATAGTGTACCTACAGCTGTAAGAATTGAAGAGATTCTTCTTAGAGGCTGAGAACCTTGAAGAGCCAATTGAGTGGAGAAGGGTAATAGTGATATGGTCTGATCTTTGATGATAGATCAAAAGTTTCAAGAGCTAAGTGAGTCCAGACTGAACTTACCTTTAGTGGAAAGGAGTGAAAGTGATAAGATCTTGGATAATAGATCAGAAATTTCAAGAGCTATTTAAACTAAAGTGAGTGCAGACTGAACTGCACTCACTTTAATGTACCTTGAGTGGAGAAGAGCGAGAGTAATACATGTAAGTTCTTTTATAATAGATCAGAATCTTTATAAACCAAATGTGTTTAAAGGGATGGTATACAATGTAGTATTGGTGGAAATGAGGATGAGCTTTTAACTTTTTCCCGAGATATTAAGAAACCACTTCAATATGAAATGTAACAGAGCATACCATTTTTAGAGGAATACAAAGTTTATTTGATGAAAATCAGTTTTGAAATGGCTGAGATATCCAAGAAAAAAGTAACGTCAAAGTGATCCTAATAAAAGGTGGGCCCCTCCTTTTTCTCCAATATTTCCCAAATATGTCGGCTTGCAGTTATTTGAAGGAAGTCTCACCCAATAAGCTCTGAATTTTTTTTTTGTTTTTTTTTTTTTAACAAATGTTTTCAGTGCAAGCTCTCACTTGTATGTGGATCAGCTTTGTCTTGAAATGGGAAAGTAGACGAAAGATAAGAAAAATAGAATAAATGTGTTTAAAAGTTTACGGTAGAATACCATTTGCTCGATGCAGTTACAACCTAGACCACATTTCCTCCGTGTATTCAAGTGTGTTTCCTGTATTGGAAGATAAGGGCCACAGGGGTTCAATAGTATGTGAGCAAGACAATGATCTTTTAATCAGGCATGTATGGTCTCTGTAGACTCTGAGTGATGTGACCATGGGTTTAGTGATAGAAGTATGATATACCTACCAGATGTGATGTTAGTTAGAATCAAACTTCTGCAGGTGGAGGGCATTTTTTTAAAATTTGTTTGATTGTTTGTTATTTTTTATCTTCGAGGCCTTATGTCAGGGCTGGTTAATTTTCAGTGTAGTCTTGTAATAACATATTCATATTCCAAGCCCTTAGCAGGCAAACGGAAGGAGGGGAAAAAAAATGTCACAGACACCCACTTCACTAGTCGATAAATGTGAGCATTTTCCTCAGTAATGCCACATGTACATGTAGAGTAAATTACAGATTTCTGGCTAAACAAACATAATTCTGAGCTGTAATCCTGACCTCTCCTAGTGTGCTGTCTTTTCATGCATACCAGTCAGAATTATGTGAACTTAGTGTAGTAGAATTACTCATTTGTACTAATAATAGACTCCAAGATTCGACTCCAAACTTTACCACACATCCACACATCACCTAGAAATATGTTCTGACCAAGGTGAGCCATCTTGACATACATGTACATTACTTCTACAAATCATGGATGAACATTAGAGATGTTGAATAGCTTGCATGTTATGATGACTTCCAATAGTGTATTCTTATATTTATCCACTCATAAAATTTGCTGTGTTATGTGTGTACATTTTCTCATTACACTCAGTATTAAGACTATCATTTGTTGTGTTCTCATTTTGTTCTACCCTAAATGTACGTGTATTTTGTTGTGCGGTATGTGGTGTTTGCACAGCCATATGAAAATATACTAGTAGTTTGCACTCCTTGTGTAATAGTTCTGATACAGTAGCACATGCTTTTCCCAGTGCATTTAACAGTGTGATATTGCCTATAGAAGTCCATGTAACACATTTGTAACTTTCTTCCAGATTGCTCTCTGGAAACCTCCCTGGTTTTGATGGGGAAATGTTGGCACCTACAATTTTTTTTGTACATCAGTGCAACCAAATTGCAGTGTGTTATTTCTTGTCTCTCTCCTGTGAATATGTGTAGTTCTTTGGTACAGAAAGCTCTCATATGTACTATTAAATGTCACAGGTCATCCTTTATAGTCTAATTCACTCATGTTGTCAGTGTGTGGTATACAATGCAATATTTTCTTTTCTTTTTTCTATATGTTTATGTGTATTCAACTTTTATCGCTAATACTACCCTGTGTGTGACTATGTCTGTAACGAGACAAATGTTTGACACTTCTATAAATACATATATATGTATCCCTATATGTAGGCTCTATTGTATAATATCCCACATACATGAGTATGTGGGGAGACATGCATATAAGAATATGTGATAACACCTTTGCATTGTTTGATATTTGCATATTGTTTTTAGTTTATTAATTTGCCTGTTTACGTATGCGCATATTGCTTCAATTGAGATGAACGGTGAAATCAAAATACCTTTTGTACTCAACTAATTCCTATTGCATGACAATTTCTCATTGGTAATGATGGAATGATGGTTCTGACTGGCTAACTTCAATATTGCACAACACATTTGACAAGACGTTAGTCACAACCAGACGCAGCGGCACCACAATGTACATGTTTTATTTCTACTTTTCAAAGAAGAAGATTTGTGCCAGATGTGTGTTAGGAAGGTTTGATCAGAAACAAAGAAAAGAAAAAGGAAGTGAATGGAATCACTAATGCATAATGTTTTCAAGCAATTCTGCATACAGATGTATTCGCAAGTGCATCTGCATTTTAATTGTCAGTGTGATATTTAAGCTGCAGGTACAAAACTGTACGTGTAGTTTGTGATGTTTATATGACAATGTCTAATACAATATTGAAACGGCAGTATTCTCTTCTATTCCAACAGCTTTTATGCCGGCACCCCAGGCGGCGCCAAGCCAGGCCGCACAGCCAGCCACAAACAACTTTGGTGCATTTGAGTCGGCGTTCACGCCCGCCCCAGCTCCCATCCCCGCCTCCTCAGCCAGTGTCAACCAGACAGCCCAAGGCTTGCAGGGGCTCTCCCTCAGCAATTCCACTCCAACCAGCGGGGCGTCACAGGGGACAGGGGGCGCAGACAAGTATGCCGCATTTGCCAGCCTGGGGGATACTGACACAGCCAGTAGTTCTGCCGGCATCAACTGGGGCGGAGGAGGCTCCATAGATTGGGGTGGGAGTGCCAGCGGAGGTGGGTCCAAGAGCTCGTCCATAGACTGGGGCACGGGGATGGCCAAGTCGACAGCACAACCCATGCCAGTCAGCGGCAGTCTGTCAGCGTCGTCTCTTGGTGCAACGACGACGACGTCATCGGCGGCGGCTTTTGGATCTGTGCCCTTTGGTGCGGGAGGTGGGTTTGCATTGGACATCGATGTAGCACATTTATAGGAAGCGAGTTAATACCCACTTCTCAGGACATGATGGGAAAGAGTGGGAAGAAGGCATCACTGAGCAACACTTTGGGGTATATTGTGAGAGATGAAATAAGCTTTAATTCAAAAAGAATAAAATAAGAATGAATGAAAATGGTACAAGTATACTGCAGTGGTCTGAGACATCGAAGAAGAGCTCTTATCTAATCACAAGATAAGGGTTTCAATGCATATGAAGAAATTTTGTCATGGTAACATCCTGATTAGCTGGTAGAAAAAAAAAATTAAATAGTCAAGGGAGATGTTACACTTCTGATGTTAGAGGTAAGAAAATTTAGCATAGATGTGCACTGGAGATTATTTAATGTGAAGTTTAAGTGACTTTGTTGCTATTTTTAGTGAATTTTAAGTGAATTTCCAGGGCTACAAATAAGTTGCACTGACAAACTATTAAGTATTCTCAAAATTTGGTTAAAATGGCAGTTTTAGTGCAGCATGCCAAAGTTTGATAGTAAATTTGATAAACATGAGAATGAATGCATCATGGCAATTTGTACTGTAATTGTCTCCAACTGACAACTTGGCTCTTACAAATTTCCCCCATGCAGTGGCATCATCAGCGCAGGGTAATCCCTTCATGTCAATGTCCTCTAGTGGTGCTACCCAGCCAACAAGTACTATGGCAACCAATCCATTCCTTGGGGGCGGAGCCCCGGTGACCAGTATGGGCGGGACTGCCCAGCCCAATGGACTATTTGGCGTGCAGGGCATGCAGCCATCGGGCGGCATGCCTGCACAAGGCAATATGATGATGGGTGTTCCCGGAGGAGCTTTTGGGCAGGTACCCCAGCAGCAGGCAGGATTGGGGGCTGGTGCAAATATGCAAATGAATGGACGCGTTGGGCCCGGGGGATTTCCACCGGCACAGATGGGTGGGGCAGGTGGGTTCGGGATGCAGCCAGTAAGTGGTGCCGGTGGCAACCTGGGGTTCGGGGGTGCGGGGATGGCCGCGATGGCAGGACTTCAGTTTGGCAAAATGGGACAGGGGCAGCCCGTGCCGGCGGGCGGAGCGGGAATGAACATGGCAGCATTTGGGCAAATGGGGGCACCACAGCAGCCTGCGCCGCAGGGACAGCAGTTTGGAGCGTGGGGAGCAGCGCCGGGTGCAGCAGCACAGCCAACTGGCATGACACCGAATCCCTTCATGGTGAGTGACTTTCATGACATTCTTATTCTGCCCCACAATAGTTTTATCACCTTGAGGTGACCATGGGCATTTTCACTGTAGAACAATTGATAATGGCTATGTGACAATGATTTATGACTGTCCTATGATATCCATGATTGACTGTTGATAGAATATAGCAAAACAGCTTTAATGGAGTTGGCACATAAGGAGCTGTAACTATGATAAATTGTTTGTATTACTCCTTTGAAAAGACATATACTGCTAATCACCAACATGTCCACAATGAATTAAGACTCTTTTTCTTTGCATTCCAATAGCACCGGAAGTCGAAATCCTATTTCATACTGTGCTGTCAAGATAGGAAGCACAAAGTTGATTTAATGCTTCTCATACATGTATGTTTTTCATCCTCAATTTTCCAGGGAGGTGGCTTTGGCCAAGCTCAAGTCCCACCAAAGAGCAATGCCAGCAACCCCTTCCTGTAGATCGGCACCTTCCTCGACCCCATCCCCCGCCATGCCTCCAGTAGTCCACTCCCTGGGAAGAGGCAAAGGGGTATGAATCCAACCTCGGCTAGTGGTCCAGCACTGCCATCGTCTCCCCACCTGGCACCTGTCTGTGAGATTCCTGTCTGGCCTTTAAAGTAGTTCTTGTCTGTCCGTTTGTTTGTCTGTTTTGCTCTTTGACATAGATGGTTTCCTTTTTATATTGTTTGTCAATGAATGTCACCGTTCACGTGCACTGCAAAGAATCGGCTGCGTTTGCAGGCGAACAGTCACTCAGCTATGCAGGGCCTGCTTGGACAATCTCCTCAATATCGCAAGGATACCACAGTCTTCGGCACTACACCCCTACATCAGCCATTCACAGATGACTGCACATGGATGCACGCAGCCCATAAGATGGGAACAGAACCTCCTCGTCCATGATGTCCCTACGTGCAATGTTTGCGTGTGTACACTTTCGCTGCCTATTGGACTGATGCTGGGTAGTAGATAACCACTACTCATGCTGTCGATGAGTCATATTTTGGAATTTCAGCAGGGAAAATTTTTGTCCATCACCAGATTTTGGAATTATTATACTAAATGTCATACGCAGAGTAGTATGTCCATTGCATCAGTGACACAGCCAAGGTGTCAATGGTTAATGAGAATTAGCAATGTTTACTTTTTTTAAAGAAAAAGATTAAGTGTTAGGGGAAGGTTTGTAATCAGTCTATGAACTGACACTTCATTCCCGCGACCAAACCAATGTAATGTCGTCAACATGGCCTGTATGAACGACATCTGTCATGGTTAATTTTTTTATTGTTAGCGTAGAAGTCGACTTGTCGACGGTGAAGATTCCTCTGCAGTGCAAAGTAGCAAGTCCTTGTCCTGGGGCTGTATTCACTAAATAGCTTCAGCATGATGATGTCTGGTAATCTAAGTCATTTTGACTTATCTCAGATTTACTTTGTAAGACAAATAACTTTTGACATTTTTTTTTTTATTCCGCACGGACATATAATTGAGAGTGAGAATGAATTTTTGTTATCGCATGCACATTAACACTGTCTGTGTGGAATGAAATATTCATTCCTGTAGTCTCAGAAATTGAATTGAGTAATGAGAATTATTTTTTTTTTTCCCTCGCAAGCACATTAACACTGTCCGTGTGGAATGAAATAATTATTCCTGTAGTGCAACTGTCTCTTCATCGTACAAGATTCCACTGGGGAAAAGACTCCATGGGATGGCAACTCAAACCAAATATCTCAGTCATGGGAGAGTGTTTTCTCAGTCGACTTGTGGCGAAAGGAAACCTGCCCAACCCGTTCGAAATTTGAGATAAGCATTTGATTTATAGTAGAATATTGCTGAGAACTTCCATTTAAGATTTACTGAAAATGGCCCGCATGTTTTACAATTTATTGGTCACAAACCACAAAAAACACAAAAGAAATAGGCAATGATATTGTGAAGAGAAGTCACCCCCCCCCCCCCCCCTCCAGAAAAAAGAGAGCAATATTTAGCTTCATTGACCTGCTTTTTTTAACGATATTACATTCTGTTGACCATGATATACTTTTCTTTTTTGGTGATTGATGTTTGATAGAAATATTTAGAATTTTGATTTCTCTGTGAAGGTTGAATGGGACATAGTAGATAGTGGCTTAGGGTGATCCAATAGTTGGTAGTATGAGTAATAAGTTAAAGTTTCTCTCTTGTGCAAACATGCACAACACATCTCCTTTATAGCACTTCACAAACATAGAAATTGTAAACCACAAAAATATCTTTCTCATTCAGGATATGTCATGCAAACATCACAGCCAGTGTGTAGGTTGATCTTATTTCATTTGTTCCATTTGTATTTTAATTATTGTTTTATTAATGCATAGTGCCAAGTAAATGGGGGAAGTGTCACATACTGGACAGCATCAACCAAAATTGCAAATTCTCCAAATACACTAGCATTTCTGTCTTTGGCGAATTAGTGTTTATAAAAACAAGGTCTGTTCTGAAAATGGTTGTCTCTCCATGGAGCTGTGTTTATAGCTAAAACATTTTTTTTCCCATTCTTATTGCTGCAAAACAATAGTTGATGACACCATTACAAAACTTTGTGAATGGTTTTATGATGTTGGATGTAACCCGTCTTCGTGTATTGTACATATGATTAAACCTCAGTGCAGCAACTCAAAAACGAGAGGCTACAGTAAAAGTGACCACCACTGCAGGCACGAGATCTACAAAAGAGAAATGGCAACATACAAGGTTATTTTTATACTGGGAGATTTGGTATGACCATGGTTATTGTAGAGATTGTGGAAAGAGGTGTGACCAAATGCTCTTTGCTGACTTAATGACAGCAACCCCTTAATAGATATGCAATGATTACCATGGCTGAATCTCCTCTTTGGTGGGAGGGAAGTGGATACAGTTCAACACAGCATGTCCATGAGACAATTAACTGCTATCAATTACCCCTTACCCCCCCCCCCCCCACCCCTCACCCAGTTTGATGCATTGGAAGTACACACGTATTTCATGCATTCAAGAAGGTATTTACACAGTACAGTCAAACCTGTCTTTATGTAATAGCAACCACCTGTCTATAGTGGCCACTTGCCGTATACAACCACTAACAACAATTCCCTCCAAGAGAAAACCATGTTAAAGAACCTATCTACATGTATAACAACTACCTGTCTATAACGACCACTTTTTTGTCTCCCTTGGGTGGCCGCTATAGACGGGTTTGACTACTACTTTATTAGATATGCATATCTACTGGTGAGTTGAATTTGAATTTCTGAGGAATCACTCACTGCATAGACTTAACACTTCAGCTGTGGAATATTGCTGTAGAAGTAGACAACGAGAGAGAGAGAGAGAGAGAGAGGTAGAAGTGTAGACATAGATCCCATGACAATGTTTTTGTTTTTGTTTTTTGTTTTTTATTTGAAGATCACTGTATTGGCTTTGATTATTTACCATTTTTGTTCTCACAATTGTTATGCTAGATATGATTACTTTATGCTAGTTAAAGCCACTCTATATCTCAAGCTTCTCCCCCCTCCCCCCACCCCTTTCTCTATTGCTTTTTGTCTTCAGGCCCTGATAGAAATTTAGACATCACTATTAGTCATCCGTGAAAAGAGTAAAATTATGCATCATCTGCAAAGCATCTTATGGCAGAATCAACTTTGTTAGCACGCTTCTATAGTAGATATGTGCAAATGAGCACATGGCACACTTAAATAAATTGCTTCGTCCTTCAATTTGGTCTATGCACTTTTGAGGGTAGAGATGATGACATTCATTGTATCATATTTTTGGCACGATGCCAGGGATGCCAAGGGTTATGGGTCATAGTTTATCTCCACAGGGAAAAGATGAGCATTGGAGAAGAGTGGATGGGTGTGTGCTTGTGCGTATGCATTGTGAAATGTGATGGACATTAGTGTGGTGAGGAAGAGAGGAACAGTTTGAGATTCATACTCCCAAGACATCTGTAGAATGATTTTTGTTATTCTTGCAAAAATTAGCTGATTTTGTGTGACAGATTTTGAGCAAGACCTCAGTGAATTAATATGTGAAATGAATAAAAGAATAAGAAACTGCAGATGTTGATTCAACCTTCTTTCCTCTTGCTGTCTTTCTGTTGAATAGTACAATTTATGTGCAATGTTGTCATTTTAAGGGGGTTCTGTTTCCTCATAGATGATGCCTAGGTGTTGTCAATTGGAGAGCAGAAGGGAGTTAATACTGCACAAATGTATAATGGAGTTGATCCCTTCTGCTTCTGGACGGGCCATGTGTATCTCCGCAACCAAGAAATGATAAGTACATTGCCAGGGTGGGATTATGGTCACAAACAGAGCCAAATCGGCAAATGGCTGTTACCCTTGCAGTTGCGTAATGATCAGCCATAATGGGCAATGTAATGTACATGTATGTGGGTCAACCTTTAAAGCTACACAGTCAATAGTGTTGCCATGTACAACCGTATGTATGATTTGAATCACTCGTATATGCTTAACCTCCCTAAAGAAGAACCACACAAAAAAAATAATGATTAAATCTTTGGTGTGTTATGCCACATTCTTTATGTCTGCATGGAGAAAACATCATAACTTGCTTATTTGCCCATTGAATTGCATTGTTGCCAATTTGAATTGATGGTCCCCTTTAAACTACAGAACCTTATAACAACAAAAGAAACCAGCATGCGCATGTGTGTATCACACAGTATAGTTTTTTGCAAGTCAGGAGAATACCTGGCCTGTTATTTGTTTCCGTTGTTGTTATTGTAGGTAGGGGTAATAGACGTTTAATAGGGTTGCCCTCTATCCAACATTACATGTGAGGAAAATGATTTGATTGATTTTGTGACGCATTATCCATTATCTCTTGGTCTGTTGATGTGGTCTGTTGCCACTCTCTGTAAGTTCGAAATAGTAATGATTGCATTTACGTGATGAAATACTGGCTGATATGTTGTTGTTTTTTTGTGGCACATACAACTTTGCCATCTCTTCATATTTCATGTGTGTGCAAAATAAAAAAACTGTCATTGTTGCTTTTTTATGGAAAGCTATTATCTCTTGTGGTTCTAGCGGGGAAAGAAGAAGATATTTGAGACAATCTGCATGTCAGTTCATCTTTTTCTTATTACCGTGCAGTTTGAAAATCATTTGATCACATTTTAGTCTCTTGCCACTGTCCTGTGGGTGGACTATTACAGAATGAAATGTATATATGAGGAACATCATTACAATGCGGTTGTGGAAAGTGGTCACCGTGATCTTCCCGTGAGATGTGATAGGAACGTACGTCACTACACACTCATATTGGCCAAGAGAAACACTGTATTGTATTGTCTCAGCAGCACACTGTTGAAGGCATGACATTGTGCATGTTGGATGCATTTTTTTTCTATGTCGGAAATGTAATATCTTATGTTTGTATTAAACCCAGTACTTTTTTCATGTGCTGCACTTCAGTGTTATTATTCACAGCACAGTATATAATAACGTTTATGTTTTTTTGAATCTCATCTAGCATTGCTACACTGTAAAGGAATTGATATATATTTTGTTTAAAGTGCTTATTTAACTCTTGTCATAGCAGATATGTGTACAAATCACAGAAAAACAATAATTGTCATGTTTCTATAGCAGAAAAAAAGAAGATACTAGAAGTGACTGTCTAACCTGAACTGTGTAAATTTTGTCCATAGAGCAGTTAAAACTGTAGAATAACAGATATGCACTCGGAGACAAGAATCATTCTATCTTAGCTAGATAGAAGCAGTTTTGGGAGAAAATAAAGATCTCTAGAATGTGGTTGATGTAAAAAAAATTTTTTTTTGAAGGTATATGAGGGTAAGGTTTGGAAGATAAGTTATGAGCAAACAGATGCGCAGTGATTTGTTCAAGACTTGGAGATCTGATGGGGAATGGCTATAATTTAAAGAAAACAATTTGCAATTGTAATTTAATCATAAATCAGATTCAGTCCATTCGTTTGTTCACCTCATGCTTTCCATTTGCAATTATGATTGTGATGCACACTTCTTGTATATTACATAAAATATCACGTTGAATGTCCCTGCTTGCTTGGACACTTGGGAAGAAAGAATACTAGGGGATATATAGCGAAGAAGTGAAATATGATTTTGGATATGATTACACAACTCTTGAGAGGTAGAGGGTTTAAACACATCATGCTTTTTTGTGTTTTAGATGCTTATTTGTCCCTCAATACCAGTCGTTAAAAAAATGGGGGGGGGGGGAATTAGCAGTGCCATTTAGAGTATTCAATCATTTTTGTCTGTATATTGATTGCAGAAGACTTCTAAATTTCAATGTCTAGAAATCTAGGTATACATCCTACTCTTCTCTTCTTTCACCACCACCTCTTCTGTTTCCTCATCCTCGTCCCTCTCTTTCCTCTTATGCCCCATTCATACTGGGCCTTTAGAGCACTCCATGAGCCCTCCTGAGCCCCTCTGAACTCTGTATTAGTATGAACAGACAGTCGGGCCCTGGAGCACTCTTAAAGTTATGCCCCTCTTTAGGGTAGGCTCAGGAGCACTCCTGAGGTTCTCTAAAACTCTGTATAAATGGTCACCAACGTTTAGAGCGCTCCCGAAGTAAAATGTGGTGTGCACTGTGCGTACAGTTTGTATGCCAGGAGTTCCCGCACACTCAAAGGTCACCATGCCCCTCTAACTCAGCCACTGTACGTGTGGTCTCAGCAAGCCACGATTCTCTGTATGAACAGGCATGAAGGAGCATTAGAGTCAAAGCGCTTCAGGAGCGTTTCTGGTCCCAACTTTGTATATGAATGCGCTTTAATTTTCCTATATCACTACAGTCCTTTTGTTTCTCCTATTCCACTCCCTATGTTTCCTCTTTGTCTTTTCTGGGGTTTTTTCTTGTCCGTAGTGTAATTTGATTTCTGTTGATAGAAGAGCCACACTTCCAACCCCTTCTTCACCCAAAGCATTTTTTTTTCTTCTCAGAGGGAGTTCAGAACTTTCAGACTGTTTGATTACTGTAAACGTTGTTATTTTTGCGCAATTAATTTTTCTGATCAGCGCAAAAACATTTGTGGGTTCTTGAATTCATGCTGTGCAATTGTCAATCCATTCATAATGTGCAGAGGAAAGTTGTTAGGATATTTTCACGGTTTCAGAATTCGCACTATCCAAAAGTAGAGTGAAATAAGCAAAAATTAATGTACACTGTACCATGAAAATGTCCGCGTTTACAGTATTTTTTTTTTTAAATTTCTGTTGTGTGCCTCTGCCCTAAAGGGTGTCGGAAACATTATGATGTGTGTAGGTTGCTTGTCTTTCCATCCATCCCATTTCACGTTTATTATGTATTGAGAAAAAAAAAAAGCTTGAAGCTGCACGAGTTGTAGATGCCCTGAGCAGATTTTGGGACAAATCCCTCAAGTTCAAAGGACAAGGGTCACTGAACTTAGCCCAAACATATCATTTTGCAACTGTAACTTTAGCTAGGGATGCTCTCTGGCAGTATCACTTGTTGAGGAGGGAGAAAACAGATAAACAAATTAGTTCATAAAATGGTAGTGATGAAAGGTCAAAGACCAAGTTTAGAGGTCACTGTACTTTTGCAACACTACATTGATTCCAAACATTTAACTTCAGCTGGAAATGTCCTGTTGACGTTATTACGATTTGTTGGTTTATGTTTGAAATTATTTGCATTGAAAGTCACAGGTTATGGTCAAGGTCATAGGTCACCGTAATTTGGTCAGTACCGTCATACCAGGAAAGAGCCATACTTACAGAAATGTGTAATGAGCAAATGAGAAGGCAGATGCTTCCCAGCTGACTGCAGGGCAATTGTTTTGCGCTAGGGTATCATCTATGTGCACAGTATCGCACATGGAAGAATTCACACTCTTTCATATCCCTTGTGACAAGTGCAAAGATCGTGAAGTGTTAAGAAACTGTTTCCGTCCCAGGCAAGTTGATGCCTCTTTTGATTGCTCTTTTTTCTCTTTCTCACTACAGCTCTATTTCTCTTGATTTCTGTATTTTTCGTTCTTTCCTTTCTTTACCATTGTACTTCACTCCTATTTTTTGATGTTGTGTGTTTTAATGACACTGAAATAAAACACCAGGCAAGTATGGTATATTGACTAAGCGTCACTTTTGTTTTGCTCTACAGAGCATGCTTGACAAATACAGTCTTTGCATGAGTGCCTACGATGTATATACACATATTTATACAAGCATCATGGGTCTGTTGTGATGACCACGAAAGCTTTCACATATTTGTTGCATGCTTTTTTTCATTATTTTGTTTTGTTTTAGGCTGTTGCTGAGTTAATGCTGTTGTGTTTTGGTTTTTTTTTAAGTCTCTTTGACAAGAAAATAAATTACCAGGACTGCCATTTTGCTACACAGACAATGCTCAACATAGATCCTTATTTTGTAATTGAGTTTTGAACTGCTTTAAATGTGGCAGCATTGCAGGTGTTAAAGGGATGGTACAGTATTGGTGGAGATGAGAATTGGGCTTTTAACTTTTTGCAAGATACCAAGAAAACACTTATGAAATAGTACAGAGCATACCATTTTAAGAGGAATTCAAAGTTTATTTGATGAAAATCGGGTATGGAATGACTGAAACAACCAAAAACAAAGTAAAACAAAGTGATCGTAATAAAGTGTGGGTCCCACACTTTATTAGAATCACTCTGTTTTGGATATCTCAGCCATTTCAAAACCGATTTTCATCAAATAAACGTTGAATTCCTCATGGAATTACATGCTCTTTCATATTTCATAAGAGGTTTCTCATTATCTCACCAAGAAATGTTTGAAACCTGAAATTAGGTCTCAACCAAAACTACACGATCCCTTTAACATACATGTAATACCAGTTTGGTAGACATTGCTCTGTGCAATCCGTCAGCTGAGAATGATAAGGGCGTTCAGCTGCCACTAAAGCCATAGTGTTTGTGGCACCTCCTCTACACTGTGATATGTGCATCACAATACTGCAATCACAACCAAGAAGTTTCTGTTGGTTTATCCTCAATGATCTCCTGGAAAATACTCCAGATAAAGATGAAGGAGAATTGGAAGGATTAAATTATGTAGTCCATACATGCATGTTCAAATACAGTATTGTTTTCATGGTAGGTTTTTGAAAATTTGACCGTTTTGACTTCTCACTTGATACAGCTATATAGTTCTTGTGTTTTTAGAGAGGACTGTTCGAATGGATCTAATGAAACTAGTCACAACTGGAGTGTTGGGGTGGGGGAGGGGATGTCGTCAGCACGTAAACCATGTAAAGTATGTGGTAAATTCTTTATAGATTGATTTTCAAGTGCCAAAAAGATAAGAAAAAAAGATAAAAAAACAAGAGTATCAAAATGTTCTTGTGGTTCAGAAATTCTGTTGGTGTCTTGTGAATCACATTTACTTTTTTTTTTTACTGTGTATTATGATCAGTTGATTTGTTTCTTCCTGATACATGAATTGTGTATGGTACCACAAAGTCGTTGCACATGTATTTACTCCTTCTGCCTGGACAGACAGACAGACAGACAGACAGACACAGACACACACACACACACAAACACAAACACACAATTGAGAGTAATGATATGAGTTTTGTTTGTTCATTTCAGAATAAAAGATATTAAATACCCATGGTATTATTGTTGGAAATTAGACATACCATTTCATTATGAATCTTGCTTGCATGATTGCAACTTCCTCAGCCCCCCCCCCCTTCCCTCCCAGTAAAAAGAGAGGAAATTACAGGAATGTCAGTACTTCTGTGAAACTAAACAAAAAAATTTTAATAAAAACTGGAAATTAGTTTAATAAAGGAGTTGTCGCACAAAATATTGTAAATGGTTGAATGTTATAACAATGGTTTGTTGATGTAAACCAGTCATGACAAAGTGAATGGTATTGTTTGTAACAGCATTTTAGGGAAGAATTCATCTCCACTAGGGAGGATGAACTAATGTATTCAATGCAATATCATGAGTCAGAGTGTTTCATCCGTCCCCACAGATGAACCAGCCATACAAAGTCCACTTGCATGACCAAGCAAACTCCATTCTTTCGCTGTCGTTGTTGCCTGAAAATCACACGTCCTCTTTTCCAGTCCCATTGTCACCATAGTAAAAATTGTGTATAAGGATTCGTATTGGGTTACCTAAAGGCAGATGAGGGTAGAGCTACATCCATTGTATTTCAAAGCCGGAACCCAAAGTGTTTCCCTATGAATGTACATGTAGTCACCTGAAGAAGGAAAGAGTAAGTGAGGGGGAAAAAAAATCATTGATACCTTTGACCTTTGACATGAGCTGAGGCTGCTATCCCTTATCACACATAGAAAAAAAGTATGAATGTTTCACTAATAACTGAGGAGAAATGTAAGAATGAATGTCTGTGATATGTATTTTATGTTCAATTCATATTTTGGTGAGTGCTTCAGTTGCACAAACCACATAAAGCAAGGAGTAAGTTACTACTATACCCTCGGGAATGCTGCGCATGGTTTCTTGTGTGTCTTGTACACTGTACATTGTGTAGGTCAACATCCACCCAAGCCTTTGGAAAGGGAAAAGTGGAGAGATACTGATATGTTGCCCCTTCAGCTCATTTTGGAATGCTCCTTGATCTAATAATCATTTGTGACTAAAAAAATGGTGATCTCATCCTTGACCAGTCAGTGACCGACTGGACTTTCTGTACTTAAATAATCATGTGCTGGGTTGTCGGTGGTGGTTCGTTGAGGGTCTCGGAAAGTTCTTGACCGCTGGTGTTGATTGACTAACTGCATTGTAATGTTGGAAGCAAAGCTCCATTGGTTGGGACAGGCATGAAATGCAGACAAGTTATAATGGTATATTTTTACTCTTTTTTTTTTTGCATTTTGCATGCTTTTTGCATCATTTGCTGTTACCCAGGTAACAGACACTACCACATGCAGAGATAGGAAGAGCTTGATTTCAGAGTAATTTAATATTCCACTGCTACTTCAAAGCCCTTGTCCAAACAACCAATATTTACAACCTTATGTTATGACCAAATATATTCCTGCATACATTGCCTATCTCATCTCTAACCAATACAACGTATTTTCTCCTCTAAATATTGGTCTCTCATGTCAATTATCATTAAGAATGAAAACTCCGAGTGCATAGTGTAGTTAGTATTTGTCTTTTAACAAGAAAAAAAAAAAGAAGAGAAATTAAGTTTTGATTTATATTCTTCCATGGGATATAATGTGTATTTATATTGGCATTTGTATTTTATATTGTATTGCAGTCATTCTCCCAACGGCCAGCCTATGTCATGTTGTATATTATCAAAGTCTTAAACAAAGCGGTGCGTTGGAGAGAGAGAGAGATGATTTGACTACCAGCTCTGTGCTTGATTGATGATAGAGGGAATAAAAATTAAAGCAGAAACTTCATAATCACGTCGTCATGCCCCATTTTTTAATCCTATGACTTTTGTGAGCGATCTATGTTGCGTAGAATTCTGTGAGATCTGAGGAGTGTTTCAGAGACAATTTAAGTCGATCTTAAAATTTAAGATCAACTTGAAATTGTTGTATGCTATATGTGTCTTGAGTAATATTCTAACTACCTAATGAAAATGAAAATTTTAAAGAATTTGACATGTATTTACTGCCATTAGTATACAAACTAAAATTACGGCCAAAGGATTTGTGTGTTTGTGTGTAAATTTTGATAACAATTTGAAGTACTAGTAGATCCTGAAAACATTAGATTAGACCAAACAAGGGAACCAATGGCAAACCATAATCTTGATTTGAATTCTTGATTAGATTGACTTAATTCTTTGTGAGACCCATCCCCTGGTCACAGGAGGCATTTTATATCAACTAATGCAGGTTTATATGGGTTAATAGTGATGTATCTTTGTGATATAGTTTTGCTCATTGCAAATGTTTCATAAGCCACATAAAAAACCCTGTCTTTCATTTAAGCCATTTGGTGATCATATATGATTATTTCCATTGCAGAAGTTTCAATAACTAAACTTACAGTAGTTGTTCATTAAGAATTGAATCTTAAATCGGCGACACATTTTTAGAACATTGAAGTGCCTGTATCTGTCCCAAGTAGCTCATTTTCTTTATTTTTTCTAATGATGTCTAGATTTAATGAATTAAACCAGTATTATCTAACGCGTCTTTTCTATAAGAATTATCAAAGCCATATCACCCCGAGATTCAAGGCGTTAATGCTGTGGTAGGACTGAATAATGAGGAGCAACATGTGATTTGGAAGAACATTGTGATTGCTCAAAATGGGGAAGTGTTCTTTTTTATTTATTTTTTTATGTGTAACATCAAATGCGAATCTCCTCACACACAAAAAACAACATCTAAAAAACCCAAAAAAGTCGTGATGGCAAGACTCATATTGTGTATCTGCCACTGTTAGAGTTGGGCACGTGTGTGTGTGTGTGTGTGTGTGTGTGTGTGTGTGTGTGCATGTTTACGTGGTAGGTAGGGGAGGTTGACAGGTGTAAGGGAGGAACAAGGGTGAAGGGGGCAGAACAGAGGTACTGGGTTAGGAGGGGCAGCTGCGCGAAGCTGCTGGGGTGGGGGATTTGGTAAGTTTGGTCTGTATGTGACAATGATTCCATTCTATTTTGTTGTACGAGTGCATTTGCATTATTGTCATCAATTAAATAAATAAGGTGTTCGGTATTTTGTTATCAGTCTTAAATGTTTACTTCTACCGTTTAAAAAAAAAACAACAACAAATGAACAGGAAGGGATTACTTTTGTTGGTATTGTGTCCAAATGCTAGTATTTTGCTATGTTCCCAGTTTAGATTACTGTCCTTTTATACTAGTTGAATGGAAATGAATGCATACCATTGAAAAAAAAGAAGTGTGTGTGTGTGTGTGTGTGTGTGTGCGTGCGTGTGTGTGTGTAAATGTGATTAGATTTTGTACAGCATACCTCATTATTCCCTCGCCGATTTATATACGTTTGCTGAGCTCTGCTTGGCTCTGCCTACCCAACCTTTCAATGTTACCATGACAACAGAGAGCGTATCGTAATCTTCAGTTGGGAAGCCACCGATATGCATTCTATATAATAGCTGGCATGCTCAATATTGTGATCAAATGAACAACGCACGAAATAAGGCTATTGTTGGAGACGTTAAATCCTTCTTCCCTTGTATTATGAGCAATTCCGGCTCGCCAACTGCTGTTTGCTAGTTCGACAATGTCGTTATCATATTGATATAATCTTTCCATTCGTATCATCCTACGAGTTCATCCCATGTCGCTCTCCGTGTTTCATTGTCATTAGATGCTATGCTAAAACTGACGTAATGTTATTATAAGTGCATTCGTCGAAAGAATCACTGACATGCAGCAACAATGGCTTGAGTATGCATGTTGTACTTGAGCAGAACTACGCAGCCCTCATCAACCCGAAATCGATCTCGTTGAGAACATCATCGTAGAACGTGGGGGCAGTTTTCATCTCGCTCAGCAAAAGGTATAGTATAAGCTGCGTTTTACATAGAGTCATTTATTAACAGTGCCGCCAATCTGTATTTTAACAACATTGCAGTACTTTTCGCTCCGAGTTCACTGTCAGATGAAAACGAGCTTTACGCATATTTGGAGTCTACACGGTTTTGTTGAATAGCCATGATTCATCCGCCAACCGCTGGGTAGTATTTCTTGTTGGGGCTTCTTGTTATTCGTCTACCATTACCATTGTTTCAGCGTGGAGACGCCTATTTTATATACCATAGCGTGACTTGTGCTCCGATAGGGAGATGATTAAAGAGGAATCTTTTATCCTTGTATTATGCAGAATAGCTTTACTCGCTCAGAGAACACTGGCTGCTCGTAGCGGTGTCGCCAGGCTGTAAATTTCCATGTGAATGCGATGTTTTGTTTGTTTGTTTGTTTGCTTGTTTTTTCAATACATGTAGTGCCATGTTATTATTCATGTTCTATTTGACTTCATGTGAAGTATACTTGAACAAACAAATCATCGAAGGATTAGCAAAATCGGAAATGAACTTTGGCTGATATGGAATTCTAAAGTTACTCAAGATGTTGTTTGCTGGAACAGTGACAGTGGTTGCAACTACATAAATCATTTAACGATTATGATAATTAGTTTAGGGGATTATGTCACCACCTCACAACTTTCCGTACAATTTGTTCATGAAATTATGAAATAATATTAAATGATTTTGTATTTGTATAAGTATATATTTTATACATCATTTCATATCTATAAACAATTTATTATTGTTGACGAAAATATGGCAACTACAAGCTCTAACCTGTGAAAGGCATCACTGCTTTGGGTTGGTCCTACAACATAAAGAAGAAGAGAAGGGCACAAGTTGTGTTAATGAAGCGGGGAAAGGAAATGTGAAGATTTTTGTTGAAGTCTAAGAAAGACTTGTGAGGTAATGACATGTTCTCATCTAATTTGGATGTTTGTGTTTGAATGTGTGTTTTTTGTGTGTTGTTTTCTTTTTGGCGAATATAGGCTTATCACTGTTTCATAAAAGCGTATGGAAATTTAAAATCCTGTAATTTACATATCTTTATGTGCTATTATATATTGATGAAGTATTTATTTTCATTTTGTTTGATTTTACTCTACATTAATTTTAAAGCCAACTTGTTATGGAGTGTAATTGCACTCGAAGTGCCCATGCTGATGATGACATTAATGCCATTTAACATAGAATCACGCGGGTTAGTTCTGGAGTTAGACGTTGTCAACTCCGAAACATAATCGGTATAACAATATGATAAACTGTCAAGAGCTTATCCTGATAGATCGTCCTGTGGACTCCTGTATACACTTTGAGCTACCCCAAATTTTACAGACGCCCGTCAGGATATGATACCGATAGATGTAGGCCTATAAGTGTATTCTGGCATTCACATGAACTCATATTTCTTCTTTTCGTTTGCATTTCCCTCCATTGTACTAGAAGAGCATGACGTCAGATGTAGAGTGGACATAATGCTGTAATACAATGTAACATTGCGATAGTCAATGGTAAAATTCCACCTGCTGTATGTTGCCAGCAGTACCACAGGTTTTTCCACCTCCCCCCCCCCCCCCCGTCAATTTCGCCATTTTGAAGAACTGTTCCACATCGTACAAACCCATCCACAGTATTGACTGTGGGGGTTCTCCTGATTTCTGCCTCTGAGGGATTCACTACTAATAGCTTCAACTTTCTTTTCGTTGGTATTTTTTTCCAACCTCCCACCACAACCCTTCCCCCTCTTCTTCACATACACGTATCAGACTCGTAACTAGGGGCTACAGGGAGTTCCAACGACCCCCCCCCTCCCTCGCTGGCGAGCGGGGGGGGGGGGGGGGTGGAGGGGTAGAGCACATGCACAGACACAGACACTAAATGAATTAAAGATAAAACTTCTTCTCAAAGGTCTATAACTGCAATAGAAAAGTGTTTAGTTTTCAATTTGTAATTTAAAAAAATTCATACAATTAACCTTACTCTAAGTATAAAAGGCTGAGCAACTTGAGACGCCCTCACATTCTAGAGTAATTCACAAACTTTACAAGCTATATGCTTTTCTTGTGAATTCCTCTTTTCCATGTATAGAGTTTTAAATTAAGACTGTATTGCTTACTTGTTTATTTATCCAAACCAGAGTTGATATCATTATAATAATTGCATTCATGTTTTGTTGAAACTTAAACGTGATTCAAAGTTCCTACTTATGTACTCATGTAAGCGTTAGCTATATTACTTTATATTACTTTATATGGAAATAAAATCATTTTGAATTAAATTGAAACTTACCTTTAAAGCCAGTCTGACCCAAACTCGACCATTTCCGTACGCAACTTCCTTTTCTCTACACTCGAATGTTAGTTTTTAATATGATCAGTAAATCATAAAAAGAACAGTCATTCAACAATACCGAATTATTATTATTGTTATTATTATTATTATTTTTATTATCATTATTATTATTATTGTTATTATTATTATTATTACTATTATTACTATTATTATTATCATTATTATTTTACCTTCTATATCCCCATTCACTGTCGTTGCCGGTGAGCGCTACGATGCACCTCCATAGACTTACGTACATAGTGACGACGCATGAAAACGCACACGCGAAACAAGAGTGCGACAGACATAGTCTTACCTATATATTCACAATTTTCCCCAAGATTCATTTTTTCCTCCCCCTTTTTTAGATCCAAATTTCTCAAATACTTCACTAAGAGTGTGCGCCATGTCGTTGAATTTCAATTCTATTTATATGCAAAAGTTCCCTTTTGTGTGTGTGTGGGGGGGTAGGGGTAAGCTAAAATCATGCATCAATATAGTATTTTGTTTGTTTGGCTCTTTTTCTTGTAATTGAATATATAGCGAAAGTATCGTTTTACTTTTTGATGGAGAGTTTTCCAAATATTCCACCATAAGTGTGCACCAGGTCGATGAATCATTAACAGAATTTCAGGGCATCACTGTAGGCCCTATGAATTTGATTTCGTTCACTTGCTTTCATCATAATAGTTTTGTTTTACTAGTATTCAGAAGAGCGTGTTTGATATCCGGTTGTGATGGGCGGGTTGAATCAGAGGCTTGTTCTCAAGGATTGATCTCAACCCATTTAAAACGAGGAAGTGTCTGCACATTATATATACACAAGACTATTAAACACGAAGAGAGATTTTATTGTTGGTGAGCCTTGAAGCGATAATGGGAATTCCCCATTCAGTCGAATCCATGGGTTGTTAAAAAACGCTGCATAGAAATGATAAACAGGTCGAGACAATAGACATAGGATACGCCTCAAGATGACTCACTGCATTCGTTAGGTGTTTCCAAAAATATTGAACATGATTCTTGCACCAGCAAGAAAGCACTTCTTCGTATATGTCCATGAATTTGACTAACGTCTCCCGCACTCCTTCACATTCATTGCCAGGAAGTGGTTAACGTAAGAGGTGGTTGGCATCTTCACTTACACAAATCCAAGATAAATGATGCTGAACTTGATATAGATATGTTAGAACAATGAAGCATAGGCACGAAGATGATCAGAGACTTTTCTTCATGGCTGATATATAGGCCTATACTTTACGTTTAACCACACCTTTGAAGGTAGAGAAAAAAAAAATGTCGCTGGGTCGACAAGACCCCATAAGAAATTTTGGTGAAAATGACTTTTTAGGATTAATGGTCATAAATATTTTAATCTGATAAGTGATGTCCTGTCTAAATCCTAGCTGTCCTACCCCCAAAATTAAGCCACCAAGGCATGTCAAAGGAAAGGCTCTCCCATTTTGATATAGTGCTTTGGCTGCCATGTTTTTTGTGCTCCTGAACAATTTACATTTTTTAGATACAAAGTCTTGTCGCCCCAGCAACGAAAAATAATAATAAGATAAAATCGTATGTTTCTGAAATACCCCCTCCCAACTTGTAGTCCGCTAGGGGTACGGTCCGAGCGGGGTTTATTTTTGTAGAATAGAAAGGTCCTTTATTTCCAATTTTACCCACCTCCCCCCCCCCCCCCCAAAAAAAAAAAAAAATTATTGTAACCGTGTGTGTCTAAAGGCTTGTTTAAACTTCTGTAATAAAATATTTAAATTGAGAACTGACGTTGAAGTGCTAGTTCAAACAAAGAAACTAACAAACAGAGGGGCATGTGGGCATAACTTAGCGCAGTGAAATGAAGCAACTTATCAGTGAAAATCACTATACCTATGAAAATCGGAGAAAACACAAGAAACCAATAACCCACTGTACAAAAAGACATTGTTTCAAAGTCTCTTTGCCTCATATAATAGAGACATCCAATTTTTCGTATAAGTGACTGTAACGTTGCTTATATAACATTGTCTAACATACTGTGTTGGTTTTTTTTTTCGTTTGACGAACCTTATTTTACCTTTTATTTTGAAGTCATAATTGCTTTAAATGCGTTTGAGTACTATAGAGCCTAAAGGAACTGCCACCTTTTGTCGAGTTGGACTTTCATCATTTCTGGTCTATTTAGCTCGAAGCTCTTTCCTCCATTAAATACTCATAATTCGTTTTAATTTTTTTTTTTTTTTGGATAATTCGTGAACAGCCTGATCGCTCAGGAATTGCAGTGTGTGCTAATGCTTATAAAGTTTAAGTTTAGACCCCTGTCTTCATCAGGATTATGAAGTCAATAATATGGTTGCTGACTATCTGCGCTTAATTGGAATTTGACAGGGCAATCCTGTCAATTACCTGCCTACATGCTATAGTGTCCTGATCTTGTATACTGCTAACGTTCGCATGGGCTTTCTATCTTTATTCAATCTAGGTAGCACTGGAAATTTCACTGAATTTTGCCAAAAGGACACTGCATTGAATCGGGTCTCATTATCTCCATCAAGTGCGCTCAAGATGGCGATCGCTGTCGACCCACCAAACCAGGAGTTTGCTCTCTGCGACTGGGTGAGATGCGAGGGATACCTTGGCACCAAGACCCTGACAGACTCGGAATGTCGAAACCAGCCGGACCTTGCCCGACTCTCCGGAGATCTCTACCGCCAACATCTGCTGCGGGGCACACGCAGCAAGCAGCAGGAGGTTCTCGTACGCATTGCCACCGAGGATATCACACTGCGTGTTTCGGACCTGTCAAGTGACGACAGTCGTCAAGTAGTTCTGGATCGACAGTTTGCCGTGTGCAACATCGCGCGATGTTCAAGTGGCCACGACCCGTTCCCACAGGTCCTTGTCATCGTCGATTGCATCGGAGTGCGGCCCTCGGCCGAAGGGGGCGGGAATGATGCAAGGGTCTCCTTGGATGCTTGGACCCTGGAAATGTGTTGTCACGGCATCGCGTGTCGCGACGGTGCGGAAGCGGGACGGCTGGCGAAGTTGGTCAACCGCGCGTTTCAGGAGTCGCTGCGGCTTCGGACACTGCCGCGTCCCTTCTCCATCCCGCAGGCTGCCGACCAACGAGTTGGACGCAACACCATAAGCACTATCGCCACTCCAGTAGGCTACACCATGATCGATCCCCCGGCCTATATGGCCACAGGGCATGCAGCAGTTTCGTCTCTGCGAAATGTGGAGAAAAAGTCTGCCAAGGGTTTGCCAGAGGTTGGCTCATGGTAGAGAATCTCATGCAGCAAGGAGTCAGTAATATTCCTTGGCGATTTTTATCGGTGTCCATAATGTAATATCGAAATGATATTACACATATTTCATGTGTGTTGAGGTACTTCATCCGCTTGTGCTCGTCACGAAGAGTTACAGGATACGATGAAAAAGAGAAAAGATTATTAAATCCCTTCTGATTAACCTTTTGTAGTAATTATTACATTCCAACCACAACACAATAATTATTCAATTGTTGTTTCATTTAATGTGCCACGAATGTAGCGCTGTTATGAAAGCATTAACCATTATATCCCTTGAGCTGTGAGCATACGTAACTGCGAGTCGATACCATTCAAATGTATACATTTCCGTTTTCATATACGCCGAGCAGAAAATGATAACAGAATGAGGAGAGCACTGCTTTTTAATGCGGACGTTTGGCTGTCCCGATGCTTAACAAAGATGGACACAGCTATAGGATAAAGGAAATGTTCAAACTGTTCTGATCGTAAAAAAAAAAAAACACGTTTTGTCATTCGTGTGGGTATCTTAACCCTATAAAGCCCAAGGGGGGGGGGGGGGGGCACATTGTGCCCCCTACCATATTTTCGTTTGCCACGCCTACACCCTTTACCCGATTTCAACCAAATTTGGTGACTTTTCCTAAAATCTTATTAAAAACATTTTGATATATAATTTAGCTATGTCCGATATTGCTGGTTGCCATCGCAACCGTAAACTGACAACAATGTTCGTCAGATTTTGCATGATTTTCTGTTCCAATTTCAGTTAACAGTGTAATAAAGGATGAAATGGGGGTTTTCTTGGCTCTAATTTGCTGAAGGACCAAAATGTGATGTAACTATGGTTGTGAATTACCCGAAAATGGTCTTCTTATTATTTTCTTTATTTTTTATATGACATAGGCATCACACAATAGATATAATAGAAATAATCGAAAATACAGCATTTTTCAAAGACTACCCTTTTATTTTGTGTTATCTTCACACAAGCTTCGCCTGTCATATCATTTGTTTATCATATTATCAATTTGCAAACTCAAAATTCAATATTTTGGAAATATGAAATGTGATACCAATATATATACCCATTCCAAGCAATATGTCATGGGTTTTCTTATGTTTCTTTATATTGTAATGAATGGCGCCCCCACATGTTGACCTTGAGAAATGTCAACCATAACTAATAGTCAAGGTTGACTTGCTTTTCCTTTGTGGTGAATGTGAAAATGATTGATATGAAATAAAAACATATATACTGGGGATAAAGAAATAAAAAGAAAAAAATGATTTTAGCGTATTTCCTATGTATTTCTTTATATTTTGGTAAATAGCGCCCTCAGTTGATGACCTTGAGAAATTTCAAAAGTTGGGTCATGTAGAGTATGAGTTGCTCTACCCATGTGCCAAATATGACGGTCATATATACCATATAATAAAGAATTTATATAGGGGGGCATAATGTGCCTCCCCCCCCCCCCCCCCCTTGGGCCTGGAAGGGGTCAAAATAGCTTGTGCTTTATAGGGTTAAGCCATGGTATATGACCGCCGATGGAGTTTATCAGGCTCTGGCAGCAACCTCGTATGCTACGGCAATAGCTTTGGTAAGCCAAAAAGAAAAAAAAAAGCCCGGAGAATAATTTTGTGTTCAAGATTCACATCTTCGTGTAGCCTTCTAGTGGTTTAATTGGGTCACATCGTGTGACCTTCTACACGCGTCGTATTCGCTTCGGCTGTTGTTCGGCTTTTAACGAGACTTGGGTCCATCTTCGTGCGAATGTAAAATGCAATATCCTTATAGCCAGTGTGTCAATTTCGGGACAGTGGGACGCCACCCTATAGATATATTATAATATGAAGGATAGATAACTCCAGTGCCGTATATAAATACGGCACTGATAACTCTAACTCATCGACATGCTCACAAAGTTTATAATTTATATGGAATAAGGTTTGGCAGCAGTACGGATATTCTTTGACACCTTAGAATGTGCGAGCTCCATACCATACCCCTGGTACTATTCAATGATTTGTATTCAAAGTTTATTGTGATGCGTATAATTTATGTGTGTGTATATGTTGGGGGTTGTTGAGATGATCGCAATTTTTTTGTTTGGATTGTTTGCTGTTCGTGTTCGTTTGTTTCGAAGTACAGTGTATTTATAATTTCTGTCGGATTGAAATCGTCATTGTGTTTATACTGGCTATTCTATAGCATTAATGACGGAGAAAAGCGAATTGTAGGCGGGATTTATTACAATGAAGTTCCGTAAATTCGTCTGCACTTCGAATTTCAAATGTATTATGGGCCTACGCGTCAATCTGACTCATTACTCAGTTACTGTTGTCTTTACTACAGTGTGAAGTGTGAAGTGTAGACGCATATAACTAAATCTGAAGCGTAGGTATAAGATATTGATTATGAAAAACGTTTGGAACGCTACGTATTCAAACCGTTTCGGAGTTTCTTATTGGACTTCAGTTTGCAAGAGATAAATGAATACTGTTTCCTTTTTCTTGTTTTTGTTTGTTTGTTTTTGTTGACGGAAGTATACTCAGAGCAATTTCTTGTTATGCGTGCCATTTACAGTTTGTCATTTAATCAATGTTGACTGAGGCCTTTAAAACTATTCTTAAAAAGTTTGTATTGTCTTTTGAAAGAAGGCATTATACAAGGAGATGGCAGCCAAAAAAGAAAAAAAAAATATCTATACATATATATATAACTGTGTATGCTAATATCATTATTTTTGTTTGTATCATTATTATTATAGTTAAAAATGATAATTATAATTATTACTATTATCATCGCTGATTACGGCAATAGCTCTGTTCGACAGTGTTATCATCGCAATTATATTTATATACAGATTGTCTTTGTATTACATCCATGAATAAAAGAAAAAAGAACTTACGCTTGTCAAATACATACCAATTCATTTGGCTGCCAAGTCAATCGCAGTGAATGATTAAAAAAATGATACCACATGTGAAACGTAAAGTCCACCAATTTCAGCAGGCTGAACTGTCATTGTGTGAAAGACAGGAAAATACTGCAAAAAATGACACGGGGGTGTATTTTTGTCATAAGCGTCGCCATTAAGCAACAAAAATCTCCCATTCTCCTAATTTCACAAAGACATACAGATTGAACCGCACACACGAACAGACACACATACATGAACACACACACGCACACTAGCACACACATCACATCATATATATATATATATACATATATATATATTATACATATACGAATATATGTATATATATCATATATGAATGTATAGAGAGAGAGAAAAGGGGGAGAGTGAAAGGGGGATGAAACTCTGTGAGAGATTGATTACTTTACAAAGCCCTTCAGACCACAATTCGATAAAATGTAAATTTCTCACGGAGTTTGATGCAACCTTGTCTCTTCGTACTCTTTCAAAAGCTCCGAGTGGAAAATAACAGTTTGATATACACGTTATATATGTAATATATGTATAGAATGTCATCTATACATATATATGCATATAAATGTGTGTGCGGGAGACAGGAAAAGAGAGTAAATAGCCTCTGTTTTGTGCTTTAACCCGAAAGAAATCACAAATTTAAAGACCTTTTTTTTTAACCTAATTGGAAGCTGATATTCTTTATTTTGACCGAATACAACTTCTATTAGGGAAACATATTCTATATGTATCTCACTAGCCAGACAGCGATAAAAAAAAAAGGAAAAGCATAATCTGGATACCAGGGGCAGACATAATGTAGCAAGATGATACAGGGAAAGAAATAACAGGATATTGTGCGATGAAACTTCAATAACCATAGTGACGACTCTATTCAACGTGCGACCCAGGTTAGGACGAATAAACTGTTGCTCTCGGAGGATTTTAGTGTCTGCAGTACTGTCTCTTGACTCCCTTACACGTCTCCCTGTGCTTGTTCCGAGTCTCCTTCTGGCACTTGTTAGAGCAGAAGAAGGCTTCGTCACAAGTCCCGCACTTCATCAGTGGCTCCCCGTTCGGTTTGCGTGTGTCACCGCATGCCAGACAGAACTTGATTTTCAGTTGGGTTGTGGGCTGAAAAAATACACAGACAACTTAACCTGAAAATTCACTCGGTATTTAAGTTGACTCTCTAAATGGATCCAGACTAAAGACAGATAGACGGATCAACTCCATCAAAAGCAGTCAAAATACATTAAAAAATGGAAAGGAAATATTTCAATTTTTCAGTACCGTGTAGGCCTAATATATTGGTCACAGTCATATTTGCAAATTGAATGAGGTAAGGCTGTTGTGGAGATGAATATGTTAATAATTCGTATAGGGCCGGCATTACAGCATGAAAACGGATATAATCGCAATGCTTTGTGACGTATGACATACATGTGAATTTCCAGACTTGCAGAGAAAAACAAATTGTAAAAAAAGTTTTCGGAAACTTATCGGCAGCCCAGCTATTGTAGGAAAAACAAAACAAACATGCGGAATAACAGCTTGGGATCTGCATGTGTTTAGTGTAATTAATCTCATGGGTGTTACGTTAATGTTTGTTATCGATTCACAAGCCCCATCCCGTTCATACTACCCTACACCTTGTGCATGCTATCTGCTCATTTTCCCGCGATTGTCAGGCTGCAAAACCGCATACGTACCGTATCGGTCCTCCGTCTGCGCTGACACCTGACAATCCGTCTGACATTTCCCCGTGCGCGCGGTTTTTCACCTGCATTGGTCGTAGAAACTTTGTTTCCTGATGCACACTTTCCTTCAATCAGCTGTGTGCTAGAAACTTCGTTACCGCCCTTCCGTTCATTTGGTTTGGTCTTAGAAGCTGTAGTTGTTCCTGCAACGCCTTTCTCGTCACTTTGTTTGAATTCAGAAACTGTATTTCCCGTTGCTGCTTTCTTTTCATTTGGCGTGATCTCAGCTGATTTTGATTGAGAAACTGCGTTCCCTTTTACGCTTTCCTCGTCAGTTTGTTTTGACTCCGACATTGTGTTTCTCGTTGCTCCATTCTCTTCAGCTGGATTGGTCTGTGTGTTGACTGTTGCGCCATTTCCATCACTATGTTTAGTCTCAAAAATTGTACTCGCTGATGAGTCTTTCCCTTCACTGGAGTTGGCCTCAAAAAGTGTGTTCCTTGCTGCGCCTTTCTCTTCACTTTGTCCGGACTCAGAAATCGTGTTGCCAGTAATTCTGGTCTTTTCTCCAGGCTTGGTCTTAGAAACTTTGTTTCCTATCGCCCCTTCATCTTCTCTTGATTTTTTCTTACCAAGAGTGTGTCCGAGTTCCTGTTCAGGTACATTAGACCCAGACACTTTATTCCCTGTTGCGTTTTTCCTTTCACTTGGCTTAGTCTCAGAAACTGTGTTCCTTGTTGCACTCTTCCGTTCAATCTCGTTCTTCTCATTACCAATCGCCTGGTCATCGCCCGTGGCAGTTTGCGGAGCTGGTTGCGTTTGGTGTTCAGCCCTTTGTATTGCAGCCGAGGCAGTACCTAGGGACAATACATAATCGGGCACATCAGCTAACTCTCTTGGCACAGGAATAACCTGTGAGGTCCCGTTTGGAGACTTGGCCGTTACCTTTTCGGCACTCTTCTTTATAGGTGTCGATATGAATTTCCAAAATTCATCTGACGAGTCTTCGTCGTCATCTAGAGTGGAAAATGGGTCATATTTAACATCTCTGTGGTCATCTGTTGAATATTTGTTTCCTTTATCGTCTGTAGGGTTGACTGAGACCATGTTTTTTGGCTCTTGTGTCCGCTCACAAACATCAAATCGCTTTTCAGGGAAGCACTGTGCTACTGCGTCATTAACCTTTGATGACGTTTTGCCTTTTGCAACGACGTCTCCCTTGTATTTCTTCCTGCCAGTGCCTTTATTCTTATCGCCAGTTTGCGATCTGCTGCCGTAATTGGCCGAATTTCGTTCGAGGCTTTTGCATAGCTTATTGTGACCACTGTACAGCTTGTCCCTGTCGTTGTCTGCCCGTGTATCCTTCCGAAAGGCCGCAGCACCACCATCACGTATTACGGGTTTACTACAGATGCTTGGCGTCTCTTTCTCCTCGATGATTACGGGAAGGCTCTGAGCTCCGTGCACGAAGAAGTTAACTGAGGACACCTCTATATCATAGAAACCGGGAAGTAGATACAGTCTTGGGTATGCTTTCTCGTTGAACAGAACCGGAGCTCGTTTCCGCTCTAGTCCAAATGTGTCGACGTGGAAGAGTTCCCGGAAAGTGGCATCATTTAGCTTAACGGTCCTCAACTCACGAACGGACAAAGCAGAAGTTACCGGGACGGGGAAGTACTTCTTCATGGCTACATTCACATCGGAGACACGTTGATCAAGACATACACTGAGTTGACGTATGTGTTCATCCGTAATAGGGCGTGTCCATAGAAGTTGCTGAGATTCAACTAGTATGCAGCTTCTGCTTAGCGACAAAGACAAGCTCTTGTTGAAATCTGAGATAGACCATTCTTGGAATGGCATCAGAAGTCTGTTGTCCCGTATACATTGAAGAACTCCAGGATAGGCTGTTAGCGCAGCCTTGTTTTGTCTTTCGTTCCGTTTCATTTCTTTTAGAGAGCTTGTCACCCTCATTCGTTGCTGAGCTAACGCAGGTTCTCGATCTCCATTGTCGATGGGCGTCCTCACTGCCGCTGCCGATTGGTCATCGACTGTCGATAGCTTTGCCTTTGGACGGAAGATGTTGGATGGCTCGACTGAGATCTTTGATTTGCCGTCAACTGGAGAGATCCTGTTCTTGTGAATTACGGGAAAAGGACGTGGCACCTTCGACGTTAGGCTTTTCTGTCGGGTTGACGGGAGAATCGGCTCAAGTGGACGGCGCGATGCTGAAAACTCCGGCGCCACTCCGTTATCTGCAATTTTCACTGGTCTTCCAAGTCCCTGTTTACGGCGAGTTATATACTGCGCTCTTGATCTGGCGAGTGTGAATAAGCCGTGCTCACCTTTTTGTGTAACACCTGTTGCCACTTCTGTCTGACTCCGTGACGATGGAGGCTTCGGAAAGTACCGGCAGTTCTTGAACTCTTCGTCCGTCTTTCCAGTGGCAATCGTCTGTGTCTTACTGACAGATTTCTTTTCGACCTCTGAGGAGTGTCCAGCGAAAATCACTTTACTTGGTAGAGGCTTTCCGAAGTTTTCGCACAAAGGTCTTTGCTGTTGCTCCTCGCTCTGATTAAAAGCGGCAGATGTGTTTGACGCTTCTTTGAGAATAGCCTGAGAGTCTCGCACGGAGTTCAATCTATCTTTACCAGCTTGCCCTGAAGGATTATGTCTCAGTGTGTAACCTGTTTTACACAATTGATGTGACGCGGCATTCTGAGTTAAGGCGGTGCTAGAATTGCTGTCTCCCCTCTTCACGGTCGTATCTCTACTTGATTCCGAAGAAATTAAATCATTTCTGACTGCATGATTACTTGATAGGTTCACCTCCATTTCTCTCCTCTCGGTTTTGTTGTCTTTTGGTATTCGAGACATGGGGTGGGTCACGACGTTTGTTAACTTGGACGGGCCAATAATATCTCCGTTCTTCTCGCTTGTGCTTGTTGCAGCATTTATCACCGTCGTCCTTATCATTCGTGTGCTTGAATTGCCAGTCACCAGTTTGCTCAACTTTACACTAAGGGAGACAGCTGATTGATTCTGAGGTTTTTCATTGGTGGATGTTTTCTGATAGAGAGGATTCCTGCCGTCAAGCAGAGCGTCATCTCCAATTTCGGACTTTGATTTTGTCGAGTTCTCTCTCCGTGGGGTTTGTTGAACAGAGTTCAAGGAGACACCGTCCGATACGGTATTCACATTGCTGTTGCATCCACCTGTCAAGTTATCCTCAAGGAGGTGTTTACATTCAGCTTTCAGTGATTTTAAAGGCATCTTACTACATGGTTCAGCAGTAGTGATTGGATTTATTCTTCCGGTTGGCTTATCAGTCTTGAGGAGAGTTGTACTCAACCTTGTTGTCGTGGTGTCGAAAGTCGATTTGTTGTTGTTTGAAGATTTCTGCGACCCAACCTCCCCACCTTTTGCTTTTGTTATTTCTCCCTTTTCTTCAGTACTGGAAGCACTTCCAGCAGACTGCTGAGTGAACGTCGAGCAATGCGTTTTCCCGCTTTGGACTTTCCTGTCGTCCATGGTGTTGTACATTGGTCTGAAGACTGATTGAGGCCCATTTTGGGTTTGTTTCATCCTATTCTCCTGATAACATTTTGGTGACCCGAGTGACGACCTCGACTGCGCATCAATTCTTCGGCTGGTCCCGGTCGAACCAGCCGTTGGGACTAAGTTTGAGGGGATTTTCCCGTTCCGCGAGTTTGAAACTGAAGCCACTGATTTCGGTGCTGTTGAAACACAAATGGAGTTACTGATATATGTGCCATTGAGACTACTCAGAGGCAAAATAGGCTTCTTGGTTGTTCGAGCTGATCTATGAGGGCTGATAGGTCTTACGCTCCTCGGCACGGTTGGCATGCGGTATTTCATTCCAGTTCGGCGAAAAGCATTTTCGATTTTCCTCTGGTTCGTTAAACCCATGTCACCGGCAAGGATTGGGCCAGAGATGTGGGAGGGAGGGGATCTTCTGTACATTTCCTCGCTCGACTTGCGCTCACTGTGCTGTTTTCTTGCTCTTACGCAAGTGGGAGCCTCCTTTTTAGCCTTTTTTGTATCCATTTCACTCGAGACAAGTCCTGGTTCGTCGCTGCACTGTCCTCCGTACATCGTAGCATCTTCTTGTTCACGCTTGTCAAGATTGGTACCGCTTCCAATCGAACTAGAGCGCGAAAGATCATCTCCTTCCTCCGTGGACTTCCCGCCGAAGAAAGCGTCGATCAGCGTTCTGAGCAGACCGTTCTTCTTCTTGCCACTCGATTCTAAGGAACCCTAATGGAGAAAGGAGACACATGTAATGGACAATGAACCTAAGGGTGATATTCTGGAATTCTTCCTAGGAAGATTTTTCTCCCTAAGTCAGAAGTTTTCCCCCAAGTGGAATTGTGAAGTGCATATGAGTATGAATTCCAGGAAATATGCATGTTTCTGACTTATATAGAAAAAAATGGTATTCTAGAATGCACTTAGAAAATAATTTCTATGAACGTTTTTAGGAAAAAAAACCTTACCCTGTATATAAGGGAAGTTTTTAGAAAAACTCTTACCCTGCTTGAAAAGTTTTTAGGAAAACCCTTAACCAGTCCTAAGTATAACTATAGAGACTTTGGAAAGGCTCTGTGAGATGGTAAAAGAAGATGAAGAAACTGTGCGACATAACCAGCAGAGGCAGGTCCAGGAATTCCGTAAAGGGAGGGGGGAGGCGCCACAAAAAAAATACATAAAAAATACACACACACATATATTACATATATATATTTCTGGTGCCACTTCCGGGTTTAAAGCTTCAGCGCAATTTTCTGGTGAACAAAATTAAAGGGGGCGCACATCCTATTTTTCTTGTAAACGGGGGGCCCTCCGGTGCGCCCCCCCCCCCCCCCCCCCCCCCCCATCTCCCACTGACCGAGATCATGACCGATACCTTTCCTCCCTGTTGAAATTCTTTCGTAGTTAGCGCCGGTTTGTACAAATGTTATATGAAGACCAAGATCAAGGCAAATTGCTTCTATTGCTATAGCATGTGAGCGTCTTTGCTTACAATACGCTGTTCACTGAACGGCAATATTGGCATGATGAAAAATCGTTCATGCCGAATCCCTCGACAAATAATATTCCACTTGTGATACCATGCATGCAGCATTATTGGACAAGTTAATTTCACTAACTTCAGTTTTCCGCAAAACAATAGAAAATATTAAAAGCAAGTGCAAAGAACATAGTGACGTCATTCCTTACTTTTCTTTGGTCTAAAATTGTGATAAATGAATGCTACTATTCACTACTTGACAACTACTTTACTCCGCATTTTCTTTCTAAAGGACCAAAGACACATATCAGGGTACTTCACTAATTTCAATGGATTTGATGATACTACAATTTCAACCGTTGCTTCCATTCATTCTTAAATTCTCCATTTTTAAAGCCATGATATAACCCGTGGTGGCATTTCTCGGGCTCCTAACAAAACAGAGCATAATTGTACTTGCTCTGGCTTTTGATCGGCTTTTATTCAAGTTCGGGGCTAACATCGCGCGAAATTGAAAGTTCCATATATCATTTGTTAAGCAATCTTCTATCAATTTCGGTAGGCCTATAGTGTGACGCCAGCCGTAAAAAGCGTAGTCGGCGTGGATAAGGATGACCTCATTTCCATATCAAATTTCCAATACCAATTTTGTCTTTCCTCTGCACCTCCTCACTTTCTGACTTTGAAAAATGTACATTGTAGGCAGATTTTCAGAACAGCATCCAAATTCTATGCACATAGCAACATGTCTTAGCAAGGTCAGAAAACCACTGTGAATTAAGGGCATGCCTCCAGATTACTAATAGCACCTACTATATAGAGTAGAATATCTAGTCTGCAACAGGATAAGAATAAATTTACGATAATGTTCATATTTTCCCTCTGTTAAAATGTCATTATCGCCATAGTATTTCAGATGCCAGTTTTATACTAGTACAAGGGAGGTGGGAAGTCCAAACCAGGGCCGGCGTAACGGGGGGGGGGGGGGGGGGGGTGGGAGCGGCTCGCCCCTCCCTTTTTTTTTTTTTTTTGTATAGGAATACATAGGGTCTCACTTGCCCCCCCCCCCCCCGCTTCGTTCTTTTTTTCTTCTTCTTCTTCTTCTTCTTCTTTTTTTCTACACTCCGGAAGTGGCACTAGAAGAAAAAAATGTTCTCTCTCTTCTTTTTTTTTTTTTTTTTTTTGCTCTTGTCTTTAAGCCGATAAACACCGGAAGTTTTACGAGGATGTTTGTTTTTGTTCTGTTTTGTTTTGCTTGTTAGCTGATGAAACCAGAAAGAGGCACCAGAAATATACCCCTCCCCCTCCCCAAACACACACACACACACACACACACACATTTGAAAATCGCGGCGTCGGCCCTGCAAACTCATGCTTAATTCAGTTTATTTGGATTTACACCTACACCATGTAGCGCGGCCCCCTCAAAATCTGATTGCGCGCTTCAAACTAGTAGGTGTCCAACACATCGACACTGTACATTGAAACCGACACCCCTCTATTTAAATCATTGCGCGTAAAGAACAAACTTTCATGCACGAGACTATACGCGCAGTGGTTTTGCATTTTTATTGGGGATTTGATGTCAAAATATTACTGAAAAAAACCCGATAATAAACAAGATCAACAGCAAAACAATGATACCGTAGATTATAAATAGCACATAGGAAAAGCATTACGTTCATTTCACACGTATTGTCAATAGAGGGTAGGGGTGTTGGTTTCAAAATGCGGCGCAACTAATAGCGGCAAAATAACAATCTACGCGTTCGAAGCAGTTATCTTGGAGCGTGTACTGCAAATCGTATTTTCAATGCGCGCTTGTGAATTCAGAGTATTTTCTTTACTTGTATGTGAGTACAATTTCAGGCAAATTGTGAGACATTCTAAGTGTCTATTGATAGAAAAACATTAGGGTGTCGATGTGTTGGACACCCAACTATTCATGGCTAGGGTGCGGTGTGCTGCTGTGCGTACTGAAAATGCGCGCTCCTTCCTCCTGTGCATTATTGGTTGCCTGTCGCGAACAGGTCTTCGAGTATCAACCCTTTCTTTGCTTGATTTAAAGTTAAAATTCCATTTTGGTGCAAAATACTGTACAGCCATTTGTTTCAGGTCAATCTGTATAGCCTACTCGTTTGCTTGGTTCATCAACGTCCGCGTAAACACACAAACAACGCTTTGTGTCAACCTAAATTACCTACTATAGTAGGCCTACTATAGTAATTGTTCATTTGCGGCCGAGCTGGTTTCAAAGATCCAATCAGCTAGCAGTCAAATTTCACGTTCTTTTTATTTAATAATAATAATAATAACAATAATAATAATAATAATAATAATAATAATAATAATGATAATAGTGGCTACTTGGATAGCGCACAGGTCCACTTTCCAGTGCTCATGGCACTTCAAAAATGAAAAGGTATACACGCAGACATGTTCAAACATGTCAACGAAGAAGAAAATGGCAAACAAAAATATATACCAAATAAAGTATACTACATATACCAATCAAAATACAATATTGTTCCGAGAATTAATGACACACAGCAATTACAGTCCTCGGTGTGAGAGGAACAGATAAGTTTTAAGTTTGGATTTGAATGTCTCTGTAGATGACAGTTCCCTTAACCACAATTTTGGTCCCATCACGGAGAAAGCAGGATCACCCCATCGATGCTTTACTCTGGGTGTTTGGAGTAATAGTGCACCTGATGATCTGAACATAGACTTCGTGTCGGATTGTATTTTTGAACAGAATTACTCAGGTATATACGGGGGGAAAGGAATGAACTGAACGATGTACTAATGACAGAGTCTTGAAAATAATTCTTTTTTCTACCAGTAACCAATGTAAGGAACGGAGAACTGGTGATATGGAATCAAACTTACTAGTAAAACTTTACAATCGGGCAGCAGGAATCTGCAACCATTGAAGTTTTGTGACATCTTTTTTTGGAAGATTAGACAACAATGAATTCGAAAAATCCAACCGAAAAGAAATCAAAGCATGAATAAGTATCTCAGCTGCAGATTTAGACAAATATTTCCTTATGAAACTTAAATTACGCAGCTGATATCGAACAATCCGCTGAATTTGAGTTACATGACTTCGAAATGACATTTCCTGATGAAATATGACACCTAAATTACGGGCTGTTTTGACGGAGTAATGTAAGTGCTACCGATGTTGACATGACATGATTGATAATCAACTTTACTTAACATATGCTTTGAACCCAATAACAAAAACTCAGATTTATCATCATTTAGTTTAAGGCCATTGGATGCAAGCCAGATTTTCAGGTCTTGTAAACATGCTTAGCGTTTTTGCAATGGCGGATGACAATGAAGACACAGTGGGTTTAAAAGACAAATAAAGTTGTACATCATTCGCATAACAATGATAACCAATGCTTGCGAAATAATTTATTAATTGGTTGCATTACAGAGAAAAAGCAGCGGGCCTCCTACAGAACCCTGAGGTACACCAAACTTTGTCATAGTTTTACAAGAGGTATAGAATCACCAATTCTGACATAATGAGATCGTTCATATAGGATATAAACCAATCAAGGACAGTTCCTTTGATGGTCAAATATCTCAACCTTTAAATCAGAATAGCATGATTGACTGTGTCAAATGCTGAGCTCATATCAAGCATGATAAGAGCAGTGATGTTACCACTATCTAATTCTCTGAACCAAGCGCGCCGGAACACTTTTGTTTGTTTGTTTGTTTGTTTGGTTGTTTTTGTTTTGTTTTGTTTTGTTTTTTTTTTTTTTTTTGGGGGGGGGGCAAAATCTCGACGGGGGCACATTATGAGACGGTGTGAAATCCTCGGCAAGGGAGCGAAGCGACCGAGCGGGGTACCATGGTAGGGACTTTTTGTAAAAACAGAGTACAAAAGTCGCGTTTTTAGAGCATTTAAAAGCAAGTTTCTAGGAAATTACACATAGTGGAACAATAAGTTAGTGCAAAAGACTATGATTATAATATACGGGGGTACATTATGTGACGGTGTAAGATCCTCGGCGAGGGAGCTAAACGACCGAGCAGGGAGAGGGTGTGGGAGGGGGGATACCCCCTCCCACGGTGGCTTTTTGTAAAAACAGAGTACAAGAGTCGCGTTTGTAGAGCATTTAAAAGCAAATTCCTAGGAAATTAAACATAGTAAAAATATATGTGCGAAGAACTATGATTATAATATACAGGGGTACATTATGTGACGGTGTGAGATCTTCGGCGAGGGAGCAAAGCGACCGAGCAGGAGGAGGTGATGTGGGAGGGGGGATACCCCCCCCCCCTCCCACTGCAGGGACCTATTTGTTAAAACAGAGTACAAAAGTCGCGTTTATAGAGCATTTAAAAGTAAATTCCTAGGAAATTAAACATATATAGTGAAAAATTAAGTGCGGAGGACTATGATTATATCATACGGGCTACATTTTATGTGACGGTGTCAGATCCTCGGCGAGGGTGTGGGAGGGGGATACTCCTGCCCGATTGTTAACTTTTACTAATAAGTTTGATTCCATATCACCAGTTCTCCGTTCTTTACATTGGTTACCTGTAGAAAAAAAAAAGGATTATTTTCAAGATTCTGTTATTAGTACATCGTTCAGTTCATTCTTTTTCCCCTGTATACATAAGTTATTCTGTTCAAAAATACAATCCGACACGAAGGCTACGTTCATCATCAGATACATTCTTACTCCAAACACCCAGAGTAAAACATGGGTATGGTGATCTGGCTGATGATAGGCCCATTGTTTGTCGGTTTATTGTCTTATTATTTTCTGTGATACTGTTGTAACGTGACACAATTAAATGTACTCTGTTCTATAGCGCCTTGAGTACCTTTTTAGGTAGAAATGTGCGCTTTATTAGAGTCTCACTATTATTATTATCATTATTATTATCATTATTATTATTATTATTAGGACCAGCTTAGCATAGCTGACTATGGGCTATCCAGCCATCTTCTCAGATGGAATTGAACAAACAAACAAACAAACAAATAAACAAACAAATTATGTGACGGTGTGAGATCCTCGGCGAGGGAGCGAAGCGACCGAGAGGAGGAGGGTGTGGGAGGGGGGTATCACGGTGGAGACTTTTTTGTAAAAACAGAGTGTAAAAGTCGCGTTTACAGAACATTTTAAATCAAATTTCTAGGGAATTAAACGTAGTAAAACAAACATCACTGCGGAGGACTATCATCATAACTTATGAAAACCGTTCATTTTACTATCATGTATACGTGCAGAGCGAGCGAGCCACTTTCACTTTGCCATTTGTCTGAAATGTTTTCATTGAAAGCTTAAACGTGATCGCATTGTTCGAGCAATAAGAAATATTCTTATATTGCGAAAAAGCATAGAAGAAAGGAAAATGTAAGGTTTACTAAAGGTATGTTTCAGGGGGCACACTCAATGACTCGAGGCTACCATCTTTACACTGAATCTACTCATAAGTAAATATTTGTGTATATTTTATGATTTTCACCCCGTTGGGGGCGAAAATTTTGCATTTTCAGTTATGAAATTGACAACTTTCAGACAAGAAAAGCGCTCTTATTGTTCATTTTGGTCTTTAAATAATTGATCAATTATTTGTTACAGGGGGCCCTTGCTCTGAGCACAATATCTGTTAGGTTGACCAACAGTGTTTCTACACTATGACCAGGCTTGTAAGCAGATTGAAATGAATCAAACAATATTCATTATCTTGCAGATATTTTGTCAATTGTGAGAAAACAACCTTCTCAAGCAATCTACTCAAATAGGGTAAATTTGAAATAGGGCGGTAATTTCTGAAACACTCCCGATCTAAGCCTGCTTTTTTCAAAGTTGGATGAATAACTGCTTTTTTACACACCTGTGGAACTACCTCTAATCTCAGGCTAGCTGCATTTATGATTCTTGTGATAACGGGTGCTAAAACTCTGCTACATTTCTTAATCAAATCTGTTGGGATTGGATCAAGTTCACATGATTTGTTTGGTGAGTTCTTAATAAGCTTTTCTTATTAACAGTGACAGACTGAAACTCACTCAATTCTGACTTGACTTCACAATGTCTTTTGGCTGTTGACAAACTCTGTTGGATTGCCACAATGTTATCAACAAAATATTGATTACAACAATTTGCTAGCTTAACTTGATCGCCATGAGTGAGGTGTTCTGGTAAAACAGATAGCTGTTTTCGGTAAAGTAAAGCATTAGCAACTTTGTACAACTTCTTTGTTAATATCTTTCCCACAATCCGTAACTTTTTTTTTTGAATGATATTGTAACTTTGCATCCTTAATCAAGGCATTTACACACCGCCTTTGTGCATGATACATCAGGGGAGTGTTTTATCAACGTTTGTCAGCGCTGACAATTTCAGCAAAATCCTTGGTTTTGATTGGCTGGCGTTGATGGAACCCCCCCCCCCCCCCCCCCCCTGCTTGTGAATCTCCAGTTTTGTGGACCTTGACTGTCTTTCTAACTGTCTGCGAAGCAGATTCGCTTGAACTATTTCTGGGTTATACCATTCGGTATTGGGCTGGATTGTGACCTTGATTCGTCTCTACGTCTGTACGAAGAGTCAATCTGATCCCTTATAGCTGGAAAACAATTAATGACCATCTCCAATATAAGGAGACTTAGATTCTATATGAGTAATATTTAAATTCAGCGGGAGCCGCCGGTAGGGGAATAGTCGCACACAAGCGCCTCGAATTGATATGAATTATATGAATAATAATAACAATATTTCAATATGAATTGTATCATATTCATGTATCATATTCATGATACTGTATAATCATAGTCCACCACGTCGTGGCCACTCACCTTGCTAGTATCATCGCAGTCAGATGGCTTCTCCGGTCCAACTTTGGTTTGTCCCGTCCCCATGATGCTGAGCATACCGCTAGACAAACTCGTCTAAAAAGAAAGATCAATGTATGGTACAATCATCCACCTCTCTGAAAAGTCGCTGACAGTGTCATGATTATTAGAGTCTACTTCAGTAGGGCTGGCCCACACTAAACAGTCACCGTACGCCGTGTAGATGCTACACAGGTCCCTGGGAATATTTGGAAAAAATCTATTGTGGAAAGTAAACGCGTACCTTATGTTTGTAAACATACCTTGCGCGCGTGGGCATGGTTTCCATGATGCACTAAGCGCGCTAATTATGACGACATAAACACGAAAGTTTGAGTACGCGCGTGTGTATTCGGTTTACGCCCGAGGAAAATATTTCTCCTACTGCACGGCACTAATCAATGTCGATTGTGACGTTGTAAAAGGGATGAGGTCATAATTACGTCTTAATTTAACCAGAGAGGTGAGAAGGGTAGTTTGACCCATACTGTGTTCTCCTTGGAGATGTTCAACATTATTAGTAACAATATTCAGCAAAGTGGCCTACGATTAAAAGAAAACAACAACAAAAAACCTCTATGTTTAGTCTCGATAAATTGGTTCAGTGACGAAGAGTTATAAATGCATATTGAGCCACATCGGGATTACGAAGATTACATACAGTAATCTTTATCATGTTCATCGTCAATTAGTTTCTAGATATCTGTGCCAATCGGCGAATATAACATACATGTATTTCAATTTTCAATTTCAATTTCATTTTATTCATAATTCTCATATATATCAATATTACACCAAAAGTAAGAGCACAAGTTCTTGTACTTTGTCATTAATGTACAAAAAAGCCAATATATATATTTGACCATTTTCACTTTACCTTTGACCCCAGGGCCAAAATCTTTCCCCACATCAGACACTAGCTTTCATGTTCGTTTCAAAAATAAAAACTGCACATTCGAAACATTTGTGCACCTGTTTTATATTTAAAGAAAAAAAGTGGGTATGATATCACCAACTCACTTCTTCATATCAACCACTCAAGAACTGTTATGACAGAGAAATGTAAAACTTCTGAAATTAATAACTTAATTCTAATTAAATATTCATCAACATTTCGTTGTTGTGTTTGTAATACGTACTCTTGCTTTTAAAAATCAAGTAAATCTTAGGTGAAAAAAATATTACCTCTTAAAGTAATCTAAAGATTCCAGAATGATTTCAAGTTCCGTTCTACTACTTGGCTGAAGAAACATTCTGCAAAGTTCACTGCCGACCTCTCGCCAAAAAGTGACTGAAAAATCAACTTGTTGATTGTGGTCGTTAACCTGGAAGAAGAAATAGAGCCGTAGGATTGCTTCGTCCAAATTCAGCTGAGAATCTGCTATTAAAAAAGGATACAAAATAGTGCATGTATATAGCCTATGGGACTGGTCAAGTGGTCTGCTCTACACGGTACTCGATAGCTTGGGTCTAAGCTATCGAAGAAACAACGGTAGATTTAACGAGTTAAAACTAACTCGTTCTTTAAATAAACTTCTCTAAATGCTCACTGGTATGTCAGCAAAACAATTCAAATCGAGTTTATTTGGTGAAATTTCGGAATGAAAGTAAACTGTTAGATCTACCTTGAGACTGAGAGAGTAGACTGGTGAGTGGCGAATCTGAATACACCATCGGTGTTCAGCTGTAATAATCGTACCGACGTACCGGACCACCGCGGCCCGGCCGCGTTTTTTTTTTTTTTTAAGACGGCACAGATTGGGGCATGGCGCGTATTGAACCTATGGGAAAAACGTTGGGTTAGGGTTTAGGGTTAGGGTTAGGGTTAGGGTTGGGGTTAGGGTTAGGGTTAGGGTTAGGGTTTGATGGTTAGGGTTTGATGGTTAGGGTTAGGATTAGGATTAGGGTTAGGTTTAGGGTTAGGGTCCCCAATGTTAGGGTTAGGATCCCCAATCTGTGCCGTCTAAAAAAAACACGCGGACCGGCCGGACGGTGAATTGATCGACAGTTTTTTTGTTTTTCTTTTGCGCAAGCGCAGCGCGCACAGTGCCAGTAAAAAAAAAATAATAATTAAAAAAAAAAAATGGTGCGCTCGGCGTACCATAACAATTTTGTGCTTGAGTGACCGATACAAATTTACAAACTTCTATACCAATAAATGACTTCTGTGCGACCGATACAGTTTTCCTTGTGCGATGCTGCGACAGGTACTAATACATAGGCCTACATGTAAATTCTCTCTCTCTCTCTCTCTCTCTCTCTCTCTCTTTCCATCGCTGATCTATCTTTATATAAAAGTGTGTGTGAGAGCGTGCTTCTGTGTGCATGTGTGTGTGCGCGCGCGGGGGAGTGTTTGTTATGAGTTATTCTAGCACTTAAAAAGATTCTGAAAATTAAGTGCCTCGGATATTGATTTATTTCACACTATTCAGTAAACCCTATGTAATTTATAAGACCGTTCTTCACCAAATAGAAGTACAGTAACTTTGAAAAATCAATTTGCAATGGAAATTAAAAAGCATTTGTAACACGCGGTTCTGTATCATTATGCCAGTTGTATGCGACTAGTGGTTCTCTGTAATACCGGTGATACACTTATTGTATGCCAGTACAACAAATTCACTTCCATTAGGGCAAGGTAAAAACGATGCCTAGCAACGACGCCCTTTTTGCTTAATTACATGAATTAAGCATGAGTGTGCTATCAAAAGAACAGTTGATCGGTTTCTATACAATGCTGTTTCTTATTTCTGCCGGCAGTAGGCCTATATAAGGTGAGGAATAAACAAGTAGACAAAATGGCCAACAGTGAAAACTAAAAGTTGCATTGAAAGAGGGCGAATTTAAAACAACAGGGCACTGAACTGTCAGAGGGGAATAATAATGTAATTCCACAATAAAAATCAATATAACGAAGTGTCTACCCAATATTTAAATTCTTCTCTAAACATTGTTGATTCATAACTGTAAAAAGAAACCCGGAAGTGCACCACAAGAGTGGGCGCTGAAGACCTTTTTTTTTTTTTTTTTTTTTTTTTTTTTTTGCTTGTTAGCTGATGAAAAACGTGGCGCCGGCCATGAAATACGAAGGTGATATTTCTACACGTTCTGTCAAAACCAACTTGTCGAATTAACACCAGCACCGTACAATCATGGCTATCTTCTAGCAGGGAGTGATTGTACTCTTATGTCATCATGATTCGCCAGTGCGCCCTCAGCAGAATGAAGCCTGACAGCGGATTTCCCTTCCTTTACATACATGTAGTTCTCTGCTACCTATTCCATGTGAGTATGAAACTATAGGCCTAAAACAACAGGGCCCTGTTTCATAAAGCTGTTCGTAAAGTTACGAACAACTTACGAACGACTGGTGATCAGTTAATTCTTGTGCTGAATTTCGGAAATTCTGATAAGTATAGCACATCAGAACTGATCACCAGTCGCTCGTAAGCTGTTCGTAACTTTACGAACAGCTTTATGAAACACCCCCCCCCCCCCTGATCCATCGAAGTTTATCGAAAGTTTCTTTTCCAGAATTTCTGGCAAATGTAAGGAAGAGTTGATTTCATCGCGTTACAAGAATTTGCTACCTTCTCCATCATTACTTGCCTTCCCACAAGATATAATGTAGGCCTATCAATAAATTGACAGGATTCTTCACTTTTTAATATAAGTGTGATTATAGTTTCTGCAGTCTTCCATTATCTTAGGCCCATATAAATGCCATAAGTTAGTATAATCATGTTTATAATGAATTGCTTTTGCCCCATGGGTTAATGATAACATATTTCGTGACATCACTATAATTAATGCTAATACATGTAGCTATTATTGTCATTATTATTGCTGATTCTTGTAACTTTGTAATCTTCATTGGGCCTAACCAAGGAGGTTCGAGAAATGGAGTCGCAACAGTCTTATTCGCTTTGATCCCATGCTCGAAGCCGCCACTCACAAATATCTGAAGTATGTGTCAGACTGGGTCTGTCGCTCAGATGAGAAGACAATTGACTCGTGTCTCATTGCATAATCATCAGCCATTTTCCAAGGAAGATGTCTTTGTGATGGTTATTACTTTTCGCTATCGCTACTTACAAACGATGGACGGTATATAGACAATGGTAAAGGCACGGGGGTGCGCGAATAGAAATTGCTCAAATATTGCTGAAATAGATATCAAAATTAAGTCATCGACTGTACGCTAATCTGACATATTAATCTATAAAGAACTATACTTGAAGATGCTACCATATTAGTTTCATTTGGCGGAAATAAGGAGAAAAGTGATAAAACTGGCTTTCCATAAGGGTAAAATTTCAAACACTCTCTAAAATACAGCTCAGATTTACACTTTTGCACATATTTTCGAACGGAATTGACTTTTGTTTTATATGCTTCATCTGATAGGTGAAATGTTATTGCATTTGATATACAAACGAGCAGCATATACCCGATATTATGTTAGCGTTAAAGATGAATCTTCAGATTGCTCAGAAAGATGGCGGCTTCAAGCATCGAACATCAAAGGCACAAATGCACCTGTGGAATTCTTTTGTCCATCCATAGAAAACTGACAGCTGATTGAATAATTATAGTCAGTTGTAACTCCATCTCTCGAACCTCCTTGGCCTAACATTCGGGCCGATCATCACTGCGCTAGGAGAATAGGAGCGTTATCCCCATTGTTGGATCGTCATCCGGTCATTCTGATACTAGTAACAGGTTGAAATGAAAGAAGTGTAAGTTTCATCAGATACAAAAACGCTAAGAGTAATTGTATATGCCTAACCCGTTAGACGTATGAAGTAGCATAGTAGATAAAAAGATGTCGCTGGAGCAGTGAGTCCATGTCAAGCGGCAAGTCGAGCCGTGGGCGCCGTGTAGATTCCGTCTTCGGACCTGCCTTCCACCTTATCGCTGTCTCCTCGACTTTCGAGTTCTCGGAAGAAGTTCCTCTAAAGCAAATTATACGATCAGGTGGTGGTAGCATCTTCTTTTGTACAATGCATGCATGAGAGGTCAAGATGCGGAGATCGAGAGGAGACATTGGAGACATTGGAGAGTTTGCTGGTGGTGTACCAAATGTTATTAGCTGGAGGTCTATGGGGCCAAGAAAACATGACGTCTTTCGAATCTCCTGCGGAAAGTCTTGATTTCTCTAGTTTACAGATCACAGATGATGGCACAACAAGAAGGTATGTCTTTAATGGCGAAACGGAGGCAAATGAGAATAGATTGAGAGTTCGAAATCCAGGGGGATTTTTAGAAGCTCAGGCGTTAAATTGTTGATCCGATAATGCGCTGTGCAGAAAGGAGCGCGAACAATGAATGTAGTCCCATATGCAACAATGCGTGATGGGATCTGAAGCGAATTAATGATGCGGTTTAGTGTTAGTGTTAGCTCCACTAGATTCTATTTAACTAGTGCACTACGATTGTACACCAAACAGAACAGAATACATGTACATTACAGTGTATGTGGTCGGTGGTGGATTGTGTTTCTATGCAAAACATGATGTATGGTTATAATTAGCCGATGATAGGACCGTGCACGTGTAGTATTTCCTGTATTGTGTACATTGAATTGATTGAATGATAGAGGTTTGTTTGTTGCTGTTTTTTTGACAGAGTTGAATGCTGAAAACCTTGTCGAAGCCAAAAAGGAGATTGTTCTAGGAAAGAGTTCCTTATGTCCCCCCCCCCCCCCCCCCCCCCGGCACCACTACCTAGCTATCCACTAACCTTTATTTAGTTTATTATTATCCCCCCCCCCCCCACACACTAATTTGCACAAAATAAATTACTATTTTTTTTACTAGTAATAAACTAAATAAAGGTTAGATCTAGTGGGTAGTGGGGTTAGTGGGTAGTCTGAATAGGGTTGGGGGGGGGGGGGGGACATAAGGAACTCTTTCCTTGTTCTAAACTAAATTGAGCGCATTAAGGCGACGGTTGGTGTGATTCCTGTGACCAGGCAACAGTGGATTGTACTTGTAGTAGTATAGACCTAGTCTAGTTTCGTATCTCAGTCTGAACAATGCATCCCTGATAGTATTAGTAGTGATAGCAGGTGTTGTACTGTAAATAATGTACCTGTAGCTTGTGTTAACTTGCCAACTATTAGCTGTTGACCATGGGAACATGACGGGACAGCGCATAAAGGAAATGAATGGGAATAAAAGAAATTGATTAGTTTTAACTGCAAGAAATAACGTCTTACACAGCTTATTATATAAGATGACATGAAGATATGTGTATGACATGGTTATTGTCCCGGTGGTTTTTGCAACATTTTTGCCAAATAATAATGGTGTTATCGTCAAACCATTAATTAATGAAGAAATGTTCTTTCTTGCATAATGATTTCGATATTTTAGAACTCAATCACATTTCTTTATTCAAAAGTGTATTATTACGAGGTTTACTTTATGCCACTTGAGAAACAAGGTTGTGTCATCCAGTGCAGTACTAGAGATGGCCCCAAAAGCCCCCTACAGAGTACAATTGATTGTTTCTGTAACACAAATTTGATTGTCTAGTGATTTGATACAATGAGTACATTTAAAGAAAAATGGATGTAAAAAAGTATAATGCAGCGTGTAGAAATGATTGATTCTGTGTTTAATAATGGTATTATGTGAGATACTACAATATTCTGTTTTGATAGAGTACCAGTGAACCATCTAAATTGGACCCCGTTAAATTTACTGGTTATGATCATGAGGGAGTTACTGTAGCTGTAGGCGATAGGGAATAAAACTGCCACACTTATTGCAAATATTAAAAAAAAAGAATAATTGATGTCAATAATCATTACGAAATATTAGTGTACTTGTAGTGAAGGCTAGCAACATTTGGTATCATTACCACAAATTGATGATCCTTGATTTTCAATCCTATTCTCACTTTGTACAGAATGATTCTTGCTTCTGCATAAAATAATACACTGAATGTTATGCATACATGTACACATACAACTGCATAGTAGGTCATGATTTATTCTAACAAATAGAGCAAATTATACTGTTTTGTTGTGTACAAAATTGTATGTCATCTAGCACAGAGATGATTGACTCAAGTAATTTTTACATCATGGGCAAGTCCAAGATAAGGTCCCCTCAGAAGGCTAAATTTCATCTTTGCTCAATATTGACATGTTTGGTATCACTTTGAAGCTTATGAGTTGAAGTTTTGATTTCCGTGGAGGAAAAAATTATATTATGTAAATTTATGCAAATTTCAAGGGCTTCATTTGCATAAATGTGAAACACAGCGTTACGTATGGGACATTTATAAAAATTCATATTAATTCAAAGGAAAGCAAATAATATTTGATTAATATGTGGACATAAGAAGTTCATCACATAGTTTAACTTGGTATGAAAATTTAGGGATTATGCAAATGATTATGCAAATCAGCTCGTGTCCTATCATGAGATGTCCCATACGTAACAAAATGAGGTCATTTTTTTAGGTTTTTTCTGAAATTGCTAAGGTTATTTTAATGCCCTTTTGGAAACTTCTAATTTATTGTTTAGAAAAATTAAATACCTGAGAAAAAAGAAAAAAAAGTAAAATAATTTTTTTTTATTAGGCATTGAAATAATGTTACGTATGGGACAAATGTGTTACGTATGGGACATCTTCATACATATTGCATGTGAATGCATGTAGCTAGCTGGGAAGGTCTCTCAGTATACAAATGGTCAATCATCCTGAAGAAAGCATCCCAACATTGTAGCTACTTTTGAGACACTTGAAACAATACATGAACTTGACTGAACAATTTTCAGAAAGGGGGAGGGGAAAATGGCAAAATACACAATGAAAAATCATCATTAAAGGGATGGTATAGTTTTTTTTGTAGAAATAGGGATTCAGTCTTCAACATTTAAAGAGATGATTGGAAACCAATTATATGAATTACTTATTAGAGCATAAAATTCTAAGACTAGAGGAATTCAAAGTTTATGTGATGGAGATCCAATTTGAAATGGTTGTGATATATATAATAGAAACAAAAAGTAAAATGATTTTTTTTTTTATTGCAAGTGATACACAAATTGTCCTTATTCAGTTTTCAGTAGTAGCCACAACAAAATTCATGGGTATACATACTGAGGTGTGACTTGAATCAATGACCTGACTGATAGACAGACATCATATGTCTACTCGATCACTGGGGTTCCACGCAGCAGGTATTGCTTATTTATTAAACTTAATATTTCTTGTGTCAAGTTGTTTTTTATTGAAACTAAATGGCAAACTGCCCTTCATCAATGGAAGTAAACACTTTAAACTATTCAGTTTTTCAGTAGTAACTATCCTGATAAAAATAGGGCATACATACTCAGGTTGGTCATAAAAAATATAGAATATGATTGAATGTGATTATGATGGTAAATATCTGGGGAATATTGTTCCCTTGTCAATCTGGATCAGTATTTGAGTAATTTCAACTGATTCCACCTCAATGATTATGCAAAAAATTGTTTATGGGTATTTTGCAAAATTATTTTGCAAAATACCCATAAACATGGTTCTCCACACACTAAACGAATGGGGGACAAAGGGCATGCATACCCAGGTTGGTCATAAAAATATAAAAATATGATTGAATATGATTATGATGATGAATATTTGGGGAATATTGTTTCCTTGACAATCTGGATCAGTATTTGAGTAGTTTCAACTGATTTTACTTCAATAAATATGCAAAATACCCATAAACATGGTTCTTCACACACTAAATGAATGGGGGACAAACTGTCCCATACGTAACTGTCCCATACGTAACACGTCCTGTCTGTCTTTAATTAGAACCTGTAATTAGAGCTTTTTGTCTCATGACATGAAACTTACCTGTGATAATCTTGAGTGTTGTGACTTTCATCACAGTGAGTTACAAGTTGTAGAATGATATACTTTCAGAGAGTTTTGAGGTAGAAAAAAATGTTCAAAAAAACAAAATTTTTCTGATCCCATACGTAACGGCACTTATTTTCTCTTCTAGAATATAATTGTGAAGGTCATTTTTCTCAATTTTTTACATGATTATACTTCTTCTAGATATCAATCACCATGATGAAGTTCAATATGATCAAAGGCCATTAACACTATTTTTCAGGTCATAAAAGTCTCTGAATGTCCCATACGTAACGTGCACGTTATCTTGGACTTGCCCTCATAATAAAAAAATGTACAACCAGCAGAGAAGGTACTTTAAAGCTCCAGATTGTAAGCTATCCAATATCAGTATTTATATTCATGTAATGATATGTTCCATCAAATTGTGTGATGGCAATTACATATTTTTAGATGAGATATATCCTAATGTCTACATTTGTACAAGAGTATTTCCTTGTTCCTACAAGAGAATGCAACCCTGTTGGGCTTATTAAAAGTCTGTGCTGGTATATTAATTTGTACAAGTTGAATATGAAACTCGTATGATACATTTTAAATCAGCAGGGTAAAACCCACTCGTCTAATTGCCTTGGGCTCTCCAAAACTCACTGTCAGGAAAATGAAATGACTGGACACTTACACTATACTTGTTAGAAATACAGGACCTTGCCAAAATATTAATTTGGGGAATATACATTTTATATCTTTTTTTTTTATGCCATGATTAAAATTGTGTACAGTATCTACACACTTGTCAGTTTATGATTCTTGCATTCATTAATAAAGTGCATTGACAGTAGAGTAGAAAGTTTACATTCACTCACATGCAGTGTTGCACTGAATCTCCACATTTTATAGTTCATGCAGGCAGTCTTTGCGCACACGATTGTTCTATAGGAGACCCATGTACATAACAGTGTACATGTACACTGTGTATTAATACTGTGAATTACACCGTCTGCATGAATGAACCCTTTGTTGGGTGCATACACATCTCTCTTTCACTGTAGGAGGTGTAACAATTGACATATCTTTCGTGCCAGAATGCAAGTGAATTAATGGGCATTTACACCTTGCATGAATCTACAGGATGTTTGGCATTGGACAATGTGAATATTGACTCTGGTTTAGTGATACTTTTGTTGCAATGTATGCGAAAAGCTTACGAGGCATTGCATATGTGCAGCATGCAGTGCTATTGAAGAATAATTTGAAGCATGATATTAAAAGGTATGCAGGAAAAGCAACTGTACGATAGAAGTGTAATGTACTCCAGTGAAGGTGAGGATCAGAATATTTCAGATGCCCCTTGCTCCAAAAAGGTCATGACTGCAAACTGCACAGTTCTGCTTGGGTACTTATAACCCTTTCACTAAAAAAGGTGTTAATATGAATTGTAGAATTGTATTACCAGTATACCACATCAGTTTTTGATAATGTGATGAGATGGGGGCCATGACATGATACATGTACAGACATTAATTTTTTTTTTTATTTTTTTTTTTTTTTTTGAACAGTAAGTGTTCATATTGTGGAAACCTCACTGTGTTATATTCCTTAGTTTTTTAATAGCGAACAAGCATAAATGTGGGTTGAGAAGCCATATGAGGTACAATAAAGAGTCAAAGGTCAATGAAGTATTTGGTCCCTTCTGGGCACAGTTGATCCTTAAACTACCTTTGCTGTACAGCTAAACTCTGCCGACAGGTAGCTACACTGTGTAAATATTCTGGCAAGTACAGGTGTATGGGTACAAGGGTGTAGCTTTGATATTGTGTCAGATCTAGTTACCATTGATCATTATGCTTAATACTACAACTGCCAGTAAGATGAAATTGTTGTCATACCCTTTCATTTGGTACCAGAGTAACATCTAAAGTAGCTATAACAACCCAGTTATTTTACAGTGTATCAGGGGCAGAGAGATTGTTGGTAGCTGTATAAAGTATTAATTTTCTCATCTGATATGTCATCATTTCGGTTCACAGTCATTCATGTACTGTATGATACCAGTCGAAAGTATTTGATAAATGTTCAAACAAAACTCCTCATAGGCATGATTGCTTTTGAGATGACAATCTCTTTATTTGAGTGTTTAAAAAATGTTTAAAGAAATCTTATCTCTACTTCATTTTGCTGTAAATGCAGTGCATGTCAAGTTATAATCAAATTTTGTCCAATGGAATGTAGTTTTGATTCAGCTGAGCCCCCACCCATCTGCCAAATTCCTTTTTCTGTTCAGAGGCATCGTCATCACTGTGTAGGATAGTTCTACATTCAGACCCAATACTGAGGAAATCCCTGGACACATGATTAGCATTTTTCAGAGTAGAGGACAGGGTTTGGACAGCCTGATGATATTACCACCATGGAAAAGTGCCAGATGACATTAAATGTAATATTAATTTCCAGCTCGACAAAATAGTAAGTTTTTAAAATAGTTTTGAAGGTAAATTACCTCTGTTCTGTACCCTTTCACTGTGAACTGCTTGAAGGGGAAGGTGAGTGGAGAAGGGGGGGGGGGGGGTTGGGGATGGGGGATAGGGGAAGCTGGACAGGGTTTGAGACTGCGCCATGCCAGTGGCGGCAAAATGAAGAATGTGACTTTACGCTTGCGGCATACCAAAGACTGTTACTCACCAGCTACTTCAGGAAGTCATTACTAGCAGAGTCTGCAAAGTTGTGTAGTCTTGTATTCCATACCCAAGTATTGTCTCCTTGCTTGTATTGTACAGCAAAGCTACCAGGAATTGCACGATAAATGCAGATGTATATCCTCCCTCCCATAGCTTATATCTTGTAATGATGACTTTTAGCGTTAATTACATGTAAGTAGCAACCATGGTCTTTGTATTTTAAAATTTTTCAAGGTGTATTTGTCCATAAACCAATGGGGGTGGGGGGGGGGGGGTGTACTTGCAATTGCATTCTACACATGCCATTAAATCAGGTAAATATACATGTAGTGCCTATTTGAAATGTTAACATTCCTTAACATTCTTATTTCAAGTGTGATTTAGACTTGTGCTGTAAATGCTAAAAGGAATTGGACAGTTTTAGTTGAGATGGAGCTTCAGGTTTCCAACTTTTTTGTGAGGTAATGGAGAACCCTCATATGAAATACGAAAGAGCATACAATTCTCAAGGGAATTCAAAGTATATTTGAGAAAAATTGGTTTTGAAATGACTGGATATCCAAAACAAAGCAAGGATATCCAAAACAAAGCAATCCTAATAGAAGATGGAACCCAATTTTTATTAGGATCAGTTTGTTTTACTAAGAAGAAATTTTGTTTTTGGATATCTCAGCCATTTCAAAACAGATTTTCATAAAATAATCTTTGAATTCCTCTCAGACTTGTATTCTCATTAATGTTGTATATTAAGTGGTTTCGTAATTATCTTGCAAAACTTAAAAGTTGAATCCCCATCTCAACCGAAGCTATACCATCCCTTTAACTAGTAACCTCTGCTGTTGGTGTTATGATTTTGAGTTGTATAGGCCTAGGGGTAAGAAACTGCGTGATGCTTTCGTTTCACTAAATACAAATGGTTACTTGCTTTAAAACTTCATGGAACTCAAAGGCTGGCCTTTGATGTTGAGAAATGCTGTGGATCCTACAATGTAAAGCTCAGTCAAATTCTGTGGTCCTCCTTCTGGAGGGGTGGGAATTCCACATACTGGCAAGTCAAATTCTGTCAGCAGACTTTCGTTTGAAGAGGTGAGAGTCGAGAAATTCTGTGGCCCAGCTGTTCTTGGTCAAGATGGGGGGGGGGGGGGGGAGAAAAATGAAAATGATAACTGTCCTCCGGACAGCTCAGGCTTGAAATTCTGTCTGCTTTAGGGAGCAGTACCACTTTTAAAGATCACAGCACTTCTTTCAAGAACATTTTGTTTTAATTTCCATGACAAACTATATAAGTACTTCAAGACTAGGAAATTAATAGGTGCTTGTTAATTTTCATGTTTTGATGGTCAAGTTTACTGCTGGACAGAGAGTAGCATTTGCCAGACAAATTGACCAGGGGGATTATGATCTGAATATATTTTGTAGGGGGCATTCCGATTATGCCCAGAATTAGCAATTTATTGAGGAAGTGCTGGATATTCTGTGCAGACAATGGAGCTACAAGCCATCAAGTTTACAAGTTATGATCTAAATGCAATAGATGTGATGATTTGCCAGGGTGCAAACATTTCAATAGGATGAATAAGTTTATACTGCATTTAGGTGACAGGACATGAAATTGACATGTGCTTGTGTATTAGAGTTAAAATCAAGTGCACATTTAATCATGTACGTGGTACTCTGCATACAAATCTTCATATTAAAAAATCTTTCTTTTTCCGAAAAAATTTGATAAATTGTATTATCTGCATCAAGTTATGAATTTGAATTGAGGTCCTTCCTCTGTATTGATGTCTTTTTCCCAATGTGGCTCGCTCATCGCCTCATGTTGAGTTGTGAATCTGCCAAATTGGACGGTATTTCACAGTGGCACTATTTCACGATGCCTCACTGATCGTGGGCAGTGGAAGGATTCCACAAGAGTTATCAAGGTCTTCTGTTTCTAGGCCTGGTATGTAGGGACTATTTCAGGCATCTCCTCTTGCAGATACGGCGAGACGAATGTCAAAGCAGTTGCCACGGAGGGGGGAAGAGAGCGAGAGATACAGAGACTCAGAAAGAGAAAGGGGGAGAGATGGACATATGGATGGATAAAGGGGGAAACAGGAACATTATTTATGAGGTGGCATTCACTAAAAACAGACAAATGGACGAAAGATAAAGGTACTTTGTGTCATTATTGCAGAGATTCTTCAATAAGCATTCATGGATATGACCATTTATTCATCTGTGTGGTTATTACAAATGTAGGTGGAGCATACAGATTTTTTTTTTAATGTAAATTATTTGGTTTGAAACTGATCACAATATGTAATATGAGGGGAAACACATAATATTATGATAATGTATATGAATTGAAGGAAATGATTTCCATGCATCACAAATAAAGTGGATGAATGAAATCAGAGACAAAATGGGATAGGTGGATGATGGGGGGATGAGAAGGGATGAGGGGTAAGGTACAGCTGCGGGGGGGGGGGGGGAGGGGGAGGGGGAGTGAGGAGGAAAAAAAGCTGGGTGATGAGACAAAGTATGCAAGCTGGTGGAGGAGGAAGATGAGTTGGAGAGAGACTGTGAGAGATCAAAAGTTGGATGTATCTCTCCTCCTTGTCTCCCCCCCCCCCCCCTTGTCTCTCCTCTCTCTCTGTCTCTCCCCCTCTGGCTCTGCCCATCTCACTATCTCTCAACTCTCGTACCCTCGTGGGCTTATGTGCCAGTCGACTCTGTGGCATGAGGATTTCCGAGCGTAAGAGCAGGGAGCTTCAGCAGCTCCATGGGTAAGAGTGTGCGATCACTACTGGCACTGGGCAAGCCCTGGCTCGGATGAAGTGATCTCTCCCCACTTATCGTGACGGAGCTTGCTAGCTGTAGGCCCACTCATAGGGATTGACGTTGGACATTCTTGACACGTAACATATGCACCGACTGACATTTATGATGGCAAAAGGTAATCAGCCAAATTTCTTTGTTAATTTCTGTTTGCTTTAGGTTTTGTATTTTTTGGCAGCATAGTTACACTTCTGTGAATTAAGACATCTAATTTTGCAAGATGTACATACCAGTGCATTTTTATGGTACAGTGTATGAAAAAAAAAAAATGTCAGTTTAGCTTTATTATCAATTAATTTCATTCTCACAAGGATTACTGAATATAGCCATTATCATGTCTATTTCTGTTTACCGTATGCTCTTTTTAAATCTACATTGCCAGTGTTTTAGTAGATGCTATCATTATCTCTTTTTTTTCTGAATAGTTCCAAGTCAGAGCATTGAGAAGTAGTGATTCATACTGATATATAATCAATATGAAGTTTCAAAAAAAAAAAATATCTGTAAGCATTTAGGTATGTTTTACGCGACTAACAGTGATCATTGTTGTGGTTTATCAATTTCATCCACATACGTATGGTTCAGTAGTTGGATATATGTGCAACATTTTTCCTCACTGTATGTAGCCAAGAACACCTCAAGTGTTCATTTCTCCCATTCATTATTTATAGAATTTATTTAGAGAATAAACTTCTGATCTCTCAGATGAAGTGCAGGATTATTGTAGGTTGTAGATCTCTGAAAGGCACTTGTACAGTATTTTATTATATTTAGTGGAGTAATAAAGGAATTTGTTCTGTGGAAATGCATGAAATTTAGTGGGTTGTTGTACAGCAAAACAAAACAAACGCAAACCCAATCGATATTTTCCAAGTACATAGCTGTGATGACACTGTTATACTATGTGACCATGATGTAATATTTGGGTGTCCATTGTATGTCGTTGCAAGTTGAGAGTCAACATATAAAAATGACTCCAACATTCTTTTGCCATATACCAGATTCATGTTGGATGTGAACTAATCTGTTGTACTTGTTTTTGTTGGGTTGTTTGTGTATGTCCGTGTGTTTCCTTTTTTTTTTTTTACCTTCGATGTGCCAATTAAAGAGAAGAAAATTACTCAATCATTTACACACAGAAAAAAAAAAATCTGTTCATGTGACCCAAAATGAATGAAATGAAATTTGAATTTGAATTTGCTATGTGGTATTGAGTAAACTAGCAAGCTGGACTCAACTTTTTGTACACATGTGTTTCAGTACCAAATTATGAAAGACCTGTTGCCTCTGAAATGTCATGTTTCCAAAGGTTTTGCCTGTATTTCCATTTGGTTGATACTTCTGCTTTAAAACACCAAACATTTGTGACCTGTCACTCTATTGCATTGCTAAAAGTCATCAAAGCTTAAGTTGAGAAAACTGCAAAATCAATCATTTGGGGGAAAAAAAGAAATTTGATTTGTTCAGACTCAAAAGTTTGATACCCTAACCACAACCTGACCTGTCAAAGTTCAGAGTCTGTAAGATGTTTTTGAAATTGTATTTTTTCTTAATGATGTGTGTTTTAAATGAATCTGCTTTGTTCTTCAAATGCCTGATCAATTGCACACTTAACTATGCAGGTTCAAAGCCTTTTTTTCTGAGCGTATTTTCTGATGCCGTGATAGCAGGCTTTTCTACCTTGATATTAACTTGATAACATTTTTGCATCATTGGAAAGCTTGGAGTCTGAAGAATATGATTATTTGTTTGTTTGTTTTTTAAATCAGAAATGTAATGTTCGGCAACTTCATTGACAGATTTCATGGCAATGGGTCACTTACACTTTTACATGTAGCTGTATAGATGTAAGAAAAGTGATATCTCTGGAATAACTTTCTTGTAAATACTGTAGGCCTTCATACTGTATGTGATAAGTTTTGTGAGAAATTCATATGGAAGATATGCCGAGTGCGGTATATTCCTGAAAGTTGCACAAGCACAAGAATTATGTTTTTATGTTGCCCGCTGTGGCAGCCAAGTGACACCTGTGTACAAGGTTATGAGAGTAGACTATCTGTTTTCTTCACTTGGACTTGGGAGTTCTCCTGTAGATTAGTTTTCCACACAGTTTGGGAATTAGAATAAGGACAAACTTATGAGGGTCAAATAGAAAAAAAGAAAGAAATTCAAGGCTGCATGGAACTAATCTTGATACACCCAAGTCACCCAGGGTTAATGGGTATCTCAGATGTTGCTCTCGAAAATGTTGAGAAGATTTTTTTTTTCTTTCTTTTTTTTGCAGAAGTAAGCACAAGTATGAGGAGGCTTCAGTATACTTGTCTGTAATGTGTACGTGTGTCTATATTCATTGTTTACTGGAATGACTGGGCTTCATTGTGAGCATGTGATATTTCTGATTTCATATCCACAAAAAGTCACATTTTCACAATCACCAGTTTTGATGTCTGTCACCTTGTCTTCTGCCTGTAGTTTCCCAGGATTAAAGGATGCGTCTTCGGCTTCTTTGTTGGAAGAAATTTCGTTCGCGAACAGCTGGGAAATGTGTTAAAATTCCTGAGTCAGGAGAAAAACGGTGAAGAGAGGAGAAAGCCTGGAAAGTTGTTGAGATTGCTTTGTTTTGCTACTTTGGAGCTCAGCCACAGCTCGTCAGTGGCCACATTACTTTGCTGTGAGAAGGATCGGTGCTGGCAGTGTGTGAAATATAAAGCCCAGGACTTGATTGGACTGCTTTAAACTCTTTGAGTCCTTCAGTAATTTTGACTCGGCATTCAGTATGTGCGTTGCAAGTAGTGGGGCACGTAGGACATGACGAGTCCCACACAGGAGGCAAGAAGTCGAGGACAGGGACCCCCATCGGTGACCCTGTCTGCCAGCGGTCCCACCCAGCCAGTGGTTCTCCACCACGCAAGGGGAGGTGACGAGCCTCGCAGAAGGGAAGGTGGCATGTTCCACAAGCAGAACCGAAGCGATGAGCTCGTGCAGGGCATCAGCCGTGGTGGCGGAGTGGGCTCCCCTGCACTGAGCTCACGCTCCACACATCTCGGAGTCGGACACGCCAACAGCAGCTCCAGGAGCATGGATGGCCTGAACTCTGGCTCCTGCACGCTTTCTGCTGACCATCCTGCATTTGCTAGGACTAGACAGTACAGGAGCATGTCCAATGATGATATGAAATCAGAAATGCTGCCGCCAAAGCGCATGCCGGGCGAACCGACAAACTACATGGAAGCTGCCGCTGCGGCATTGAAATCTGGGAAAGGATCGAGTATAATTGACAACCTGATGAAGGAATACAGAAGCGGAAACCTCTACGCCCGCCAACCTGCCGACCTATTATTACCAAGTGCCAAAGAAGAACCCTCTTGTTCACAGCAGAAAAGTGAGCTGATGCTGCATCGTGAGAATAGTGCCCCTCAACTTAGCGGTTTGCGGGAGAGGAGAATGAAATCTCCACCCGACTACCCGGGGCATTCCCGTTTTGCGCACACCTTTGACATCACGCCCACAGGTACTCCGCGAGCAGCATCTCCCCTCTCCATGATGTCTGATTTTGACTTCTCCACTAGCCGGAGCAGTCGCGGAATGTTTGGATCGCGTGATTCATCAGTGTTTTCGGACCTTGAATCCAGTCCTGGCACAAGGAGTCGAGGACGTGTTCCATCCCCAATGTCATTGTCTTCCATGATGTCGGACCTCGAGAAAGGGACTCCCCCTCCCAGCTATCCCGGATTTAAGCGCACGCCGTTTCAGAGCCTCTCTGGCCGGGAGTACAAGTCAAGGAAGGAGAGCTCTACGGTCGACCACAGCCGGGCTTCCAGCTTTGGATCCTATCAGCATTCCATGAAGAGACTGTCCACGCAGACTAGCTGTGACAGCAGCCGAGGAAGGTAGGACTGCTCTGCATGTAAGATTTGTCCGGCCCAGGATAGATGTCTTGCATGTCTCCAAGACCTTCCCACCCACCAGTGGACATCAGTATGGCCCCTTCTACTGCATGAGCCCTTCCCAAGCAGCATCACTACAAAAAGTTTTGTCAGCCTTGGTACATTGTATATTCCACTGCCTCTTGTGATACTAATCCATTATATTACATTATATACAAACGTACATGTATATTTACAGTTAATATTTTGAATGAACCATTCATAAATATTTGTTTATTGCATGTATGTAAAGCATGTTGTGTCATCGTTTATCATTTATTTTCATTCATTTATCGTGATTATCAGTGCATGACCCCATTATTGTTGGAACTTGACTACAATGTTTAAAAAACAAGCTGAATGGATGTTTCACATTTCTTAGGGGTGCCTTAGTAATTTTGTATTATGACATTGCCCTCTAATACTCTATGGTGTGGGTAGTTGCATAATGTGAAGTTATCAAATTGTGGCCTGCTTTCAGGCATTATGTGCATGTGATACATGGCCAAGGATGTGATTGATTCTTGGGGTGGCATAAATCCACTGGAATGCGACATTGCATGTCTTTCAGGTCAGTTGACAACCGTTATGATTGTTTGGAAGATAACATTTAGGCATCGTGCATTAATATCTGATCACCGCGGTATTCCAAGATCTATGTCTTTCTGACTTTGATGGTTACATAAAGTTTGTTGATAGAGGCAACATTATGCATGTCACAACTTCTCTATGCTGTCCCAGCATGGCGAGTGCACGTCGACAGAAGAATGCAGTCGGCGCGTAATGGTTGGCTTACAAGCCGGCTACGCTACACATGTGTGGTGTGTCTGAGCCCCCCCCCCCCTTTTCTTTTCCGCTGTTTATGCTCCATCATAAATCAGACGTCAGGCATTCCAGGGATGTTCCCGATTCCCAAGTGGGGACAGAATGGATGGCGGCGACCAGAGGAGAGTGACACAAGACTAACAAAGGACGGAACAGATGGACGCACACACACACAGATACATTTGTACATGCAAACGCACATGCACGCATGCACATACACACACACACACACACACACACACACACACACACACACACACATAGTTACGCACATACATATGCACACACGCATATTGACACTGTCAGATGGGAGTGACGCAAAAGCAGACAGGCATTTTGCCGGCGAGCGGGACAGACAAACAGAAAAACAGACTTGATAGCAAATCAAACATTTTCATAGAAAACAAGTAAAAACATGAATAAGCATCCAAGAAGACCGAAAAGAAAATCTAAGTGAACTAATCTAAGAATCTAAAGTGAAGGAAGATAAGAGGAAAAGCAGGCGGAAAAAGGGGAAGATGATTCATCGTGTGGATGTGGGATAACACAAACTTGTTTGGAGATGGATATTAAAAAGGGTAATGAGAAGAACAGAAGTACAACTGTAGTCAGAACATGCAGACTTGCCAGAATATGATATGACAGTACATAAATGTAATTAATATGACAATTATGACATAAAATGCGAAGTTTAACAATGAGGAAAATGAGAAGAAGTAATCTCTTCATTATACATATATGGTTTTTTATAGTTGTTATTTCAGAAAGTACTGTTCATGTATTTGTGGCTTTATTGAAATTGATGCATTGCAAATGTAGGCAAATTTTGCTAATTGAATTTTTAGTAGACTTCTGTTCACTTGAATTTAATAGAAAATGGATTTAACAAGTCACAAAACTTTGCTGTGTTGTCACATGTTACCATGTATAAAATTTTACATCATGTGATAGTGAAATTAATGTGCATTCCAGGACTTTGATGGAGTTTATTTGTATGTAGAGACTCCAGTGCAATGTGCATATGTTTGAGTGTAAGTGAGATATAGGAGGGAGAGGGGATGGAGAAATGGTTGGGGGTGAGGGGGGGGGGGGGGGGGTGGGGAGGGGTGTTGTGGCTGGCCACGTAGATGTGAATTAGCGAAGGGTGGCTCAGAATGTCGCAAGGGTGGCACTATGATGGATAGTGTTGAGCTCGATCGATAGGGAAACCAGCACTGGGCAGGTTCTTAGTGTGATATCCACCTGGGTTCAAGGTGGCCGGAGGGGAAGGTAGTTGCCTCGTCTTGTGCAGCGTTTGGGGAGGAAGTGGCTGGTGCTTTCGACTTTCAAACCAGGAGGGGGAATCTCTTTCCATCTCCCTGCTCAAACTGACTATCTCGTATGGTTCCAAATAGAAAATCTACCACTGGTCAGCTCCATTTGGTACCTTGGCATTTTTGCTTTCTCTGCAGATTTTGTCATCAACTACCAAACCTTTGTTTCCAACCTTCTATATTTCATAGAAAATATGAAATGCCCAAGTATTGATATGTATGATATTCAATATCTATGACTCTTGCCTGATCATAATCGGTCAAAAAAAAAATTAGATTGTGAACATCAATTTGTTTGATGTTCAATATCCATGACTTTTGCATGATCGCAATCATTCAAAAACATTTTTGATAGTCCTTAATCATTCTTTTTACGTCCCTCCCCATTACCTTCATTTTGCCAAGCATCTCCCGCCACCACCTGTACCCCACCCCATTCCATTTTCTATCAATACCCTCTCTCTCCTCTCCCCTCCCCATCCCCTGCCCCTCCCTCCAGCCCCACCTCTAAAAAGCCTATCAACCATTCATCCATGAATGAGAGGCAAGTGCAGTGTGGGTGTTATCATTGCAAGGTATGTCTTCTTGGTAGGCAAAGGGGGGTGGTGGGGCAGTGAAGAGGATGCGCATAGTTGTGGAGTCACAGACATCAAATGCCCACGTAGGAGGAACATACCACAGATGCTCTGGAAGTGAATATTATGATGGGGGAAGAGGGTGGGGCGGAGGATGTGGAGGAGGAGGAGGAGGAAAGAGGAGAGAGTGACCGAGAGAGGGAGAGAGAAAGAGAACAAGAAGGTGAGAGGGAAAGGGACAAGGAGAGAGAGAGAGAAACGGAAGACAGAGAGGGAGAGGGGGAGAGGATTTAGAGCGGGGGAGGGAGATGGGAAGGGATGACGGAAGATGCTGACGAAACGAGGAAGGTGATGACGATGGTTGCTAGGCACATGGGTGGCTCACGTTTATTGGGAGACACCACTGAGAGTTCCTGGTCTCCCATGCCAGAATGGCTCGGGTTGTATTCATGCCCCGCAGAATGAATGTGATTGTTTCCGTATATCTGTTCCCAGATGTAAAAAATTTCGTGTTATCGGAATGACACCGATTTTGATTTGTCCTCCGTGATTGTCTGCAGACTTCCTGAACCCATAACTCATCCCAAAGACCCACTCTACCTGTGCATGCTTGCCCTCCAAATGGAATTTGGTTGTTTTCATTTGCTGCTCCCAGATATCGAAGGTGTATGCTTTTAACAATCACAATAATGACTTTAGCCTGCATTCCTGGAGTGTTTTATGGGTTCTTCTTGGCTTCCTACACCCATAATTCATCACACAGGGAAATTGGATCTCTATCAAATGTTGCTCAAGTCCTGTCATATTACTTAAAATACTCAGCCAAGCTTTACAGTGACTGGTTAAAGATTGTGTTCTAGATATTCTAGGGTATAGGGCCTAATAAATATTCTGCACTCCTAATCTCCAGTTCAAAATTGCTTTGCAAATTTAGTCCAAGAAATTGGAAGAAGTAGCTTTTGAGAAAATGCATCAAATTGTAGTACCGGGTATTTATTATCAAAGCAATTAATCATTATATTGATACTAGTGATTACAAATGTGACAGTAGAACCTACATCACAAAACCAACAAAAAGTTGCTTGTCCTGATTTTACGTGATGACTCAAAATAGGTGATTAGTCACCCTAGTCAATCTTGAGTTTTTCATATTTTGTGAAAGAGCAATTCTTCTGTGTAATTCTAAACTTTGGGATCATATTGCAAGCGAATGAGAAATTGTGTATTTACCTGTCTTTCTGGAACACTTTTTTGTACAATAGTGTCATTAAGTGTTTGGTAGAGGCCCCTTTTCATTTCTTAAGCATCCATCACACACTATTTCACTTTGAACCCTAATAACTTTTAAAGGGATGATGCTACTGCTTTCAAAGGTGGTATTAGTCATAGATAGGATGTGTTAATAGAGCATGCTCACTTTCAGCTTATTATGATAATCCTTTCATTGCTGTTGCTAAGGAGTATTACATCATGTGTTTTGTCCCATTCATTGCACATGGCAAGGCTTGGTAAGGTCAGTGCTGGAATAGACCCTATACTTCAGAGCCTCTTTTCTCAGTACACGCATTTCCAGAGTGTGTTATTTCTTTCCAATATTTAGATATGTTAAGAGAGTCTATTTGAATTGAAGATACATCATTTTGAAGCTTAAACTCTACTCTTTCAGAATCTGCCCCTAATTGAAAATCCATGTCTGGCGATTTTTTGTTGGTTTTGTGGCCAGGTGCATGGCCACTAATATGAAATTTGTGATCGTGAAGTGATAATAATGGCGATGAAAATCATTATCATCACCGTCATCATCATCATTGTAATGATTCTTCAAAATCATAATCTAATAAATAGCATAAAAATGAGAAAAATATTTATCTTGCAAAACCACAACTCATTGAACTGGCCACTCTCACTGCATTATAATTTTTCTTTGTATTATTATTATTATTGTTATTGTCATTATTGTTGTTGTTGTTATTGTTGTTATTGTTATTATTATTATTATGATTATTATTTATTGAAATAATTTTAACCGTCATGTGATTCTGTTCTGTTTGTGGTGAGGTGTTTGACATTCCTCTTAATGTCTTTTTTTATTTATGGGATGGGCTCAGTACAACAACTTTCTCACAATATCATTGGTCGTTATCACATGCCAGGACTTTATCCCAGCCCATCGTACAGTGTATGAAGGCATTTGTGCAAAAGGAATGCTGACAAGCTGATCATGCTGAAGAAGATATACTGGCCGTAACGGCATACCCAACATTTTCTCCCCTGAAACCGTTCTCAGCCTTATCTTCACAGCATTTCCCCTGGAATACCTTCTACAGAAAACCTGAAGGGGCAGAGCATAGTTTGGATTCTCCTGTCTCCGACTCAAGTCAGGCACTTAAAGGGCACACCACACCACGTTCAAGATGATGAGATGATATATCATGAAAAGTCAAACAAACTGAATAATGACAGCCAGAACAAAAAAGGAGACAGCCGTAGGATTTCACAGCTCAACATCTTTTCAGAAAATACTGATGTCTATCATAGTTAAGTGAAAAGTTAAAATATGTTGAATGCTCTTTTTATATTCTTTATATCCTTCTACACAATATGACATCACAAGCTGTAGTACCGGTAGTCTTCACATCCAGCGATAGCGGAACTGAAACTTCAAAAATTCGTAACTTTTGAATGGATAGTCCGATTTTACTCAAACTTTCACTGATGTGTTCAACTAATATTGCTGCATTCTCTCAATACTCACGTTTATAAAGGTTAACTTATCCTTTAAAGAAAATGAGTATTTAATTTTTAAGTCATGGTGTATCTGGTCGCCATTGCACCCACCTTGGGCAAGCTTCAGGGATTTTTTTAGATGGCTTAACTAATTTTTAATGCATAGGAAATTAGTTGATCATTTGCCCCAGTAGAAATATGAATACTAGTCTGCCTGTGTACTCCTCAACTCCCCAAAATTAAAGTATCTTGACAAGCAATTCCCTTCAAGTCCAATTGTGTAGGTCAGAAGATTTAAAACTGTAACAATTCCATCTCTACCACAGGATGTAGTGCACAGGTCAATGTAGAATAGGGTGGAACGTTTCTCAGTCCCACATGAGTTATTATCTGCTGGATTTCCTGCCTGCTTTGGTTGATTATATGTCATAGGGAGAGTAAGCTGACCATCTTTTTTTACCTCTGGGCCGACCTAGTAAACTCCGTTGACCCCAGCAGCGGTATCTCGGTCAAGTATTTTGTTGTTTTACTGTAGAGGGCGTTGATACCTTGGTCCTTTCGTGGTCTTTGACAGTTGATGCAATTTTGCAGGGGAAAGAAGGAGAAATAGTTGGCCCACGTGCACTACACAATATTTATGTGATTTACAGTGCATGGAATTTCTGTGTGACCAACAAGGTTGAGTAACAATTTCATGCCATGGTAATGAAGACTTGTTCAGCTGCAGTCAAACCTGTTTTGGGTGCATGGCCATAGCTTCCACAGTACCTCCTTGCAGTAGCAACCGTCCTCACCCTCCCCCCCCCCCCCCCCCCAAAAAAAAAAGGAAGAAAAAAAAAGGACAACTGGAGATCAGAATGTGTGAAAAAATTATTGTAACATAAAGGAAGGAGTCTGATTTCCTAATAAAAAAAGGGTAATTAAAAGGTAATAAAATGAACTATGACAGTTTTACATGTAAATGAAAAATGCCTCACTATCATGGAAATTATGAATTTTCAGGTTGTAATCCAATTCAATATTCAATTCTCTGGAGTGGAGTTGTACACGTATGTACATGTCTATGATAATACCACCACAGAAAAAAAAAGAATAAACAAAAAAGAATCATTCAGTTTCAGAGGAGGAGGAGAGATGTGATGGAACTTGTCATATTCAAGTCCAGCCGTGCTCTGAAGAAATATCTTCTGGATAAGGAGGGAATGTTGGTCAACCCCAGGCCACTGCTGGACACAATGAGTACAGGACTGGATTCCGATCTCATCGTCCGATTGTGGAGGAATGCTGGAGGAATGGGATCCCCGGGGGAATGTGGCGGCTTTATTTTGCTTGCTCGGTTTGACAAATACAAGCACATTGATGGAGTGCTTTTATGTCAGTTGGCGGTAGAGAATGTTTGGCATTCTTCGGATTTGCATCCCAGTTGTTTGCGGGGAGGGAGAGGAGGGGGTTGGAGAGCCAGGATGTGGCGTCTGAGTAGTTTGGAGACAAAAGCGGATGAGAAGGAGGACGACAGTACTGAGAGCAGTGATGATGACATCGATGATTAGGATACTCCGGCGACACTGGTCTACCTCCAGTGGCAATATCTTCCAGATTATCTGCGTGTTGCATTAGATTGCTGTGCATCCATATTCCTGGCTCAGAATTTTCAAAGTTTAATTTTTGTTGTAAAGTTTGCCCAAATTGAAATCCCACTCCCAGAATATGATATGAAGAGAATAGACTTTGAAAAGGAAACTTTGAAGACGAAAATAATTGAACGTATATGATTACTAACAGTGAAAAAAAAAGGTTAACATATGTGGGGGAAAAAAAATAGTATTAGAGTTACATTCAGTAGTACGACAGAACCTTTAAAAATTTATGGAATTTGAACATATAACTTGCCATGGCGTGTGCCCCCCCCCAAAAAAAAAAAATAAAAATTAATAAATAAAAAATAAATAAATAAATAAATAAATAAATAAATCGAATTTGATATTTAAGAAACAATTGAACAGCTACCCATCTGGCTCAACATTGAGTGACAACCTTGTGTTATTAAATCGGATTAATTTCTCTCCAAACTGAATGAAATCACACTCAAAACGATTGATATAATATGATGTGATATGAAATGAAATGAAATAGAATGAAATAAAAATGCTCAGAGAATGAAAAGGAACCATGAGAGCGGAGAGATGATGAAATTGTCCACAGTTAAATGCCTCTTGGAATTGAAATGACCTTAACATTACTGGTGCTTTGAGTACCAAAAAGTATGACTTCATCAATTTATAAAATGCAATTATCAGACCTTCCATGTTATACAGGATACACAAGAAGTTTATTTCTGCAGTAAATACTAGACACCCCCCCCCCCATCACCTACCCTCAATCCAACAGAGTTGAAATTACAGTAAAAGCCCCTGCATCTGCTTTTGTGTGAATGATATTTTCAACATTTATCAAGAATATTCTCATAAGATGATGACTGCCAAACAGAGATAATCAATTTCAAATACAGCTTTATGGGCTCAAAATCTGTTTCAGAACATGTTTTTAATTTCCAAGTAGGCCCTAATCACTCAAAAGTGATCCTTGTCACTGTGCAAAATTCATTTAACACACTCTTCCTCCCCTCCCCCCCCCCCCCCCCTTTATATCCAGTGGCATGTCATATGTTTCACATACTTGGCCTACATGAGTCCTGCTCCTCTCATATGCTTGTCTGCAGTGTGTATGTGTTGCCAGGGGCAGATGTTTGGCCTTGTCGATTTCTGCTTTCCTGTTAGCCCGTCAAGATTGTTTGCATTGCTCGGATGCCAGCATGTTTTAAACCCAAAGTGCATGCTCCTGAAAGAGCGAGTGTTGGGACCGAGTAGGAAAAGGTATCCCCAGCCTCGCATTTCTGTCAGTATCGGTGCATCAGTTACCCCAAAATAATGCCAGAAACATACTCTCATTTCTTTCCCCTTTTTATGCCTATACATCTGAGACTAGAAAATGTAAAAAAAAAAAAACAACAACAACAACAACAGAAGGTATTCTTATGAAGATATATTTTTTTTAAAAGATAGGAAAGGAAAGTATTCAGTCAGGGCATTTTTTCCGATTAGGTAAACAGGAGAAATATACAGAAAGTCATGCCCTGTTGAATGGTACTTTCATAGAGCTCTACACTTGTGTTCAAAGCTTCTGTATCAGCAGTAAATCCCTCCAAACTTGGCCTGGTTGTCAGTAAATAAAAAATAAAAAATAAAAATAATAATAATAATAATAATAATGATAATGATAATACTAATGATAATAATAACAATAATAATGATAATAATGATAATAATAATAATAATAATAATAATAATAATAATAATAATAATGATAAGAATAATAATAATAATAATAATAAGAATAATAATAATAATAATGATAATAATAATAACAACAAGACTGCTATTTGTGTTCAGAAATGTACTTCAGTCCCACATGAAAGGCCATATGGTAACACAATGGCTCAGAATACAGTGTATGCATACTGCAAACTGTCAGTATGTTTAATAATAAAAGTCTTGATGTACATACTATGCTTGTTAACTATTTATGTGCCATGGTGTAAACCCTCTGTGTGCCACATTATTCTGAGACAGCAATGTAGTCATGCTTTGCAAAAAAATCCTGTTTTTTCAAATCTATATAACTTTTAAAGATTTTTGCTACCCTGGGACATGTAATGAGCAAAGTTGTAGAGAAAATGCCAAGCTTTGCTTTGATGTAAATTGTATGAATATCTATGATTGCTTTTATTCAAATGACCAGTACAAAACATAGCTCTACATTATTGTAGCTCGGCATGACTTTTGCACACAAAACAGGTGCCAGAAACTTAGAATTTACTCGCAACTCCAGTAGGGAACTTGAGAGTCAATCACTACATAAAATGCGAGGTCCATGTGACAGCGATGGAATCGTGAGAAACGCTTTCACTGTACTGCGGCAATTTGGCGATTTATCGATCAGTTTGGGCGGATTTGTGCGTTTGAGCAGAATACTGTAGTGTGAACTTGGCATGCCGCTGACTGAGTCGGGCATGCAAATGTGGCACATAAAGAGTTGAATAAAAGAAATTAACCCTGCAGCCTGGTTAGGAGACTATACCCCCACCCCTCCTTCCCCCTTCCTCCCCCCTTACCGATGCACCCACAGGTTTGGGTTGTCTTGACAGGTCCACTCCTCAGTGCCTCCCTCATTATCTTGTTTTCTGCTGGCATTCCTCAAGCACTAGGAGACGATGATGAGGAGGAGGAGGAGGGAGAAGAGGAGGAGGAAGAGGAGACTGCAAAGTGCATTGACCTTTTACATGTTTTAACCTTCTGTCCCTTTGGGATATCCGATTATCTCTCCTTACCCCTCCCTGCCCTTTCTCTATTGCTAACCATCCCTTACTCACCACCACCCCCCCCCCACCATCCCCCCCCCCCCCACCATACATTCTCACCTGTGAGGTAAGGTTTTGACAGACTATGTTGTTGGGACCTTTCTTGTAATGACATTTTAATTACTTTCTACAAAGCCTACTCGTACCTGAGCGATGGTCACAATCTTTCGAGGGGGTTTGTCCTTAAGAAAACAAAAATTGCAGCCAGGTTCTTCTGTGCCATATAGTAGTCGAAAGATCTCGCTTTTTTTCTTCTGATGATAGTATTCACACCAAAATAGAAATGGATAGGAATCGACAACCACCTGATTCATGATATTTCCAAATTGTGGGAGTGTCCTGCGATTTTAGGGAAAGGTTACATGATGTGATTTTGTGCTGAAAATTGACACCGTCACTACAATGCGTGAGACAAAATATCTGAATGTAATATGCTTGCTTTCTCAAGAATTACAGAAAAGTAAAAGAGAAACCTAGCTTCAATAGATGATGTCTTCATCTTTAAGATTTCTTCAGCTTTAAGGTGTCCATGCATCTCAAGTCCCTGTCACCTTGACGACGGCAGTTTACTGCAGTGGCTCTCTGAATTCATCTCCTTTCATCTTGACTTTCTCCCAAATCTCTTCCTCCTCCTCCTCTTACCAACCACAATCCCTCTTTCCAGTTATCCCTGTTGGTCTACAGATGTTGCCCTTCCCTTTCCAGCATTCCTCTCGTGCTCGGGGTAAGGGACTTACATAATCCCGCCAAGCATTTTTGCTATTAGTTCCCTCAGCGGGGGCTAAACACCCCCCTGCGTGACATCTGAATAAGGGAGAAAAATCTGTCAGGGATGGTATGTAGGTGTGGCAGGCAGGGGGGCTAGGGTGCCTGGAATGCCACACGTCCTCCCCTGATCATTGCCTTGCATCATCCAAGCCCCCATTTCCCTTGGCTTGGCTTTGTTCCCCTCCCTCAACCCTTCAACCCCTACCCTAACTTCAGTCATCATCGTTATTATCATCATCGTCATCATCATCATCTACATCACCACCGCCATCACCATCACCATCATCATCACCATCATCATCACCATCATCATCACCACCACCGTCATAATCACTATTGCCATTGCCATTGCCATCGCCATCACCACCATCATCATCATCATCATCACTATCGCCATTGCCATCGCCATTGCCATCACCATCACCACTGTCATCGTCATCATCATCATTACCATCGCCAACATCTTCATCACCATCACCATCATCATCACCATAATCACCATTTATCAGTTATCATTATTGTAACCATCTTTTAGAGTGACTAATTTTTGAAGTCACAAGCTTAAATTCTGCTCAAGTGACGATTGTACTAAAGAGCAGTGTAGGAGTATTCTGGACAGGAACTGTGAACACTGACGGAAATATGTAATGGGGCACAGTGGGGATGTGAAGCTGGCATATTTATATTGACTGAAAATACAATATATCATGCTGTCGAATGGACACTATAAGCACCACTACAGACCCCTCCACCCCCACATACACACATTGTTGATACAATGTACCATGACATTATGTTACATATCAACAGGGGTGCAGAAAGGGCCTTAAAAATGTCCACTTGATGTTGATTGAGGATGCGTATTATGCAGCTACACAGGTGCTGAACTGGCAATGAATAGAGATAACCTAATCCTCCTAATACCAAAGGTGTCACTATGGCCTTCCAATGAAACAGAGACATTGTTCCACCCTAGTAGGCTATCTGTCAGTAGATTTAATTTAGGAGAAGTTCACTGAATGCTTTCTAAGTTGCTGCTAAATGACAGGCACATGGAAGGTTAAACCCTCCTCCTACCCCCCCCCCCAACACACACATACACACACATTCACACTTTACTACCAATCGCATGCATCACATGTTGTTTCTTGATATCACAATGAAATGAAAAGTATTGCTCACAGAACATTATCAGCCAAAATATGACAGAGAACCCAAACAATACAGTGCACGGAAATTACATTTATTGATTAATGCAATGCGATTGCATGATTTAATAATTCCATATCTACTGCAGATATACTACTGCAAAGCCATCAGACTCGATGGGCTGTGTCCCTTAGAGAATGCAAGAGTGATTGTGAGTTTAGAGGAGGAATTCCTGAATAGCCTCCAGATCATTAAAGCAGGAAGTCTCCAGACATTCTAATCTAACCCAGATCTTACACCTGCATCGAGTGTTTTGACTTGTTGATAGTCACCCTTGTTTATGCACATACAGCATGGGGCTTTGTGTTCTTACTGGAAAATGCTAACCAAGCTTCTCTGAAGTTGAGTATCTTGAGTAAGATTTTGTTCAAATCCATATGTAGTTGTCGTTGTAGTTGTGGGGGTGGATGCCGATGAATAGAGATTACCTAATCCCCTTAATCTCTTATTATTGTATCACTGTAGCCTTTTTGTTGGATCGAGGCACATTGTTACGCCTGGATGGGCTGACTATGAATTATACAATTGGGTCAGGCTTGGATGATTTTATCTAATGCTGTTGAAAGCATGACCAGTATACAAATGATGCACAGGACAGAGCGGATTGGTGAGAATTGGATGCATGAGTTTGACTTTGGAACTGTTTAAACCCACAAGTGCAGTGAGTGGGTTTTAGACTGTTTCAGAGTTAAACGAGATTGTCACATTTTCTCTCGAAATGTGTTCTTTTTCTGTTATCAAAACTGTGTGTATTTTTGTCTAATTTACCTTTTCCAACATAGAAGTGCCCTTGTTTTGTGATAGAACTCGTATGAAGACATACCCTAGCAATCAAGGCTTAGCTCACTAGATTTTGACTTTCGCTGACCCCATTCAGTGTCCTTGTACAGTACAATATAACTAGTGTAAATGAATTAGAGAGTGTGCGAGCCTAGTGTACTGTAAAACATGATATATTCGCGGCACGAAATTTTCGCGAATTGGAGCCGACGGCCTTTTTCGTGGCAAGAAATTTTCGCGAATAGCATCTTGCGTTCAATGCATATAGTGTAGATAAGAAATTTCGCGTGCATTTTAATTTCGCGAATCTTGGCGCTCGCGAAATTCGCGAAATTAAAATGCACGCGAACATTTCTCGTTTTACAGTACTCTCTAATCATATCTCACGCTTGATTGATATTTCGCATTGTTCGATGGCACATGAAGTTGACCTCGAAAAAGGGATACATGAACTGCTTGATTGCTTTCTCACAGGCAGATTACCAACCTGTCCCTTCTCTGTCGACAGGCAAAAAGAATCTCATTTGGGGGCATCAACGGTTCTAGGAGAATTATGGAAGGAACGGGATATGAGAAGGGATCACTGCATGTAAAATGTAACTTAAAGTCCATCTCATATGCCTGTGCGCACATACATGTAATCAATACAGTGATGACCTATGCATACCAAAAAAAAAATGCACATTTTGACAGAGAGAAAGCTGAACTTTAAATTCTGATGACAAAAATAAGTAAATCGTTGAATTATGAGAAAATTATGGAGAAAAGGTATCTGCCTTTGTAATAATACAACTTGGGGAAATCCTCCAGACTTTCAAAGCACCTTCTGTAGTCTTCGTACAATAGCTTCAAAGGGGTAACCCTGTTGAGCCATGATTGATTGTAATTGGGGGGCTGGAATATGTCATCAATGACATTTCATGTGAACAATGTTAGCTCAAGGATTTGATTTGTGTGCTTGTAGATATATGTGTAAGCCAGTGAAGAGTGACCCAAATTTGTTTCCCCTGACATTCACTGTCATAGAGATGTTATTCATGTTGTTGCAGAACTGTTTTCGCACAATTGATGTACATGTATTTCACTGAAGATTTTAAGTTCTAAACTTTTTATGTTAAAGGTCATGTTTACCTTAAATTGGAAGAGGTGATTTAATAAATTTCAAGATTACATTCAAGATATTACATGTATATGATGCATATGTGTAGGCCTGTTGTATCATAAAACATCGTACCATAAAAAATAAAATTTTCACAGTAAAGCCTAAAATCTAAGTAGATATCAGTATTTTTCCAATAAACCATAACTGTAGACAGTTTAGTCTGGAAACACTTTTATTATAACCATTGTTTACATTTTGTGTATTTAACAAACAATAATTAACATCGATTATACAAATTCATGTTTTTACAGTGGTTGTTTCTATCCCTAACTCACATTTTAGAACAATTCTAAACCACTAATGCAGGCTTTTTGTTTCATCTGCAAATGGTAAATTATGCCTTTAAAGTTTTTCTCAGATTTTATGCAGATTTTAATAGTTTAACAAGTTCCAACTAGTCTTTCTCCACTGTTAGATATTTGCAGCTAAATTCAGAGTTGCCAATTCAGTGATGGCCAGAGCTAACTGATTTTTCTCCAATGTCAGATTATATTATAGTAGAGCTATTCAGAGCTGCCAATTTGAGGATGATGTGTGCATTGAAAAATTCTGCAACACAATTTTCCTAAGACCTAGGCCTAATGCATTTCAGAGATTTCACCGTGGCCTTGACACTACCCTGTTTCAGACAAACTTTGATATTAAAGGAAGTTTTGCCTTTCATTTCCTGTTTCCTTCATGGCACAACAACTGTCTCCTTCATGGCACAACAACTGTCTCCAGGTAAATTTTGTTACATTTTGTTACTTACCGCAAGAAATATCTCAGCAGATACATGTATGTGTATAGTGGATGTTACATGCCCTATCAAGTAATATGACTGTTCCTGATGTCAGTAAATATCAAAAGAAAAAAGAAATCATGAAAGAATATTATGTAATGATTGTCTTGTCCAATGCTGATACCAGAAGAGCTTCCATCTGGGTCCCAAGCTGGGCATTAGACATTCCAGCCCAAGTAGATTACAGGGGCATTCCCATGTGCAACCTGCAATTGAATACACAGAACTAGGTGGATGGGACTAAGCTTGATTTGATTCCACACACAAAAGCACACATACACACACATACTGTGAGCTGGTGATGTCCGCGAGTGTCACACATCTGACATGACTTGGACTCGAAAGAATATCAGAACGGAGGAGACACGATGTCGCAGGAGATACTGTCTTGGTGGCATTAAATTGTGTCCCACCCCATGCAATTCGGGGGGGGGGGGGGGGGGGGGGGGGGATATGACTCCATAATGTGTAACAAGGAATGTGCATTGCATGAGATGATAGATGAAGGTGGCATGTGTGATTGTATAGGTGTTGGGCAACAACACAAAATGCCATTGGACCTTACACCTACAGGCTTAACATTAATGTCTTGCCATGTAACCCTGCTATTAAGGTACATGTACAGTACACTGCAGACGAGATTCAAGCTTAGAAAACGGCACACAAAGTGATTTGGCTCAAATGTGTTATTTGTTCAGATTTCGAATGTTTGATGTTGATAACACCTCTAGTCTGAATTTCAAAGTTAAAGCATGATTCAAAATTGAATATTTGTTTTTCTTTAAACATTACAAAGAATGTTACTAGAATATATTTTTTTTCAATGGACAGATTATTTTTTGTGCGTAATCTAGTGCACATTTTACTGCTTGTAAAGTTCCTTGGCCAAACTGTCGAATTTTTTATACCCCCGCCAAACGAAGTTTGAAGGGGGTATATAGGAATCAGCGGACGGTCGGGCGGTCGGTCGGGCGGTCGGGCGGTCGGTCGGGCGGTCGGGCGGTCGGTCGGGCGGTCGGGCGGTCGGGCGGTCGGTCCGTTGCAAATCTTGCGTCGCGAACTACTTCCTCAGTTTTCAACCGATTCCCATAAAACTTGGCACAGATGTGTGCCTTGGGTTGTAGATGTGCAAGACATATTTTTTGACAGTACCCAAAAGTACGTTGCCATGGTAACGGCATATTATGGGCAAAAATGGGTACAAATCTTGCGTTGCGAACTCCTCCCACAGTTTTTGATCAATTTTTATGAAATTAGGTACAGATGTTCATCTGAATATGTTAATGTGCAAGACACATATTTCCGCAGTGGCAAAAAGTGCGTTGCCATGGTAACGGCATGTTATTGGTAAAATATAGGGCAAAATGCTTCATGGCAAAACTGCTTCATCAGTGTTCTTCCAATTCTCGTGGAATTCATATTGAATGTTTGTCTTAGGATATAGGTCAGCATGACACATTTCTTGACCGTGACAAAAAATATGTTGCCATGGTAACAGCTCACATATTATGAGCCAAAATGATGGAAAATTTTGTGTTGCAAACTACTTCCTCAGTTTTTGCCCAATTTCCATGAAACTTGGTACAGATGTGTGCCTTTGGTTGTAGATGTGCAAGACGCATTTTTCGACAGTACCCGAAAGTACGTTGCCATGGTAACGGCATATTAATGGCAGAAGATCAAGGAAAGATCTTGCGGATTTAACTACTTGCTCAGTTTTTTGACCAAAGCTTATGAAATGTGGCACACACCTTGATCTTGGTGGGAAGATGTGGAAGACATATTTTTCGGACGTGTCGGAAGCTGCGTTGCCATGGTAACGGCATATAAATGGCAGAAGATCAAGGAAAGATCTTGCGGATTGAACTACTTCCTCTGTATTCGACTGAAGCTCATGAAATGTGGCACACACATTGGTCTTGGTGGGAAGATGTGCAAGACATATTTTTTGGACGTGTCGGAAGCTGCGTTGCCATGGTAATGGCATATTAATGGCGGAAGATCAAGGAAAGATCTTGTAGATTGAACTACTTCCTCAGTTTTTGACAAAAGCTTATGAAATGTGGCACACACAATAGTCTTGGTGGGAAGATGTGCAAGACATATTTTTCGGACATGTCGCAAGCTGCGTTGCCATGGTAACGGCATTTAAATGGCAGAAGATCAAGGAAAGATCGTTCCTTGGGTAAGACTGTCGTCACGGGGCGGGGGTATTAATCACCTTCAGTGATATTTCTAGTTTTTTTTTTTTCAATCAGTTACTACGATAGGATTTTTGAAGCAAAGTGGAGCTTCTTTCGAAAACATAAAATCTTGAGAAAAGACAGAAACGACCAAAATCAGGAGAGGATGTTAGCATCAAATATTAATCAGATCTTAAAGTATTTTTTTTTAAACAATAACGAACAAATGTCTACATAGGAAGAGACTTTTTATACTGTGCAAGATATTGCTTCACAAGCAGAACAAAAGGTATAATATTGTGCTTTTAGGAAGCTTCGGGAAAACAGACACACACACATTAATAGCATTGTTGTGTGTATCTTTATCATATTCTTATAATTTGTTTGAATGCCAGATGTGAATCACCCCCCCCCCCCCAAAAAAAAAAAAAAAAAGACATGCTCTTATCACATTTTCTGAAAAGTGGGATTCATATTGAACAATTTAGCAGGATACAAATCTTGAGATTTTTGCCAGTGTGGACATAACAATCCCACCAATAGCGCGATCAGCGTTGCGATTCAAATCCCAAGAAATCTTGCAGTTACATTGGAATCATGGCAATAATATGCACCACAGCGTGTGAGTGAACACTGGAACAAAAAACCTCAATTTTTTTTTTCAGTCCCTTCATTCTAGCCGTACATGATTGCATAATGCACAGACCCCAAGGGCACAGGTCTTCATTTCAGTTGATTTCAGACATTTGGAGTTTGGTTGACAAATTATTGCAATTAGCACTTTAAGAGCGGGATATTTTTGTCTGTTTTAACCTGCACAAAAACAAAGCAAAAAATCTTGATATTTGGATCACAATCGTCCAGAACATCCCCCTATTCCTGTCTCGTGTGAATGCAGCATGTCTGCGTCTCTCCCTTATCAATTGTTTGGTGTCCTACCAGCCACCCCGAATGCATCTGAAGTAAAAAGCTTTTAATAGCAAGATAAAAGGTGGGGCTCCATTATAGGTGACATTGGCTCACCTTCGTCTGTGGGTCTGTGTGACAAGAGATTGAATACATTCCTTTACTGTGTATGTTGGCCTGGAGTAAAACAAGCCTAATATCAAAGAGTGTAGATTTATCCACAAGGCACCACACACACTTACACACAAACAGACATGCACACACATGTACATATAACTCAGATATACAGCTTCGTACCTGTATAAATACTCACACGGCGGGCAGGCAGGTGTAAACATGAAAGGCATGTAACAGAATTTTCATCACAATACATAATAAAGAATAGGTTTACAGAATATTTTAAGTATACGGAAATGCTGGAAATAGGGAGGAATGCTCCCCATACTCTGGCTGTGACAACATACACCAAAGCAACATACTCTGGGTGTTTTAAAAAAAAAAACAGATAAATGAACTGTCATGGAGAGCACTCATATTTTATTTGCAAACTTTTAACCTATTTTTATGTATATCCAAAGTATTATTTATTTCTATTATATTGTTTGCAATGTATGTATCATGTAGATATCACTGTATGCGTGTGCATCATAGATTTGTTTATTTATATTCTTTCTTTTTTTGTGTACTTTCATTGATAAATTATTTTTCTAACAGCCCGAAAGCTTTGCTAGTCTATCATTAACTCACAGGGCTTTTGTATTTGATTCAGTTATTTTTCTTTAATTCATGATAAGAACAATTTCAGTTCAACAATTCAATGTGGAACTCCATAGCAACCACTCTGAAGAGTTTTTAAGTTGAGTCTGAAAGTTTGCACATTGTATTCATGATTATTAAATACAATGTACCAACTTTCAATGCAATGCAAGTTGTAGCATTATCCTTTCAAAAGTGATTAGGGTTGAATTTGAAGAGTACCAGATGTTTAAGAAAAGAAAAGGAACTCTTCCTCATACTGCACACGACCACACAGACTGGAAAAACATGCTCTGCAAAGAGACGAAATTTCCCTTTTATCCTACACTTCATTGAATAATACTCAGAAGAATTGCTCTGTCAGAAAATATAAAAAGATAGAAATTGACTAGGTCGACTCATTTCTCCCGTTTTGATCAGAGTCCTCGAGTAATATCGGGTAGTGCAACTTTTTGGTTGGTTTTGCGATGCACCATTATGAAGCTTGGTTGTCATTTGTAGTGACAAGGTCAGGTTGGGGGAGGGAGGGGCATTTTTCCACCTCCTCAGTTTGCAGACATCTTTGCCATTCTTGATGAAGAAAATACTCTAGTGGATGTGCCAATTGGCAAATAAAGAAGATTCTTGGAATCAGCTGAAATTTCCAAATATGTTTGCCTTGTGATTACAGATAGTTGTGGTATAGATGCGCTCTGGAAGAAAAAAAAAGAAGGATATTCAAAGAATACTTTTGTATGATTTGTCAGAAAGTTGAGGAACCAGTTAGAGCTATAATATGCAACATGTGCTAGTATAGAAGCGAGATGCCTTCTTTCTACACCTGGAATATGATTGGAACTAGAGGTGTTTACAGTTGCATTGGGAATATCTGTCCTTTAAACTGGGTTACATCACATAGGAGGAGGGGGGTTGGGTGATGGTATGTGTGTACATGTGCACTGTTCTCACATGGAAGCTTCTCATGTGTTTTAGTTTAGGGGTATTCTTTGAATGTGGGGAGGGGAGGGGAGGGAGGAGGGAGCGGGGGAGATGGGGAAGGGAGGAGGAAGTGGGTAAGAGTGATAGCGCTGCGCACAAAACATTCCGCTGCTTTCTTTTGATGCCGGCTCCAATTGGCGCGGGGATCGGAGGCAGGAAGGCTCAAACGGATGGTAGGATGCCAGGGATGCCTCCGCCGTGTCGTCATGTTTGTCTATGTGCCCCAGCTCCTAGGCATAGTTCACGTTCTTCCCATCCCTCCATCTCTCCATCCGTCTGTCCGTCTGTGCGTCGGGTTTCTCCCTCTCTCCGCGTACCTTCTCTCGTCCGCCTAATGTGTTTCACAGGTAGAGGGTTGATTGAGATCCTTGTTTGTTTGCATTCGGGGAGGAGGAACGGAAGAGTTCCTCGCAGAAGAAAATAAGAAACGGGAACGATGGGATGTCTGCTTGTACATGTCTCCAAGAAACATGAAGCAGGAATCGGGTGCATCTGCACTCTTGATTATTTCAATTAGTTAACACAGGTGGGCGTGGCGCATGAACTCGCAAGAGTTGATTTGTGGAATAGGTGATGTTGTGATCAACCACGGCTAATGTCAGCGTCGGTGTGCAAAGTTCTTATCACCCCTGGCATCTTAAGGCAGTGTACATGGTAATTCACATCATTGTGTTTCATCTGCAAAAAGATTCTCTTGAAATTTCATTTTAGAGTCTTTTTGCCAACAGTTTCTGATAGAATAATGAAATCATTAAAACTGCAGATGTGTGTCAGTGAGTAGCACTATTCTTTAATACTGATGTGGAAGTTGGAATAACAACAACAGTAGATAAGGGAACAAGGAATCATGAGTTTGAAAAGTTGCTATTGACAGTTAGTAAAACCCGAGAGAATAGCCACATCAATTCAGTAATGTCCAGATTATGTTAGCATCAATATTGTATGCTCCAAATTGGAGGTGCGGTCATAATTATAAACACACTGATCAGCTGATGACAGAGTGTATCATGAATTCATGAAACACATTAACCTGCCTTGTCCAAGGGTAATGTTGCTGCAGAAATGATTTTCTTTACATCATTGAATTGGCAATGCTACATTTTTCTGCATAGTCTGATATTGGAAAAAACTAGATGGAACTTACTGGATTCATCAGATCTGCATAAAAGAAATCTACAAGGACATGTCAAATTGAGAAAGAAAAAAAGATCCAAACAATTGGAAATGTATTGTCAATGAGCGTGTTTCTACTGAGCGACGAAAATTCGAGGTGATGCCAGCCGATGTGTGGTGATACCGGCCGATGCCGGCCGATACCGGCCGATGCATGGTGACACCTCGAATTTTTCCTCAGTAGAAACAGATCGGGTAGTGGCCGATGCCGGGTGATGCGAGGTGCTCCGTCGTCCACCTATTGAGGTGGTCGATGCGTGGTGACGCGAAGGACGATTCTCAGTAGAAACGCACCAGTTAGCGAAATTCGTGGTGTACCGGACGTCTAGAATTTCTCCCCGCGCTTTTCAGTCGGTTCATCGCACACACTCCTTCGACACATGTGTACAAAATACGTGTATATACACAGCGACAGTGTTCGCATATTGTACCAACTCGCTGTACGTGTTATAGGCCCTATACGTTACGTTATATGTAAATTGTGGCATTCATCGTCTATTGTTCGCGTGATTAACAGCCTAACTTATTGCATTACTAAGCCCTCATCACTTACTTTGATTTTACACCGCGTTATTTCATTTTATATTGTCTCGAATCGCGAGAGTACCACATTAGTATGTCGCAGCCTTGAGAAAATCTCAACTGGACCCTCGATCTCCAAAGATTTCTCATTAGTCAGTGGCAGGATACCAGTACATCTAGTTTGGGGTATGTTGGATGGGGAGACGAAGAGGAATAGCTTATCAAAAAATAGCCGCCGCAGTAGCAAAGCAGGCAGGGTTCGGATGCAGTGCGCGCATGACCCAATCTGTGACTTAAAAATACCTGAATTCCGGAATCGCCGCATTTGCACGTCACCTTTGCATCACCTCTTATTTTATCGCTCAGTAGAAACAGCTCGAGTGGTCATAAAATACGAGGTGCTGCGTTGGACAAAATTCGTGGCGATGCCAGGGATGTGAGGTGCTCTCAGTAGAAACACGCTCAATTTAAGATCCATTTCAGAATTTAGCAATTCAGAGGATTTAGAATAAAATATATGCAACAACAACAACAACAACAAACACACCATTGTGTTTGCCCAGGAAGAGATTTCTCTAAATGAAACACTTACAACAATTGATCAAAATTGTTATAAAAATACACATACAATGTTTTATCAAACCATAAAATGTGGTTCCTGCACGTGGCTAAAAGGGCTCACTGTTGTGCATGCAACCAGTTCATCACAACCACAAGCATGAACTCTGTTTCGGATATGAAGAATTTTAAGTTATCTATAGGCGTGTCTTCATCAGCTCGAAGTTTCAAAATAGCGCGCTATCTGTGTAGTGAAGACGCAAATAGTGCGCTATTTGATCGGGAAAATTTCCCCCCAAAATCTTGGTCTAGTTCGTCAACTAGAGCGCTAATTCGTGAAATAGCGCGCTATTTTGGGTGCGTCTCCATCAGTCCGAAATTTTCCACGATCCCTCACCGCTTCTGGTTAACCAGCTGGCAATGGAAAGCGCATGTACAAGCTAGTGATTGTGTATAGTACATTAGGCCTACACGCACGGTGTATACATTCAAGGATAACATGTGTGAACTATAGGCCTACTGTTGTTGTCATCTTTAAACCAGGGAGGTGATTTCTCACGCCTCCCTATTAAAACTCATAGCCGTCCGTGCATGCTAGCTGCTTTTTTTTTTGTAAACTTCTTCTTCTGCTCCACTCTACCTTAGCTGAAGATTCTTGCAGATTGTGTGCATTTTTGGATTTGTTTAAACATTGCAATTCGTTAATTTCATATAAGATGCCTCACTGCACTGAAGAAAGAGTAGCGTTATTAATATCCCTTTGGAGAGAATTTGCTGTACTGCTCACCTCCCTGGTTGTAGAATCGTACATACGGTGATATAGGAGATTTTGAGCGGGGAAATCCACTTTCGAACCACGAGCCAGGCAGAGTAATATTGCAAAGTGCGCATGCGTCAATTTTCGGACTAATTTCCCGAAGCAGGCTGTTCGAGCTGATGAAGACGCACATTCGCTGTATCGGGCTATTTTCTAAGACCGCAAAAATGTCCCGCTAGTTTGAACTTCGGGCTGATGAAGACACGCCTTATGAGTTGTGCTGTCCCGCTTGGTCTGTTTCAGTATCCTGCATGCAGACCCTCAAACTTGAGGTCATCGGTTCAAGTTCCATTAGCAGCAATGGCAGTGCACTTTATCATTCCCTCATCACTTCAATAGTACTTTGAATGAATCCAAAATTTCTTACTGGATAAATTCCACACTCCAGAAATTGGAAGACTTTCAAACCCAGTCAAATAATGCCTCTTTTGATCCCGTTCTTTACAGCAGCACGTCCAGCACCTCACCGCTGTCCACAGAGGCCCCTGCCCCGCACCCCTCTCCGGCCTCGCAGTCGTCCCAGGCCACCTTTGAGCTTGACCACGAGGCTATCGCCAGCCGCGCCACCGACATGGTCAAATTCCTGTCAGAGGAGAACAGTGCCCTCAGGGACGAGCTCGACACCTACTACCAGAAAGTTGCCAAGCTGCAAAAGGTACCTGTATGAGTTTCTTCGTTATCGTATCGATTGTCACCTGGCAAATCAATGGCAGGTTGCACATTAAAGGGTTAATGCTACAGATCATGTTTCCAGCATGATGTACCCGTAAGGTAAAATAGTAGTCACAGTAGAGCAATAAAAACGATTTGTAGTATAAGGAGGAGATTGTTCTTGTGGATCTGCCATACAAATCTCTGTCCATCCTGCTCAAAACCCAGAGACGCCAAAGTACTACAATGTATAAGCAGGACCTTTCTAGGTCGGATTAATGAGAGCGTTTTAAATCAAATATTGGGTCAAAAAGGGTACATGCACATGGTATTACAGACCTTCCAAGTTTGCCAGATTGTGATGGGGGCTTCTTAGAAAACTGAATAGTCCTTCATGCCCTGGCAAAAGAAAATATGAAAGACTCCCTGATTTGGGCCTTATCTCAGCCTATGGATGTGCATGTTACACATACACACGTATCTCACTGACAGTTTGGAATCTCCCTCAATTTTGATGCATGAATATTTGCAGGCCTGTGTATTGTCTAACACTGCGGACATGGTTAGGTAGAGATAGATACCCACAATTTCGGAGAAATCTGGACCTCGATATCCCCCCCCCCCAAAAAAAACAAACAAACAAACAAAAAAAAAAACAAGAAAAAGCACTCAATCTCTAAGACTGGAGTAAGAGGTAGACTTATCTAACATCTTCACCCCCCTCCCCCTTATTTTGCCACGCACTTGTAGTTTGAGCAGGAGATCCACAACGTGCAAACGGAGCATGAGCGGCTGATCGAGTCCACCAACAAGAGGGAGCACCTGGAGAAACTGGTGAGGGCCAAACTGGAGGTGGAAGTGAAAAAACTCCAGGAAAGGAATCGAGACCTGAGTGGTGAGTGTCTGTCTCATCAGCCATCCAAATCATCCCCTTTCCCCCATCCCCCATTCCCCCATTCCCCCACCCCATCCCCCGTCCCCCCCCCCATACACACCCACACTCATTGTGACCCTATCATACTATAATTTTTTTCCAAGATTCTATGAAATATACTGTATGTACACCAATTGTTTAACGAGTCTGGTGGCATTCGTGAATGAAAACAGCACACGAAATTATCAACTCCGATTGCGACATGAATGCAACATGCACGCATACATTTCTCTGTTCATTATAATACTCCACAATCGCAAATTTCACCACTCGCAAAAGTTTAGGCACCTGCCAAAATTGTGGAGAAATATCCCATATGGTGCCCTCTCATCATTTTAAGAGTTGCAATCAGAGTTGACCAGGGTTTTAGTCATTGCATGGTTGCATTTCAACCTTTACAATGCATCGGTGGAAACTAGAGTGCAGGGTTCATGTAATTTACTGAATACCATTATGCGTGGCAAGCGGGGAGGCCAAGTCGAGCACATTTCAGGTGTACAGAGAATTGAATGAGTGAGTGAATGAATGTACGAATGAATGAATGAACTGTGAGATTGATGCAAGTTACCGATACCATTAATGTGTGGCAAGGGGGGGGGGGGGGCAAGTTGAGCACATTTCAGGTGTACAGAGAAATGAATGAATGAATGAATGAATGAATGAATGAATGAATGAATGAATGCAATTTACTGTTGCCATTAATGTGTGGCGGGGGGGGGGGGGGGGGGGGCAAGTTGAGCACATTTCAGGTGTACAGAGAAATGAATGAATGAGTAAGTGAGTGAGTGAATGAATGAATGAATGAATAATTGAATGCAATTTACTGATGCCATTAAAGGACAAGTTAGTTTATTTCATAGACATGTGGCTTGAGCGAATGCAGCAATATTAGTAGAACATATCAGTGAGAGTTTGATGAAAATCGGACAATCTGTTCCAAAAGTTATGAATTTTTGAAGTTTCTTCTCACTCAAGGCTGGATGAGAAGACTACTATAGCTTGTGATGTCACTTGTGTACAACGATATAATGAAAGAATAAAGAAAATTCAACATATTTTCACTTTTCTCGCACAACAAAAGAACACTTGACTTCTCTCTTTCAGAAGGCAGGGGGAATAATATTTCCCTTAACATATGTCAATGACAAGTCGAAGAAATGTGCACTTTATTCAAAAAGCGAAGTTTTGTGAAATTCTTTTTTTTTTCTTTGTATCGTTGTACGCATTTATGACATCATACACTGTAGTAGTCTTCTCATCCAGCAGTGACTGCGCAGATACTTTAAAAATGCATAACGTTTGAACGGACTGTCCGATTTTCCCCAAACTTTCACTGATGTGTTGTACTAATATTGTTGCATTCACTCAGTCCACATGTACACTATGAAGGTGGACTTGTCCTTTAATGTGTGGCAAGGGGGGGGGGGGGCAAGTTGAGCACATTTCAGGTGTACAGAGAAATGAATGAGTGAGTGAATGAATGAGTGAGTGAGTGAATGAATGAATGAATCAATTAAAGAATGCAATTTACTGAGGCCATTAATGTGTGGCGGGGGGGGGGGGGGGGCAAGTTGAGCACATTTCTGGTGTACAGAGAAATGAATGAATGAGTGAGTGAATGAATGAAAGAAAGAATGAATGAATGAATGAATGAATAAATGAATGACTTAATTTATCAATTAATCAATGAGGTGACTTGCAGAGATTGATTAAAGTGTGATGTTTCATTTAGTTGGAACCATTATTGTCTCTTCTATTTAGGATGCTATATTTTATCAAAGGTAAAGTTGGAAGTCTTTCAACTTCATGTATTTTTGTGCACAGTTGAAGTACAATCTCTGTGTACCCAGTATTTTGGCATCCAGTGGAAATTGCAAATTATATATTGTGTAACATCAAATCATTGAAATCAACACAACTGTTCAGTAAAAGAGTAATTAAGGTCTCAGCCATACCTGGCAAATGTTCATCATATGATGACTATCAAATGTCAAGCAAACAAATTTTTATTCATTGGGAGCTCAAAATATTATGTAATTCCTTAATTTTTGATGAGGAATAAACATTATTGCTATCAGAAAATATGAATTAACATAAAAACCTTGATTTATCTCCACGCAGGATGCTACATAAGCACTTACGCTGTGTTACCCCGATTGCCTGGGGCAAGTGAAGATCAAAGTCAGATTTTGTGCTGCTACAATGGAGTATTAGCCTATCTTATGATATTATGTCATGGAACTCCACCTTGCATTGAGAAAGTGGGAAAAGTGAAAAGTGAAGTTACTAGGATTTTTTTCACTAGAAGAGGTCAATTCCAAATCAGATGGATATGTTTTGCAAACAGGCAGAACAGCATAGCCAAAGCTAAGTCCCATCAATTTGATGATAAGAGATTGGTATGTCTGATATTGATATACAGCCCCAAATTAAACAGTGTAATCCTCTGGCAGCAGGGATGGATAAATATTCCAGATGTTGATTTATTTCTGACCCCAAAATATCAAAGACCGTACACCTCTCCCATCTTTGCCGGCTGATCAGGAAGTTGCGAGGCTGATGTTGGATTCCCAGCTCCGTGCTGTATTTTGATGGGAATGGGACTGGAGCGGTGAGAGAATACCTCACATTCCGCACATTCCCCGCATTCCTAGTTTTGTCTGGGAATGCGGCTTTAGTGTTGACAGCAGAGTTTGTTGACCTCCCGGGAGAACAAAGTCATCTCCGCTTACAAGAGGAGCGTTGTCAATTTCGGTGACCCCTGTTGATCCTTGTCATCATAAAATTGTTATTTTGGCTATTGTGGGTCATGGGGATTGCTACATTAAAAGCTAATTTTACCGAGTCTGGTTTGTCAGTGGCAGGAAAAGTAAGCACGCTATTGGGCCATTTTCTACCCCTAAACACCTGGAAAAAAGAAAAGAAAAAGAAGAGCGGTTTTGCAAAAATGTGGGCATAAACTGCTATTGCTTTTACTCTGCTTTCAAGTTTGTGACTGAGGTATTTCAGTTAAAGAGGCCTTGTGGACTGCACTAGTCTAACACTGTCCTGTTTCATTTTCTTTTTCTGGTTTTTCCCAACTCACTCAAAGATTAACACATATTTAGCCTTTTAATTTGTAATTTGAGTGACATTTTATAGATGCTTGACCCTCTTTCTATATTAATTATGAAAATCATGTATGGAATCATATGTCTAATTTGGGTTATTTTATTTTTATGTGTGTCTGAACCTCAGTTATGAAAACATGAGCAGTTTAATCTTGGACGAAATGCTGCATATGCCATGTAATTTGTTGTATTTTCATTTCAAAAGTCAGCTCATATTTGTGAAATTAACAACTCCCAAAAAAAAATGTTGTCTCCAAATAATACAGTGTGTATCGCCTCAATTGTGGGAAACTGACCACGGATAATACTTAAGGGCCTCCTTCTATTTCATCCCCATGGTTCTCGATTGCAAATTAAATTGTGAATGCCTGTCATTTGTGTCAATTTTGTGTCAGACGCTTGCCCATATTTCAAGAGATCAAAATGGAGACTTCCTCTGAAACATTCAAGATTGTTTTTTTTTTTAATGCTTTGTGGTGCCTTTTCATATCGCACTCTGCACTTGTCTTACACCTCATCTTCATCCCGATTTTACTGCCATTAGTGTCCTTTTCATCCGTCCCGCTTCAATCTATTCTCTGTTCCAGTTTCATCTCTCTCCATGTACCCCCCCTTTCCATTCTCTTTCTCTTTCCTGCTGTAATCCCTCTCTGTCCCCCCCCCCCCCCCCCACCCAAGTGAATACCGGTAATGCTCCAATTTTCGTAATTTGTCCCCATTTTGTCTACCTCAGCCCACGTAGAGACCCATTTCCGAGGCAGCTCCCGACAGGGCAAGGAGAGTGGGAGCTCTGATAAAGACTTGCAGGCAGAGATCTCGAGGAAAGAGAGCATAGTATTCCAGTATCAGATGAAATGTGAGTTTCCCCCAGTTGCAACTTTCACTTCCAAGTCACTGTTTGTTTTGTTTTGGAGGTATATTTTTGCATTATAATACTTTGTCAAACACACAGATGTAGCAAGAGGCAGCCACCCACATACTGTTTTGTCCTAGGCTTACTGATTAGAAACTGCAGAAATGGGTATATGTACATGTACATAGAAGTATCTATATTTGAAACAAACACTCAAGCAAGTTTCTTTTGACTCGTGGCAAAAATGGAAGTGATTTTCATAAATGTTCTCTAGTTCCTTGCCCAAAGTTATGTCAAAATTGCAGTTGGTCTTCTTTGCATTAAGGAATTTTTTAAAAAAAAAACCCTTCCTACAATATTTTAGGGGATATTGCTTTGTTAATGGAAACAACCCTTTATTTTAAGATTTGCGGATATGGTAATGGTAGTTGCAGTGGTGATGAATTGCTACTTTGGCCCTGTCCTTTATACATAGATGTTGCTGTACTTTTGGAGGCTTCTTCTTCTGCTTGTTTTTAGTGTTGTTGTTGTTGTTTTGTTTTTTTCTCAAAAGGGTATCACTACTGTCCTAAGAAATGACAGTGCGCAGAATTAAGCAATGAAATAACAGTGTGAACATAGTTGAACTGCAATCATGTTTTTGGGGGGCACGGAGATTGTGGTGACCTTCCAACCACTCCCGCAGAAAGCCAGCCAGTTCAAGATTGGTTGATGGGAACTTGGAAAGAAGCCAAACCTCCCCATATCACTCTGAAATTCAAAACCTCAATCTGTGAAGCCTTCCTCGGTCTTGAGAACGAACGATGATTCGAATCGTGATTGCAATCGTGTTTGTAATTCAGCAATCAAATTAACTGTTCTCAGTACGTATAAAAGCATGAAAGTGAAGACAGTGATAATTCCATCTTCACTTTCTTTACTCATCAGCCATGTTTGATGTGCTTCAGCCTCATTCTTAGGTTTATATTTGCTTGAATGGTACAATGTGGCAAGTGGCTGTAATGATTAACATGTTATCTGTTTCAGGTAAAGACTTGGAAGAGGCTAACAAGCAGTTGTTGAATGAGCTGCAGGAACAGAGGCAGCACGTAGACATGCTGGACACAGCCTTGTCCAAGGCTCAAGCCGATGTCGCTATGCTGCAGGAAGAGGTGAGGGTTCTGTCCAAACAATTTTTGTTGGCATTGTCTTTCAATTCTATTTCAAAATGCTGTTTGAGTCATTCTCTTCATTTGCTCATAGATGTTAATGTTGTTGCTGTGTGACTTTAGGTGCTTGTGTTTGTGTGTGTATGTTTCTTCCATTCATGATTAATATATTGTTACTACTGTATTTTCTGTTTTGAATTCAAGTTGTAGAAAATGCAGCTGTAAGAATTCGCTTTATGATTTATTTATTTTTTTATCATTTGAAGGAAATCTAAGAAAGATTTTAAAAAAAAAAAAAAAAACTTAGGCAAACCAAACAATCCAGTCACATGATGTGAACATACATATGTAGTGTCAAATATACATACATACATACATACGGACAAATAAGTTGTGAGCAAAAATATTATTGACTACTAACCTGTGGGTAGCAGTGTCCAATCCATAAAGCCAATTTTTTATGTTTCCCTAATAGTTTGTCCATATGTGCAGCTTTTCCTAGATAAATGCATTGCCCCTCTCCTCTGCTCTCTGTTACCCCTCTCGCCTCCAGTGCGCCCACCGACAGGTGTACGTGGAGAAGGTCAGCTCCATGAAACAGATCCTGACCTCACTCCAGGTGGCCCACCTCAAGCGGGAGAAGCTGGAGACCAAGTTCCGGCAGAAGCTAGAGCAGGAGATCGACAAGCTCCGTGGTCGGGAGGTCAGTCAGTCAGATCTTGCGAATCCCCCTGGCAGTCTTAAGCCGTTGAGGAGGGACTGATTTTTTTTTTTTTTTTTACAACGTGCATTTCCCATAGACACCTATCCGAGTATATTCGGGACTCGTCCTCGACGGGTTAAACCCTTATACCCTGATTTTGATGCGCGACATGTGGCCCTGTTAAGATAATCATCTTTATATTTCATTAAAACATGAAGCTATAGAGGAGCACTATGGCTGCAAAGAGCATTGAACAGGACTAAAAGTGTCGAAGCAGGGCTTGAACCTTTTAGCTTTTTTTTGAAAGTCTTGTGCACACCCACTAGACCATATTATCTTCCCCCACCCACCTTCCCACTGATTAAAAAAAAAAAAAGTTGGACAAATCTATTAGCAGGCCATGATAATAAATGAATGCTTTAAATTATCTCTGTCTGTTTGGCCTCACCCACAACAGGACTCGGCAGCCAATCAGGATGAAGGGGTTTCCGAGCTGGAGGACGTCCGAGGAGAGACGCTTGTCGGTCAGCTTGCGGAGAAAGAGAGTACCATCCTCAAACTTGAGGCCGAAGTCAGTAAGGTAAGGAGAGATGGACAGCACACATCTCCTTCCCCCTACAAACAAACAGGGAGAAAGTTTCTAAATCAGTTTTTACATTGTCCATTTCTATGAAAAATATTTGCAATGTAGCTGTGTGGTGGCTGACAGCATGCTCTGAATGGTATTGTAAACTAGCAACTTGTGAACAGTGCTTGACACTGGACTTGCAGTCCATTCCGCAACCCTTTTTTGTTCTTACGTAAATAATTCTTACAACTAATAGCTATATTCATCAGCACTGATACTGAAAGTCTCCTTATCTTTTGCTTTCAGATGTGGCTTTTCCAACCTCTTTCTCTTTTATTAGGGACTTACAAAACCTCATATGCTGTTCTCTCTTGATTTCTCTGCACTGAAATGCACCTTTTGTTTTCAAAAGCAATAGATGGATTCATAGATTGGTGATATAATACGTCATTGCCATAGTCACTGTTGTTGTGTTTTACTTCTGATATGCAGAGCAAATTATGTTCACTCTTTAATACCAGTTTCCTGTGAAGAGGTATTTTTTACCATTGGGAGCAATGCTTTAAAAAATGTTTGAGTCATCACATTTGATTCATACAGCTTGTATGTGTAGGTCAGTTGTGTCACAAAAATCCTTCAATATAAAAATTTTGCAATAAAGCCTAAAATATAAGGAGATATCACAATTTTTCTCGAGGAACCATAAGTGTAGATGGTTTATTCTAGAAATAATTTTATTATAGCTATTGTTCACTTTTCGTATATTTAACAATACTTAACATTGATTATACTTCTTAACATTTCTACATTGGTTGTATCTGTAACTCACGTTTTAGAACTATTTTGAAGCACTAAAGCTGGGTCTTTAAATGGTGAATAATGCCTTTAACTTTAACTGGTCACTCTCATAGCAAAATATCTTCGTATTAAAGATTAACACGTCTTTTTGTTTTGTTTTGTTTTACCCCTCCATCACTTTTCTATTCTCAGTGGGAACATAAATACCTTGAGGAATGTGCAATCAGACAGTGCCGAGTGGACCATCCAGTCAGCTCCAGGTAACTTTTCAAACAGAGTACCGTTTATCCAGGGCTCAACACTAACAGTGGCCCGGTGGCCCAGGGCCACCAAAATTTTTTGGGAAGTATGTCAATAAATTCGTAACTTTTTGCGCTGGAAATTAGCAGCTAAATTTGTTTAAAGGATGGATGAAAAGGACTGAATGAGTGCCTGAGAGTGAGTGTTGCGAGTTTGTTGAGATTTATTTATGAGTAGATATGTCCACCTTCCAATTCTTACTATGATAAAACTTAAATATTTGACTCATAAAAAAACAGGACTTTTAATGTTCTTTTTTTTTTTCGGGGCCACCAAATTTTTCTCTCGGGCCACCAAAAATTTGAAATTGAGGATTTTGGTGGCCCCATTGGGCCCCATTGGGCCACCAAACAAAAAAGTTAGTGTGGAGCCCTGGTTTATCACTCGAAAATGAGAATATTTACAACAGCAGTATATGTACACATTCTCATCATCACACCTAGTCTTGTCTCAAGTCTTCCCCTCACACGTATTCTTGTTGCACGCGTTCTCATGACAGGTTGGATGCGATGGGTGACCAGGAGGTGCAAGGGGAGAGAGGACAGGGCAGCGAGGGGAGTGACCTCATTCACAAGGCCAGGATACAGGACTTGGAGGGAAGGTGGGTCATGTGACATGTCACATGTGTGGAACAGGTGTCATGTGAGCATTGGTAGAAAGTTAAAGTGATGGTACAGTTTTTGGTTGAGATGGGGCATCATTTTTCCTTCTTTATCGTGAGATAATGAGAGAACTCAAATGAAATATGAAAGAACATACAATTTTAAGAGGGAAGTTTATTTGTAAACAATTGGTTTTGAAGTAGCTGAGATATCCAAACATAAAGAGGTCCTAAATAAAAGATGGGACCCACTTTTTATTAGGACCACTTTGTTTTACTTTGTTTTTGGATATCTCGGCCATTTCAAAACCAGTTAATAAAATAAATTTTGATTTCCTCATAGAATTATGTTTTCTTTCATATTTCAGTGGATTCTAATAATTAACTTGCAAAGAGTTAAAATGTGAATCCCCCATCTCAACCAAAACTATACTATCCCTTTAACATATGCAGTCAACCTTGCCTATTAGAGTCAAATCTATTTGGACTGAAGAAATAGCTTCAACTCAGAGAAAGTTCAACATAAGAGCGATTAAAATCAATAGAATATAAAGAGAAGAGGACTTGAAAAGACCTTTGACTATCACAGAGGTACCAAGTCTCACGCATTCTGCGTGAGACTCAAGCATTTAGGGTCTGTCTCACGATCTCACGCATGGCACCCATTTTTCTCATGCATTGGGCGAAGTCTGCAACTTGGGCCTATAATAAGGAGCATAACTCAAAAGATTAAAGTGATAGTTGCAATTGAAGGTATATTTCCCTTACGTCTTTCAAATCAGTAAAAATGGTCACTGAAGTATGCACCTGATCGCACCATTAAGAGCTAAAAATTGGAAAAGCTCCCTACCGTGGGAGGCCACAGGGATAAAAACCCCTCCTACACCCTCGCTTGCTCGCACATTTGCGCACCGAGATGCCGAACAATGCCGAGTCATGAAAATCTCACTCATAAAAATTTTTTGAACTTGGCATCCCTGCTATCATGGTTATTATTCTACTTATGCAAGTTTGACTGTACGTCCATGCAAGATTGATGTGCTGTTGTATTTCTATTCTGAGAGAATAAAATGGTATTCTTCCACTGTAGCCATCTAGTGTGTCACCATCATATTGGTCAAGTGTACAGAAGTGAACTTCTTGTTTATAAACTTCTTTCCCCTCCCCCCCTTGTTTTAATTTGACCAGGTTTGCAGATATTGACTGCCATTCATGGCTGAGATATCACCTTCTATGGCTTTGAAGGACTTGAGTATCTTAAGCAAGAGAGGAAATAAATACTCATGCACTAGACTGAGTGAATTCTGAGGAAGGGAAAAAAAAATCATAAAATTGAGATTTGATTGACAGATGATGGAATTGTCATTAAAGAAATTATACCATATTTCAGTATAGCCGTGGTATAAATTGTGTAGGAAAGTAATTACATGCACAAAAAAAAAAACTACTAGTGACTACTTACTATTGAAACATTTTCTTGCTTTCCAGGCTCTCTGCGCTGTCTCTTGAGGTCCAGAAACGTGACATGATCATACAGGCTTTGCAGAATCAGTATCTAGAGCGGGGAAACTTTCCGTCCATGTCTACATCCTCATCAACCGAGCGCCTGGTGAATCCAGTCTCCATGGCCTCTTCCAGCCAGCCATCCTACCAGAGCCTTCTCCTCCGTCGCGATTCAATAGACTCCTCGTCAACGCCCGGCAACCTGGCAGAGTCATCGCCGGCCGTCAGCTCCAGCTCGCTGCAAAACCTGGACGCTCCCCGCTCGCCCGGGAGCTCCACCATAGAACCAGGCTTCATCTCCCATCACCAGGCGTCGCCCGCCTCCTCCACACACTCCCTGCATCACCAACCCCAGGCCAAGTCGCCCAGATCCTCCACCCAGAACCTGTACGCCGCCACGCCCCCTGTCTCCGCCTCCTCTTCCAACCCGAACCTGAGCCACGCCTCGCGCTCCCCGGCCACTTCCCAGCAGAACCTCAGCCACACGCACGCCACCCTGGGGAGCAGCCACACCCCGGCAGGGTCCCAGCAGAGCCTTGGAACCACCCCACTCCGCCCCTCCAGCCATGGTTCAGTTGGCTCCGGCCTGGGCTCACAGGAGAGGCTCATGGGCTTCAGTGACTCCTACACATCCTTGAGCACCTCAGGGTTATCCATGACAGGAACAGGTGAGTAAAAAAGAAGCAGTTCCATAATCACAACATCTCATCATTTGAGAAGCAAACTTGCATTGATAGCAACACATTTGCTCCTGTGACAACTGTTCCAGCCTTATTTTCACCAAGGACTTAGGGTTAGGCAGGGATGCACAATAACCCATTTTTTCTACTGATCCGACCTGTCTGTCGGACCAGTAGGTACCCAGTTTTTTCATGATTTACTGGTCCATGCCTGAAAAAGTTACTGGTTTGACAGTGAATTTTACTGGTCAGGGACTGTCGGACCAGTGCCAGTGCGCAGTTTTGGGTTAGGGTTGTGATAGGGTTTGGGGTTTAGTTTGATGTAAGGATTAGGATTAGGATTAGGGTTATGTTTGTGGGTAGAATTTATGTATGGCTTAGCATGCTCATATCTCATGGGAGCAATTGTGACAGGAGCAAATGTCATGGAACTGTTATTGATACCACTGGACCTTTTTACAAAATTAAAAGACAAATATCCTTTTATGAATTTGCTAATTGCAACAGAAAGCGTGCCTGAGCTTTTCCATAGCACAACCACTCTTTCAAACAGACTTTATAGGTATTAAAGAAGTATAAAGAGTTAGTCAAACAAATGAGTTGTGTAAATCATTACAGGGTCGAAGGGGGAGGGGGACATCATGCATTGAATATCGTGGTAAACCAGCCTGTGCTCTCTGTAGATTTGACATTTTGTAGAAATTTGGGGTGGTATACAGGAAGATGGTTGCTCCTTGTAAGCAATTAATTGGATTTTGTGGATTTAGCACCTTTTGAACAAAACTTTAGCACAGTACATTATGTAAATGTTGTTTTCATGACTAGTTTCTGTGACTTTGTGTATTTTTCTGGGATGATTTGTTGTTTTTACACACTCTCCTCCTGTTTCCTCCATCTCTCCAAAGAATTTGTATGCATAGAAACGAAAGAGTTCACAAGTAATAATCAAGTATATGTGGGTCATCTGAAAAGCTACCCAAGCAGGAATGCTAGCCAGCCCAGCCTAGCCTAGCCTTATTCTGGAGTCAACGTACCGTCAGGCATGCACACAGGCTTGTGATCAGATCCAGCTGAATTTAGCTCCTTTTGGAACAAAACTCAATTTTCATTGCCTGATTTTCTCCATTTTCCTCACAAAAATCTCACTACTTTGAAGAGTTTACAGTATGGGACTACTAAAAGTGAAAACATTCCGGTCAAAAATGTGCAATTTGATGTGAAATGGATCTACAGTTATAGCACTTTTTTTGAAAGGAAGTCTTTATATGTATATGTGTATATACCAATGTATGTGTGAAAGAGTTCTGATTGTATGTTCTCACTACTTTGAGGAGTTTGCAGTATGGGACTACTAACAATGAAAACATCCTGGTCAAAATTATGCAATTTGATGTGGAATGGATCTATAGCACTTTTTGGAGAGGAAGTCTTCTTATGCATAATTATATGAATATATGTATGAAAGAATTCTAATAGTATGTTCAAATTGCTCTGTACTATCAACCCAGATGGCGGTAGCGAGGCAGACATGGCTAGGGAGAGGTCTTTTCTGGACGAAAAGTTGAAGCAGCTGGACCTAGAAATAGCTCAACAGGTATCAAAGGACTCCCCCAAAGAGATCTCTTAGATAGGACTCATTCGTTCATTCATTTCATTTTATTTCGTCACGGTACTGGGATGGGCTCAGCCAGATGGCAATTCTTTTTTTTTTTTTTTTTTGGGGGGGGGGGGAGGGCAGTCTGAGAATTAAAAAATCACATGCATAGAACGCAACACAATTACATAACTGAAATACTAAATAATCGAAAAATGATTGTTCAATCAATATCATTTGTTGTAAACCTTAAAGGGGATTAGATACAAGTGTACATGTTTGTGTCACAGCTTTGTAGTATTCTGTAAAGAAGCAAAGGTGTCAGTGCTGTGACGGAAAGAAGCCGACGCTAGTTGGATGGAAAAGATTAATAGTGACTCAATTAAGGACAAAAATGATTTAATTAAGTTGTGCATAAATAGTTTGTTGCTTGAAAGTGCAAGATCTTGTGATGGAGTTGTTTTTTGGGAAAAATAGAAACTGTTTCACACTTTTTATTTGTGTTGTGGTTTGTATGCATATGCACATATACAAAATGTATGTGTGTGTCTGTTTCTTTGCATAATTACACAGAGGGCAAATACATGTTTGTTGTGTAATCCCAATATCAATGAGAAGTTACTTGAGTGGGTGGTAATGTGAATCTTGTGATTGTGTGTGTGTGTGTGTGTGTGTGTGTGTGTGTGTGTGTGTGTGTGTGTGTGTGTGTGTGTGTGTGTGTGTGTTTGTGCGTGTGTGTGTGTGTGTTGTGTTTAACCCATTGAGGACGAGTCCCGAGTATACCCGGCCGGGCAAGTGTCTGTGGAAAATGCGTGTTGTAGCAAAATCAGCCCGTCCTCAATGGGTTAAGTATCTACCGGTAAATGTGTATTTAAAGATTCTAATGCATAAGAATTTTTCAGCTACTTAAGTTAAAAGTGAAAAGTTTTAAGCTGCGTAACTTTGTGGATTGAGTCCTGTAACTATCAGGAAGAAAAAAGGGAGTGGTGTGCCATGTACACCTGTTAAACTATGCCTCTGCCATGCAAGAGAGAGAGGAATGTAGCATTACTCCAAAAAGGAAACTGTATCTACCCAAATGAGTGCATAACTTGCTGTATTGGTCTATACCTGTATCCCTCCTGTACTCTTTTTTTTTTCCCCCTTCACTGTAGGATAGAATTTTGGGATCCCTTGTGTGGAAAAGTTAGCAACAGTCGCCAGCGACATCGCCTGGAAGGGAAAAACAGAAACAAAGAGAAACGAGGAGACCCGTCGTCCGTCAAATGTACTGTGAAAGGAGAAGCGAAAAATTAGAGACATCGCCGGAGAGAAGGAGTTGTATGCGCTGCAGAGATCAACGTTCCACTCTTGCATGTCAGTTTGTACGAATACTCCTGTTTAATTGTTTATGTCCATGTTGAAGGGGCGCGTCACTTCTTGCCCTTTGTGATGTCATGTCTTCAGTGGCATGGTGGAAAGAAACCAAAAAAAAAACAAACAAACAAAAACAAAAAAGAACAATTACTCCTTTGTCTTCAAAGAAGGCATACACACACACACACACACTAAATGAGCATTGGGCATTATGTATAAAAGCTTGTAGTGCTACTTGCAATTATTTCAAGCTTGCGTGTGTTTCTGTGTGTATGTGTGTGTGAGAAATTGCTTATGTGTGCTTTTGTGTGCATATATGTTTTATGATTGTTGTTGTTGTTGTTGCTGTTGTTTTTAATCTTTACAATGGGGGAATTTGTGGACTCAAGCAATGAGCAAAGAGTTGTGCCGTGGTGTTCGGTGACCTGAAATTAGTGTTAGGTGAGCTGAAGTACAGAATATTTCATGTGCTCACTCCTAATGTTCGAGTGTGTGAATGTGCAGTTGAAATCCTGAAGATGTTGATGTGTGTAAAGTAGTAGGGCGGTTCAGTGTTTTCTCAGCCTCTCTGTGCTAAGGTCAGCTTTTATCTAGCCAGAGAGAAGAGTTAGTGTCGAGCCCTGGTTTAGTCATGATATGAGAAAGAAATCAGAATTTGTTGTGCTGTCATTGGTAGCACTGCTGTAATCTTCTCGTACTGCAGCCGTGATTCAAATGAAAAGGGCTCTTTTTTTCAACTGGAAGGAGATTCCACTGTCGTCAATTCAAGTTTAGTTTTAAAAAAAAAAATGGGGGACTCAAAATAAACATAGTAGTAAAAAAAAAAATGGCAAAAACTTAGGTGGTTTTTAAGTTTGACATGTTCCAGTGAAACATTCATATCACTTTGATATCAACATTGATGATAAAATATGGGAATTATATTAGGTGATGTCACCACCTCAGAACTCTTGTATTGGTCTGTGCAAAAACTTCAGAATTCCATGTTTTATTGCTTCCTATTGGGTTTATGATAAGTCCTTTACCAATCTGATTAATTTACTTCTACTAAAAGCAGTAAGTTCAGACGTGGTGGATTTTCACTTCAGGAAGATGCTACTCTTTGTAATACCCTCTGGTCTCCCATAGTTTATAGATTTTACAGCCCTGTTAACCCATTTCATACGGGAACCTGGTGGCTTGTGTATTCAAGTCTGTGGAGATTCCAGAATTCAGTATTGAATGGGTTGACACATGCAGTGTTCTGGGGAGGTATATTTTGCACCATTATGTTGTAGCACAAGTTTGTTGTGGCTGTGTTGTCTTTTCCACAAAAAAAAACACTTTCTTACAGAATTTGTATTATGAGTAATGTCACTTTTTTTTTTTAAATTAAGGTATGATATCAAAGATGTATGTTGCTATATGGGTTTTTACGTTAGTTGCAGTTGTTTTCTTTTTGAAGGATATTTGTGGCAGTGTTCACCTGCGTCATGAATTATGCAGTCCCACCTATGCATATTTGTGTATGTGCATTCCATGTTTGGCTTGATGAACTAGCAGTATTGCAGAAATTTCATGCAGCTTTACCATAATTTCTTGTCATCTGCCAAATTTACTGTCATTAATGACTTCCTTGGAACTTTCCAAAAGGGGATGAGGCACTGATCATTTGATCAACAGATCTAGTTTCGTCAGTCGGCCAAGCGTTAAAAGATCCCATCATATGCGTATCTTATCTTATGATGCTTTGTATTATGGTTCAGCCTGTGGACACCCTGACTGTGTCGGGCTGAATTGCAAATCTGTGAAACGTATGCCTCCTTCTAGCAACACATACAATTGTGTACCTTTATGCCATTTGGGCTATGGTCATTTTTGTAAAACTGGCAAATAAAAATGAAAGAAGAAGAGTATTATGTTGAATATATCCATCAAACTTTGTAAACACATTGTTAGAGGCTGAATTTTTATTTTGCAATAGAGTACTGTCACTCCATATATTCACTGTACATGAAATAGGATCTCTCAGTAGTTCAGAGCAACCAATATTATCATTATACGATATTAATACATCTTTTTAGATAACTTTCCGGTGCTGAAGGGCAATTGTCTAGTCAGGAATTTGAAGCATCTTTGTTTTTGTTTTATTTATTTATATTTTTTTTTTTTTTGCATAGGGTTTTAAAAATTACACATTTGCATAATTTAAGGCACAAACGAAGTCGTCAGGGTAATATAAGACACATTGTTATGAAGGTGATGATAGTAAAAGGTTGTAATACAGTTTGGAAAGTTCTATGACTTTGATGTGTTCTCAAGTCCAATATGTCATGCCATGTATTTATTACAGAGTACCTTGCCACGTGTACAGACAGCATCAGGAATTGTTTTCTAATACGGCCTTTCGTGGAATGTGTGCAGATTCAGTGGTATTGATATGAAACACTTTTCTTCTTCTCTCCCTAGTCTCAATGTATATTTGTGTAATAGACTACAAGAGTGTTAGTATCGTCCAACATCAGTTATCTGGTCATCTCTTTCCCGGATCTCTCTGTTGTCCTGATCATCCTGGCATGTGCTTTAATTAATATACTGTATACGCCATATATTTCACGAGTCTAAATTTTTGTGAATCAGGAATTCCTGACGTTTTCGCTAGTGGTTAAATTCGCGATCATGGAGTCTTGTACTGAACGGAGAAATGTACACGCGTACGTCACGTCCACATTGGGATCAGAGTCAATATTTTCGCGTGTCTTTAATTTCGCAAGTAGCACCTGACTCGCGAAATTCACGAAAATAAAACCCTCGTGAAATATTTGCCGTATACAGTACACACGACTGTCTGTGCTTTTGTGAGGTTTTCAGTAAGAAGTTTTACCTGCAAGATAGCAATTTTCATGGATACAATAGAAAATTTAAAAAAACAAAAACTTGGGACATGTATGCCAAGCACTATGATACAATGTATTATTCATACTCGCCATAATGCTGTTACTGAAAGGAAAGATATGCCACTTGTCTTGACAGTCTGTCAGTTGTCTGATAACAAACTTGAGATAGAGAGCACACACAGGTGTATGAATGCTGACCAGTTATGGACAATAGAGGGCACTATATAGCTGTGAGTGCAGTCCACTGAGCTAAATCCTTTATACAAGGTTAATGTTTTCTATGTGTACATAGAAAGTATCAGTACTTTGTGAAATGTAGTTTAAATGTCATTTTCTGCTGTCATGAAGAGCAATTATCCATTCGTATGAAATCAAATGTTATCTTATTCTTTTTTATTATTTATAGATATGATTACAGGTGATGCCCCATTTCTGACTAGTCTTGCATTTTCTGTGGATTTTCACCTAAACATGGAAATTCTATCAAAGTGTATGTGTCAATTCTTTAAGTTAAGTCTATTTGAGGTAAGGGAGGGAAATTTTCTCTGAGTTTCAGGATTTTCTGGGAATGCTCCCAGCAGCGTCCTTTTTGTCTTTAGGTGGAAATACTTTCGAGTTCCAATCAAGTGTGACATTGGTAGCGTTAGTTCAGTGTTGTTATGTGTTTTCTATTACACTGTCAGTTCAAAGCTAGTTTGAGCTACCTACTATTTATCTCTATGAAAAACTCTCACATTTTGTCCATGAAATAGAATCATGTCTTATTTCATGTAAAGCTCTTTCCAGATAATCTGAGAGTAAGGGGGGGGGGGGTTAAATAGATATGCAATTGTCCCCGACAATGTAGAGGCCATTTTGAATTTTTGTAGACAAAACTGTGCATTTCTTCTTTTTTTTTATGGCAATCTTCTGAACGCAATGTAGTGTAGTGCCATAGCCGTCAAATATTGCCTGCTGTCTCCAAGAAATCTTGCCGAAGCTGCAAAAACATAGACGCAGCGACTGAGATCACTTTTCCTTCTAAATGTACTGACCTGGTGTATGTTGACTGAAGAGGTCATCTAGAATGATGTAAGCTGAAAGTTTTCTGAGAGAAGCGTTGTTTTGCAGAATCTCCAAACCTATGATATGTAGTTGTTTGTAAATTTATGTCAAATATTGAACATCAGGGCCCCGTTTCATAAAAAGTTGATATGATAGCAACTCTTGCTGGAATGGCAATTGTCATGACAATGACAAGAATCCAGCTTCCTGATTGGCTGTTGCTATTGGAAGTTGTCATTCCAGCAAGAGTTGCCATCCTAACATTTTTTTATGAAATGGGGCCCTGGACTCTTGAGAAGCAGAAACCAGTGTTTGCATACCTTCTGTTATAGGTAACTTGGCCTATTTGGGATTCAGTGTAGAGTCTTTTGTGTGTATGTTATTCCTACAGGAAGTCTTGTAAGGGGGATGATAGTGTAATTTCTTCTGGTCAGTGTGCTAAATATTAAAGCTTTAAAGTTAGCATACCAAAAATATGTACTAGTGCCATCACAAAGAAACCATGCTCTGTAAATTCCATTGTAGCCATTGTTTTCCATGGAAGTGTATATAGGTATAGCAAAAGAGAAAGTGACTGTAAAGTCCTGCAAAAGGGGATGTGGCATAGCACGTGCAAGTGTCATGCGAGAAACTTTGACATCTCTGAGAGGGAAGCTGCATTGTGTAAATATTTAAGAAGCTGGCCCAGTTTGGACAGGAGGAAAGACAGTAATTGTAGCACAGCACAAAAAAAAAAAGTGTTCCATTTAATCTACAGTTTGCCTCGATAAGTACTGTCGTCGTCCTTTTCTGTACACCCTCGAGAATTCTATCCCCATGTGGTTTCACTCGGAAGATTTTTTTTTTTTTCTTTTTAGCCTGTAAGCAGTGAATACTGTATGTGAGATGGTTTGATATTTTTGTGCAGGTAATGAGAGAAATACTTACCATGTGGAAATGGGATCCAGTTTTAATGGACACTGAAATTCATGGCTGACCATGACATTTTTCCCCCCAGATCAGAAAAGGAGATTGAGTCATAAGAGAAAAAGTGTCAGAAGCAGTCAACCTTGCCTAAGTCGAATCTATTGGACTTAAGAATTAATAGCTTTGACTTAAAGAAAAATTTTACTTCTGAGGGATTAAGATCAAGATTAACAGAAGAGGGCTTGAAAAGGCCTTTGATGTAGGCAATTCTTCGACTTATGCGAGGTGGCCTTAAGCAAGGTTGACCGTAATATTGCTTTTTCTTGAGCTTATGGCTAAAGTAAATGGGAAATTATGTGAAGGACTGTAGCTTATCTTATTAGGTTATCATGTTATAGATCATCACAATGCATTATGTATTCAAAAGTAGAACATATCTTGTTAAAGGAAATGTATGTTTGTTCCTTTATATTTCATGCTACATTTCTCCATGCCAGAGAGAATTAATGCAGGATATGTTGTGGAATTTCCAGTGAGTGGTGAATGTTTCAATTGTACCCATTTCTTGCAGTTCAAGGAAAATACTTGTGAATAGAAGTAACAGTTTAATTAATTTTGATTACCAAAATACATCATGATCTCATGTCTAACAAACTCTTGTCTGTTAGACGTGATATGTTCTTCCATGGCCGAAATGTTATTGAGACTTTATGATCTGTCAATTGTTTTGTTGTTTGTTCTTTGCAGGTGTTATGGGTCTTTTTATAACTATATAGATGTCATCTAGATAGGGGATTACACGTTTGAGCTTTCAGCTTTCAGCTCAACCACATGCCTCTCATATAACCCTGGTCAGCTGCCTCATCCTGAGCAAACAGTTGAATCGTTGCGGTTCATGCTGTGAGGGTATTCAAATCAATCATTTTGAGTGAAATCAAAAGTGAAATAGAATATGCATCTTCACTCACAAAATGTACCACCTTTCCCTAGCATGTTAAGTGGACCATGGTCTGATTTTTATGTTCTTGTATTTCAAGTATTAATTACTATCTCCTTGTCATCTTCATACTGAAGGATATTAGCCATATGTGATGAAAACAGGAAGGGCACTCTTAAAGAAGTTAACCACAATAGACCACTTGCTGATATGTGAGGGTGATTGTTATTTTTGCTAGTTTACTTCACAGTCAATGTTAGCAATTCTGTAAAAGTCTGAAATGTTATTGAGCCGAAAATCTTTTCTGTGGAATAGAAACGAGGACAATGAACTGATTCATAGCAAATTTGAATGAAATTGACAAAGTCATGGAGGGGGGGGGGGGGGGGGGGAGTAGAAAAACATACGGAGATATTCAGGAATATACCAAATCTTCATTGCGCTGAGTGAGGAATAGAAGACTGTGTACTTGATGATTTCCTGATGTATGGTTTCTTTCATTTCTAAGTATCACGTTGCTAAGTTTGTATTTTTTTTCAGCATTAACAACTGCAGTTGTGTTGCTAACAAACAAAAATGGTATTCAGTCCAAATTGCACTTACAGTTAGAAACCTAAGGGAAGTTGCATTATTGCAAGGAGATATGATTTGTGCTGTTCGTTATTCATACTTATGTCAGAATTTGTGTTTGTGTGTGTGTGTGTGTGTGTGTATGCGTGTGTGTGTTTGTATTATATGAATTTTTGCCAGAAAAAAAAACTTTTTTTTTCTTGCGATCATTTTTTTTTTTCATCGGAGCTGAACTATGTAATATTTGCTTCAACTTGCCAACTTTATATTTCACGCATCATGTGTCTCCGTTGTTGCTCTGCTGAAGTCTCTCACATATAAAACTGAAGTGTACTGATGTATTGGTATATAAAATATAAGATATATACACACACCACTTTGCTAGTTGGTCATGTGTATATATACATTACATGTATAGATATAAATACTGTTGTACATACATTGTGCCATTGAAGTTTGTTTCTGCAAAATATGCAGGATTTCCCCGAAAAATCATGTAGATTTATTCTCTTCCTGTTCCTTTATTTCTGTTATTATTTATCTGTCGCATAGCTGTTCTGTATCATTTACCTTCTCTCAGTATCTCAATATTTTCATTCTTCATATTATGCTGGAGTGTTACACGAAAAATTACTTTACTTGTTTTCAAAAAACAAGGTTGTTCATTAAAGGCAAATGTTGAAATGATTTTTGTAAACGGTTGTCCTGTGTTTTTTTTTATTATTATTTTGAAGTTGAGCAAAGTATGTCTGTGACATATTGTGTTATCTTTGCTTACTACATTTGTGTGATTGTATGTGTTGCTCGTGGGTTGGAATATGGAAGGGTGAAACTGTCAAATCTCTTATGATTGACACACTGTTGTACAATCCAAACAACCTGACCACTAGGTCATTGGCTTTCTTCTTTGCCACATCAGCTTTATTTTGTTTGTTTTTTCTTCTTCCTTTTTTACTGATCCTAATTGAAAGAATACTGAAGTATATGTTTCTATGATAGAACTATGATTATCAAAACAGGATGGGGTTATCATGATACTTCTTTGGAGCAAAGTCATGTGAATGCAACCACAGGGCAAAAGGAAACTGAAATTCGCAAGGATATCACACAAGTGTCTAGAAAGCTACAACCACTTTGTCTCTCTCTATTGGCACCCAAAATGAGCCACGCTGGTCAGTATATCTACATCTCCACCATCACATACCACATGACCCCGTTGTTGATTTTTTTTTCTGTCCTTGAGGAAAGAACTGCACTTGTCATCTGGTACTCGAAAAGTTTTGCTTTCTGTACAAGAACAAACAAGCAGGTTTTCATGAAGCTGTGTCAAGAACTCATGTTCTGTCAAGAAGACGAATTAAACTTGCTTTCAATGTTCAGAGTTCAACTTTCTCTTCCGCAGCATGACTTTGCTGCTTCGGGGGACAGCAGATTAAAGGAGACCTCCGGATGGTTTTCACACGTTTGCATATAAAAAACTATAAATTGGTTACACTGGGTGCAGAGCTTCAGAATTTGTAGTGATTGAGATGAGGAATAGGAGTGTTTTCAACATTTAGAACAAATCACAATGAACAAGGATGGCGACATTGCAGCCTCACAACAAGAATGCGGGAGAAGGGGCTCAAGGAAGCAGAACAAAAGAAGAAGGCATGCATAGATTCTACACAGGCGAAATTGTTAAGCAAGTGGTATTGTAATGGAATTACACTGCAACATTTCTGAAATATGTGAGGCTCTATGTCATCAACACTGTTCAGTGTAATTTGTTGAAACATTTTCAGAGTATTGATTTCCCTGCTCAAGGACCGCAATAAATAACACAAATCTATACGTACGATGGAGCTGTTGATTTATGCACTACAGGATGTGAAGTTATGAAAATCGTCTGGAATGCCCCTTTAAAGGCTTTAAAGGCTGTTTTTAAAGACTGTTTTCATCCCCTCGAGACACACACACACACACACACACACACACACACACACACACACACACACACACACACACACAAATGATATCAGATGATTTCCGACAGGGTATATCTACAAGCAAAACTCCACAAACCTTTGACCCCATCGATCACCCCATACCAAGCCACTGTCTGGTTTGTCTCACTGACATAATGGTATATGATCGCTTACCATCATCTTTCCTCTTGTAGCAATAAAAGAAATCACTCCTCTTCCGAACACTTCAGCAGTTAAAGGCATTATTCACCATTATTTTTAGCAGATGAAAGCAAGCTTTAGTGCCTCAAAATAGTTCTAAACTGTGACTTAGGGATAGAAAAAAAGTGAAATTTTAATCAGTATGATCAATGCTAAATATTGTTTAATATACAAAAATGTGAATAGTTATATATATATATATATATATATATATATATGTATATATATGTATATATATGTATTTATATATGCATACAGTATATAAAAATTATGTTTTTAAACTACACCGTCTACAGTTATGGTTTACTGAGAAAAAATAGTAACATCTTATATTTTATGCTTTATTGCAACATTTTTAGGTGTTAATATTTTTGTGATACAATAATTGACCTACACATCATGTATCAAATGTGATAAATAGAACATTTTTTTTCTTAAATCGTTCCTCGCAATGGTAAACAATACCTAAAAAAAAAAGTGTATTTCCTGTCCTGTAGCTAATGTGGTATGTACTTACTCACGTACAGAAATATTGTACAATACCCTCATGGTTTGCCTTTAAGTAGAATCAGAAAGATGAACTCGTCATAATTTATTTATGAGCAAAATGAAAATAATAAAATGAAACATGATGATGTGTGAAAACACATGTGGAAGCTTTCTCCTTGTAGTGACAGTCACATGATCAAACTGACTCCGACACTTAAGCACACATCTTACCAGAATCTGAATATTATAATTTCTTAGTGAGGAAAACCACCCCCCCCCCCCCAAAAAAAAGAGAATATAATGAATAAACCTCAAAAGAAAGTACAAAATATTCCTTGCAGAACGATACAAAACTGACAAAAATCGGATAAGAATTAAGGAAGATATGACATTTTGAATTTTCACTTCTTTTTTTTCAGGAAACACTTCTCGACCAGTCGTTATGAATATTCAAGTCAGCAAGTTCACGATGTTATGCTCTCACAATTTCTTATTCATTTCATGTACATAATTGACAAAAATTTCGCATTGCATTTCAGCGGTATAAATATTAAACTTGCCTTGCAACCACCCAAAATAAAAAAGAACAGATGTCAATTTAGATATATCTTCGTTTTGGGACACGCTTTTACCGTTTTATTAGCTTTAAAAAAATCATATAAACATAGGCCTACATGAAAAATTGTGAGGGTGTGACATCATCAACTCGCTCATTTGAATATAAGGACTGGGAATATATTGTCATAAGGACTGGTAAAAAAAAAAATGTTTTCCGAAAAATGTGAAATTTCAAAATGTCATATCTCTCTTATTTCTTATCATGGATGCGCTGTGGTATATAGGCCTGAGATAAGACTCCCGACTCCCAATCGGAGGACCCGAGTTCGATTCCCGCCCAGCTAGTGCTTACTGTGATGGTATGACATCATCAACTCGCCCATTTGAATATAAGAACTGGGAATAATATAATCATGAGGACTGGTCAATAAATGTTTTCCGGAAAAAAAAAATTACAAGACTTTCATGAAAGGGACCCCAGGTATATCAGAACCAGCAGAAATTCCATGGAGCTGTAGTGGAAGTTATTAACATGAAAGTTGAGGCAGCAGTAAAAGTAAATACTATACATAAAAATCAGGGGGTGTTTCATCAACGTTTGTCAACGCTGACAACTTGAATCACCATAGTAACAGTCAGTGACCAGAGCATCTCAGCCAATCAAAACCAAGGATTTTGCTGAAATTGTCAGCGCTGACAAACGTTGATGAATCACCCCCTGAAGCAGCTATAAAGTGGTTGTGATGGTGGTGCTGCAGATTTTAAATATTGGAGGAGGCGGCGTGGGCCGTGGGGTAACAATTAATGGTACATTGTATTTGATGTGCTTTCGCTGTCGGCCATCGCATCCAGACAGTTCATTGATGATATGCCTAAATTGCCTCAGATCCTTTCAACAATTCATTCCACGCCGTTAACAGTGGTCAAGATATCCGGGTTAAAAGCCCTTTTCAGTTTTATGTACATAATGACCCTGACTACTCATTCAGTGCTGTTTTAATTGTTACTGATGAGAATGCTCGAGTTAATCATTGTTCAGGTAGAAAGGCGCGTCTCAGAAAGCCACCTGTCTTTCTTGCTCGCTAACAATACCACAGTTCCCGATGCGCCAATCCCGGCCCGCTGCACTCTCCCTCACCCATGATGTATACACACCCTGGATTTTATACGCACCCATGGTGTACATACCACACCTGTATGGAGAGATGAGGCGCGCAATGGAGCTCGGAGCTCCATGGTAGAGCAAGTGGCCGCAGCGTCTTGTATTGTTCATCTTGCATTGTCTTGGCACCGGTACCGAGGAATTTTCTGGGGGTGCAGTGAACGGGATTCATATTGCGTTCAGCCGCTAGTGGTTCTAACTAGCCTGCGTGAGCAAGCATTGTCAATTTCTCTTCTGGCAACAGTAAGTATTATACAGAAGGCTACATGAAGTGTGTAAGGGGTGGTTCTGAAATCCAGCATTACTGAAGACTCACTGCGAATGCAATTTGCGATGTTTTGGTAGGAACATGGACCCTGTAGGTCCATGGTAGGAATAACTCCCCCGTCCAGCTCAGCTCGCTCCGAGAGCCAGAGTTCCCCTGCGCTCCAGCTGAGGAGTTGGTCAGTCAACAGTTTACCACTTATGTTTGGGTTCATAGTGCAATCGATCCATATCTCTCTGTCCTTATCTCTCTCTTTTTAATTGTACACACACGCGCCGCTCACTTTATCAGCTGTTTAATTGACTCGTCGTATGCCAGTTGACAATGCGCTTTATGATTAAAGTATGTTTTCAAGTGACGTGTACACGCGCTGGCTTGTTATTGTCAACGTGCCAAGAAACCCGCGATGCGAGTACTATAGCTGTGTCCTAGGAGCAGGATAACAACACGCGAGCTCAAAATCGAAAAACTATGCATTTTCTTCTTGCTTGACTGCTGATGCCCGGTACAGACCTGAAATCTAATTGCGTGTTGTCTTCTTTTCTCAGGCCACAAGGAATTTGTAATGAGTGTGTAGCATGTGCGGGATGATGGGATATTTTGTAGCTGTCAGGTGAGTTTGCACCGAAAAACACTGTGGTGTCCGTGAACTTATTACATGAATTGTATTGATGTCAACACAACTGTGTACCATTGTATAAGTGTGTGTGAATTAATGCATTCCTATAGTTCCTTATTGACATTAATACATATGTTCGTATCTGGTAACCAGACTGTCTGTCTGTTCTTTGAGAAAGCGATTATTCATTGTTATTATTGAATATATTTTACTTTACGGAAGGGGTAGCTATAGGGCCAGCACCTCCCTGGTTTGGCTACTCAGGAAATCGTGCACTTAAAGGCAAGAGTTCCATAATATATGTACCCCCGCTAAAGTAAAAAAAGAAAGAAAGGAAAAATAGGTTGTAAATTTAGCACATATTATAATTTCGGTGGATTTAGGATTAGGGTTAGAGTTGAGGGTCAAGGTTTAAGGTCCCTAGGGTTAGGGTAACATATTTATCTCAGTGTCCTACTTGTAGCTAGCAAGGGTGACACGTGCGAACCCGGAGTCCTACCCAGGTTATTTATAGTGGGGTACATAAATGGAACTCTTTCCCACTTAAAATCTGGTTAAAACCGCTAGAACATCGTACACGTATCTTAAAAAAAAAAATTAATTGCCCTCGATCTAATGCCCCTCCAATCCCTACACACTACTTGGAAGGTGTTGCCTCTGCAGTGATAGGTCCGCAGCGGTAAACTCCTGGATTACCCCCTTTAATTTGCCCCATCCCACCTCGCCCCGCATTGAAAATGCACATATTAGCGGCTCACGATTATACCATTTATTTAATCGTTACTGTTCGCGGCAGTGCTTCCTTAAAATTTGAATGTCTCCCCCCCCCCCCCCACCCCACCACAACACTTGCTAAATGTGTGTGTGTGCGTTCATCTGAATGTCCGTGCGTATAGCTAGCAAGGTTAGGGTGTGTGTAGCGTGGAATGAAAAAAAAAAATAGTGTCAGTCTTCCTGTTATAAGGAAGTCTTTCCCAGTTAGCTATAAATCCCTGCATGCATAACAATATGAATAGGCCCCCTTGCATCTCTCACTGCCCTTTCTTTTCTTTTCTTTTTTCTATTCATGAAATGCTTATTATTCTGTCAATCACATGATAAGGAAGCTCACACGTGGCTTCACAATCAGCATTTGAGTGGGCATTTCAGCCGTGTGTTGGGGAAGCCATCCAGCTATCTTGCAAATAACGAATTTGATATAGAATAGAAGTTTTGCTGCAAATAAAGTAAAAAACACACATACACACACACACTCACACAGCGGCAACCACACAAACATAATCCACACACAACAACAACAAATTCTCGTAATAATAAGGCAAGCTAATGTCGTGGGACAGGCCAGGGGAGTCGATTATAAATACGAAAAATTAAGCTAATGTTTCCATCCATGCCTAATGGCACCTATTTGATAACCATCCAGTACAAGTGCACTGTACTTGATGTGTGACCATGTGGAAACAAATTCATATGTTTCTACCTTATATCAACCAAATACGCGGATGTCATGTCACAATTGCGTGTAAATACACTCTGCTAAATTTGCAGACAACCTTCATTTCTGGAAGTAGTGCAGAATATCTATAGCTCTGCATATGAAACTTTTTCAAAACTTGAAAATGGAGTTTGAAAAGAAGATCTTGAGACTCGCGGGCATCATTGCCTGTACCAACAAAGCTTGCTGTACCAATTGACCCAGAAACTGACCTCAATCCTCACCTTACACCCCTGAATCCGTTCCAGGTCCTTTCACGTCTCACGTGAGACCAGGGAGGTGAGAAGGGAGACATTTTTATACTCTGTGAATGTTCTTGTCTGACACTACGAGACGACCAGCGTGTAAAATACACCAAGATGCCTGCAGAAACTGGCATGTAAGTGGGATATCAGCTAAAAACAGCATACCACTGCATGATGCGTTTGCATTTTATAGCAAAACAATACAATTCTACAAATTGTCTTCATATTAAAGGGGCATAGTCCCGGTAGTGTAGATGGCGCTGTTGATGATACTGCCGAAGATTACCGAAGTAGAGCTGTCATCAAGAGTAAAGTGCGTAGGTGTTGCTAAGTAACGTTGCCTTTGTTGTCTTCTCTGCGCATCGCGCAGTCTGTAGTAATGCCAGGGTGCGTGCATATGTGCTTCTTATTATGACATCACAAAAGAAGTTTGCTAAAGCTGTCATCCCCCTCAGCCGAATCATGAGCCGAAGTGTGATCGGACCACTGACTACAGAGAATCGGACTTCTTCGGACTCGGGAAAGTGGGCCAAAGCGTAAGCGCCAAAAGAAGTCGATAGCGTAGGTCTCTATAGGAAACTTGCGCCGTGCGCCCGCGTAGGCATTTGACTAAAACACGGGGACCATGCACCTTTAACATTGTTGCTGTCGCTTGTATCTTAACAATATTTCTGTTAGGGCCCTCGATAAACATTTTGTCCTTTCATGTTTGGAAAACACAAGGTTTGCTTTATTTATATAGCATCAAACTTTTAGCCAGTAAGAATAAACGACTTTCGTGATGTTTTCAAGTGATCGTACTTGCGAGACATAACGTCTCTCAGTATCACAGTACCATAACTACTACAAAAACAGACGTTAAATTGATTAGAAAATACTGATTCCGGACATGCAATATTTCATGTAAGAAATTTATTACAGATTTACAGATTTAGATTAACAGATTTACCGCAATGCGTGGCGACCTACTTTTTCAGGAACCATATTGATGTGCCTGCGCTAACTAACTCTTCTATAGAATATAGCAACTGGTAAACCGATTAAGAGACATGAGATTTGAAGAAAACAACCATTGATATGAATGCCTCCCTTGAACTCGGTTCTGTTTTGGTTGAGCATACGTCCGACTCCTAGAGAGTGTAACAAGGGGGTGGGGTTACTGCTGTGGTTACGTCTGTCATTATACCATACAGTTGTATACAGTGTGATATGAGGATTGGGCAACCGTCCAAAACGGATTAGTCAACGAAACACCAGGCCCCACGTCGCGGGCTAACAGAAGCGGAAAGATATACTAGTTTCCCATCAGACGGAAACGCCTCTATTATATCCGACTTCCGTAGGCTCGGAGGCGCTTGGGGTCCTACTCTCAGACAAAATTCTTGCATTCTTTATTCCTTTTCTTTTTGGCCATGTCTAAGCAGATTTTCCCCAATATCCTATATTCACTTCCGTCATACCGATAGCGTAAGGGGAATCACCTACATGTATTCAAAATTCGCGGAAATACGTTCCTGTCCCAATTTCAGAGTGATTGAATTCAGCTCACCTGGTCCCACTGAATAGGCCTACATATTGATAGGTTTGTATTTTAGTTTGTAACACGTATTCCTTAAAAGCCAGTTCGTAGTTCCAGTTTGCGCGTACGCAGAAAGAAGTCATTTGTATACCGACAGGCATGATGTTTGTTTTTATTTTTGTTTTTGTTTTTTCATTTTTACCAATGTGCACAGTGCATGTGAGCTAATTACAAAATGCCTTATTGTTGCTACGTAGGGCAAACCATGGCCAAGATTGATGTTATCTGGAACAAACCATTAGTATGTTTCAGGGAGGTGAGAGGAAATATCCCTGGTATGTTTGTAATGGACATATATTGAAGAATATTTTGGTAAAATGCCGTATTTGAATATAGGGAATCATATCATAATAGAAAGCTATGAATTAGTTGTCATCGCTGTTACACACATTGACACAGACTTACTTTCCCTGTTCATCCCTCAGATGATTGTCATAACCTGCCTTTTGACGTATTTTCAGCTTATATTTGTTACACCTATTCTTCATCACAGTATGCTGTTCTACCCCCCCCCCCCCAAAAAAAAATCAAATAATTTTCAGTAGGAATCAGTGAAAATCAGTTTGTGTGTTTGTTTCTTTGTTGGTTAATGTTTTTTATTACTAATTTATTTATTTCTTTAATCGGACCTGAGTGTTATTGGCAGTGGGTTAGTTGTTACGTAACTGACGTCTGACGTCTTCATAATCTGAGCAACAATTTGTTGGAATTTTGACAAAAAGTACGAATAATGATTTCGGGATGAGGATGAGATGGAGAATGACCAAATCTGGGATGAAGGTTAAAACTTCGGATTTTTACCCCCTCTTTTTGTATGTGGATGGGCTGGGTGTTTTGTGCATTCATGTGTCATTTTATATGTATGCAGGGCACTCTGTTTTTATCACACTTTCTGTCTGCATAACACATCTCTATCTCTGTCTCCATCTCTCGCTTGCTCCTTCATGTATTGATCTTTCTCATATCCTCCCAGACACAATATACACACTCTTTCTTTACATCTTCTGTCTCCGCTGAATCAGGCTGAACGAGAGAATCGCAAATCATTTCTTTATTGTACATGAAAGTCCATTTCATTTCACGACGTTTACGGTTTACAGTGTTGTAATTTTTAATGAAAACTTCATACAATCTAAGTATAAAAATGATCATCATGCAAGCAGAGTTTAAACGATTATTAGAAGCAAAACTGAACATCTCCATTTCGAATACATTAAACCGACATCTTATAATTTCGCGTAATATTTCTAAAACAAAAACGAAAATGAGGCGTTTATCATGTAGGCCTACTTAACATGGTAATATCACAGATGGACTATGCTATTACAGCATGGTTCTTCCATATTTAAGACGAGCTTGATATATTGATACCATTTTTTGACCGAATACTTCAGTCCCAACATTTATGATGGAAAGATGCCTATAATATCAGTGAGCGGAAGTGTGTGGTACGCGTTTTAAGTCTAGTCTCACAAATTTTTACGTTCTCTGAATTAGTTACAGTCAACTTGTTGGGTACGCCTGTTATGTTACATGGCTGCAAGAACGCAGTCCAACTTCAATAGCCTTTTGACTTGGCCACAGGGCCGAGTATTCCAAGAAACGACTGACATTCAAGACTGTTAGCTGAAGGGCTACATAACCACTTTCATAGATCTTGAGTCTCTTCCTTTTTCAGTCGCTTCTTCATCATATGCATACAATGTAGCTCCGAAACGTTTACCACAGGCCTTCCTTAAATCTCCGCAAAACTGTGTTGAAGTCTGTGTTGAAGCATACCATCCGTCCGGAATAAGTAAAAACGAAATCCTCAAAGATTGGGACTGACTCCATGCACGTTTTTACACGCAGGAAACCAACCATGGGTTATAAGCGTCATTGCAACGATAATCACGTTGGACGATAACCTCCAGGTCACTACAAGAACGATAAGAGATTAGTATTCTTTTGAGTAAATATTTAAGCCCGACACTAAGCTGCTGTTCCATTGTAAGAAAAAAACTAACGAACAAAGATTATTGCTGCGATTTCAAACATACCCATTAGTTCGAAATGAAACAGCGTCAACGCAAGCTTATAATATAGTCCCCTATTAGTGCGTGGACGAAATGGATTTCATATGCTCAGCAATCTATTTTCCCCCATCTGTACAATTGTGATAGCCCAGAGTGACATTTTCTGTTGACTGTACAGAGGAGTCAGAGCAAACGTAGTAGGTATAGCCTCGTTGAACAAGTTTGAGTGAAGCTTTAAACATCTTACATGTAGACATCTTACATTTTTGGACTCTTAAACTTTTTTTGAAAAGTCCTTGGTGATGGTAAGTATGTGCAAAAATATTATGACCGTTATACGAAAAACTAAGCGGTTATCACAGGTATACTCTACGATTTTTTTGTTAGAGTTTGTATGATCAAATCCACCTGTAGTTGTTATTGGATGTGCTGATTGAACACTAATGTTTCTCCAAGTTAGAATGTAGTGCCTAGTGTTGCATGCATTATGTGGTAAAGGATTCTTTCCAAACTCATAAGTTCTCGAAAATGAAAAGTACTGCCGCTCCCAAAATACAATGGGGATTCACTACGGTTCACCTCTGAATATTAGCTTGACCGTCGGAAGTGGGAGTCAACAACTAAAACCTGTGGAACCGGAAGTTTCATGTAATGTGATTTGATACATGAACGTTATCACGATAAGTGCGATGGCTACGTAACCCCAACAGTATAGCAAGAAGATAATTTAGTTTGAACAGAACCTAACATTCAAAGTTGCAATAGGGACACACGAACTTTAATCAGAGGGATGGAATATCATTGCATAAGACATTATAAGCAACAAACAAACATTCGCTGTTTTTATTTTTTAGGCCAGCAGGAGTGTCGGCCCAAGGGACAACCCAAGATATGTGGTGGAAACTTGTATACGCCGCATGTCCAACATAACAGCCATTGATTTCACCGTCACCAAAGAGATTTCCCGGACAAGTTCACCTGTCCTCAGCGGCTGCTGCAACATCGGTATCGTCCCTCTTTGTGTGCTGTGAGTGCTGACTGGCATATAAAAACCGCAGAGCGTTGTCTACACTGTCCAAAGTCCCTGGCACAAAAAAGGGTTATACCTGTCGCAATGGTGTGATTGATTGGCGAGGTGTCATCATGGCAGACGACCGATTCATAATCGCGGCTGAGGAAGACAAGGACTATGGGAGAGCCACTGTGGAGAGATTCTTTAGGGAACACTGCAGGACCAGCCTGGAACGGCTTGGTCGTCTGGACCTGGACTGTTGGGCCGTAACGAGAAGAGTTGTGAGTTTCCTCACGAAGGCCGCGCCGAATTCTACACCGAAACGAGTCCGCTGGAGCGTGGTCAACCCCTTCGCGGACCCGCGCAGCGATCCTGAGGATAACCGAATATCGCACTGGGTAATCGAATGGAACGGCCGTGTCGTGGACGCCACGGTGCTTCAATTCTACGACCTCGGAGATCTACTCAGTGCTGAGGGACAGGCGGCCTTCAAGCGGCGATGCTACTGTGAGGCCGGAACTGTCATGGCCTTTAGAGGCTGTTCAGAAATTCATCCCCCGTGGATCCGCGCCACCATCGTAGGCGGACGGGCGTACGAAGATTTCGCGCGTAACATTTTGGCAAGCCCGTATTTCTACGGGAGGGAGCGCGACCACCCTCTGTTCGTTCACGCAAAGGTCATAAGGCCGAGGATAAAGTAGTGAATTATCGACTGAAGAGATTCGTCAAATCTCATTATTTTCGTATTATGGAATTCCTTTCCAGAAAACTTAGACTGTAGTGGAGAGACAAGCAATTCAATTTGATTGTAGATCTCAGTATAGTATACCTACACCGTTAGTCATTATTTTGTATCTTTCTTGCCGATATCAGGTTATCAACTAGCATTCCATTGCTGGAGAGCCTACTTAATAGACTTATTCACTAAATGGCTTACTTACTGAATGGCAATACCGGTACATTAATTTTAGATCTCAATATTATAGTACCTACACCGTTAGTCATTATTTTGTATCTTTCTTGCCGATATCAGGTTATCGACAAGCATTCCGTTGCTGAAGGCCTACTTAATAGACTTATTCACTAAATGGCTTACTCACTTAATTTCTTGTTCACTAAATGCCGATGCATTTTTATTTCAACTTTTACCGCGCATCTTACTAGTTTTGCACAATCACAGTTTTTTGTTTTGTTCAGGTTTTTTCTTGTTTTTTTTTCTGCAGCCTCATAAACTACAGATATTAAACAGTGTATTATGGTTGCAGTGATCCCCACTGTATTATTTTCATGAATATTTTCTGCGTGAAGGTTGTATTGTGGCAGTTGCCTGATTTCAACTGCTCTCTTTGCTGCAACGTCTGTTATCGGTGCTAAATATTGTTGAATAGATTTGTGTTCTTTTTTATTTATTTATTCACCGCTCATGGAATGGACGGCCCTTTCAGCGTGCAAGCTGCTGTTATTGGAAGGAGTCCAACAAACTTGTCTCACCTTGCTCAGCTGCACAGACAATTTATGTTTGCCATGAATTTTACTCAAGGTTGTGTATGATTTTGGTCGAAACAGCAGACCTCAAACTGTCATTAGGGAGCTTTCGCAAGCAAGACGCGGCCGCTAGTTGAGCGTGCCGTGTGCAAAATTTGCTTCTACGCGCGGTCAAATCCGTAAAACCTCCCGTCCTGGGGACAACGAGAACGGTTCTGATGTTAGGCACGATTGAGTAGTCATCCAGTCAGCAATCTTGTCGTGCGTGTGGGGCTGTGGGTCATACCATGGACCACTACGCGATGGTTAACGTTTCACGCATGACCAAAAATCGCTACGTCTTCCTCTACCCAGAAAAGCGAAACTACTCAGATGATGGGGACGGGAGTCCGAGCGCGGGGAATGTCACAGCTGATTGCTTCCACGTCCTCTCAGTCTTCCCGTCGTGTAGCGAAAGCTCCCTGCTGAGATCGGTATGAGGCAGATCGTCCAACGACAAAATTCGGGAACTGAATCCTGCTAATTCCGTTGTGTGTTATGTTTTGGGGTTATTGTGTTTTGGTTCTGGTTTGGTTTTGGTTTTGGTTTTTCTCGCGAATTCTCGTCACAACCTTGAGTAACATGCATGGCACCCTAAATTGTCTCTGTGCAGCTGAGCAGGAAGACACAAAGTATTATTCCGTTACGTGAATCATTCTGAAAACAAAACAGAACTAAAAGGCAGAAGACAAAAGACAGTCATCACGTGAAGCAGACGTTTCCATAATGTTGGATGTGTCGTTCGCAGGACAAAAACACGAAAGTATTAGCAGTTTTTATACTCGCAGTATACACCGTCTAATTTATCTGTTCAATGCAATGTGTCGTTCGCTCACAGGACAAAAACACGAAAGTATTAGCAGTTTTTATACTCGCAATATACACCGTTTAATTTATCTGTTCAATGCAAAGTATGTTACTGCTTTATTTGTTTAATCAAGCATGTACAGTAGTATGTGCTCAAGCCGTTCAGTGCAAAGTAGGTTACTGATTTATTTGCTTAGTCAATATATTATGTACAGTATGTAGTTATAGTCTACTACAGATTATTTATTGCATTATCAGCTACACATTCCCTTCTCCGTGCTTGTAGATAGATTTCATCCCGTTCAGCGTCAAATGTTTACGATGCTAATACATTATTGTATCTTGTATCTATTCGCACTAATTTTATATTTCGGCACATGTTTATGTTTGTCTGCATTTGCTGCCATTTACCGAAAGACGCAATTTGTAAGCATCGTACCCTGTAGCCTAAAAAATGTGTATGTCGTAACTTCTATTTTAGCAGCATTCGTTGTGACTTAGGACATCAATGCAATGTACAAACACTAATTTTGTTTGGCAAGACACCAATGCAATGTACGTCGTCATATTCCGTTTTAAATTAAATTCATTTGAATGTATAGTGTACATTATTAGGAGCAAACGAAGGGTGAAAAAGATACTCACGTGCAACGAAACAATTATTCATTCTTTTTCCGTCTTCGTCTCGTATCTATGTCATAACAACATGAGTTTTTTGTATCATTGTCAGTATTTCTAGTGGGCAACATTTTACAATCCGATAATAGGCCAACCTCAGATATTAGGCCTTCTGTGAATTCCGCAAACGCGTGAGAATAATAATTGATGTGAATACGGATCTTTTGCGCATTCCCGTTCGTGTAACAGCACCTAGAGTGGGGACGTCCCGAAAATATCCGCAATTGATGAAAAACGGTTCCTTAATTGCAGAATATTCTTCCACAATACTCGCTATTCAGAGGAGCCTTTGTTACCTCATTATATGGAATATATAAGAGTTATGCATGATCGGCGAAGAATGGTGACGATTCAACACTTGTGAATACAACTGTATACGACATTACAGTATTGTATATGATTATGACTCTCGACATGCTTCGTATGACGTTTTGTTGTTGTACGATCATCACTCGTGTCTTCTGGAATAAAGCTTCCATTTTGTATAACAAGACAAGTAGTATTCTTCATTTACATTTCAAACTTGGGACTTTTATTCTGTTGTGTCTTTATACTGTCCTTTGCCGAAGTTTTAGAGAATCCAGGCGACTTCATGTAATGTAGCTACTGTATTTCAGAGCAAGATCCAAATTGTTGAGGAGTATAGCAGTAGTTAGAGTTGTTAAAGCATGTACATGCACTCGTCATTTAATCAACTTTCATTTCTTAAAATCTTCATCATTACGATGAGCATGCTACTGTTATCGCTACCGTCAAAATAGTGCATGAATAGCAACTATACATGTATGAATATTGATGGTGTAGAACAGCCCAAATGTTTCAACGTCTCTCTCAAAGAAACGTACAGACCAACATGTGCCTTGGTATCATGGCATTTGCTACTGCGACAATTGCTCCTGTGGAATATCTGCACGCTAAGCCAAACATAAATTCTACTCACAAACGTAACCCTTACCTTAATCCTCGGATAAAACTAAACCTAACACCCTATCACAACCCTTCCCTAACACCCTAAGTCCTTGGAGAAAATAAGACTGGAGCAAATGTCGTGTCCCCGCCTGCCGTTGGCATTCATTAAACCCATCGCCGCCATTGAACAGGGTGCATAACCCAGTGCTGGAGGTCTCTAGGTGGCACTATCTAATGTACCCTGACCTGTTTCAGTAGTTCCCGATTTCTGCCTGTCCCTGTCTCGTTCGGCGAGGAACCGCGCTAGGGATCGGGACGGTTGGGGGATTTCGCGCCAGCGTCCCCGAAGCATGCACCCCATGACGACCCTGAAGTGAGGGTGCTTCCAGCCGTAGATCATAGGGTTGATGATGCTGTTGAACACAACGAGCATCCCAGCTACGTAGGTTGAGACGAGTAGAACGTCCGAATGCTGGATGTCCCTTCCCCGCAGGACCCCGACAGCCACGTACACCACCGCGGCGGGGCTGAGGCACAGGATGTAGCAGCACACCACGCACAGCATATTCTTCGTGATGATGAGCTCAATGTTCCGTTGTCGAGAGTCACCAGACGATCTACCCAAGGCGATGGCGCTTTTTTTCACGTGCTTAAATATCAGTCCGTAGCACACAAACGTGATAACGAAGGCTATGAATGCGGAGGCGGCATACAAGCCGGCGAAAAGTTTTCCCTTAGGATGGGCAAAATCGTAGACACAGTGTCGAGAATACTTGTCGTATCCCAAACGACCGTGTCCAGATAGTTGAGGAATTACCAGGGTGATGGTTGGATAGAGCCAAGAAAAAACCACCATGCAGCCGACATTTCTGGCGGAGAAAATGCGGCGGTACGTTTGCCGTGGCTTGGTAATGAGCACGCAGCGGCTGAGGGCAATGAGCATGATGGTGATCACACTGCAGACTGCTGCATCGAGGGTAAGGGCCGCGATCAACTTGCAGGTGGCGCGCGGCAGCGGCCAGCCATCCGCGCTCACCAGCCCGGCCGCCTGGAACGGCAGAACGAGACAGATCACGATATCGCCGGCGCTGAGGTTGACGATCAGAAGACTCGTCATCGTCTGAAGTTTTCTCGAAAGTGCGATCGCGAGGAAGACCAGAAGATTCCCGACAATCCCGACGATGGCGAATACGCACAATATGCTCGCTCGTAGTATGTAATCTCCTGGGCTTTCCAGGAAACCCGCCGTTACATTCGCAGTCACTTCAACTTTGTCATTGATGACATCAGTAACTACCTCAACTTGATCCATTGTTCATGTATTCCTGAGGACGAAAAACATTGGGAAAGTGTTAATGGGCCCATTATGTATGCATAGGAGCCTACAAACTATATCAGGGCTTGACACCAATGTTTCTTTCGCTAAGTGGCCCGCTTGTCCATGTATATATATATATATATAATATATAATAATTAAATTTGACATGTTAGTGACCAGGAAAAGAACTGTTGAGGCGCTAAAGAAAAGGAAACATAGCAGTCTGATTTGAATTATAGTTACCCAATTGGGCCATCGAATAAAACATAACAGTAGGCCTATTATACTGTATGCTTTGTGGAAATTTGGTTTATGGCTCCGAGCAACCGGGCCACCGCCAAAGTCGAGCTCTGCTTATATGTGCATGTACTTATGAATATATATATATCATAGTGAAAAAAATTAGACTTGAGGCGGACGTTGCTCTCCATCTTGTTCTCCCTTTTAATCGAGCTTTCGGCCCTTCATCAGGCCTTCATCAGGATCTATACCAACAGAACAATAACATCGTCTTAATGGTATAATGTGCCATGATGTATAACGCAATGTCGTATAATATCAAAGCTTCTGAAATGGCACACTATGCCATTTATTGTTCTGTTGGTAGATCCTGATAAAGGCCTGATGGCAGGCCGAAAGCTCGATAAAAAGGGAGAACAAGATCGAGAGCAACGTCTAATTTCTTTCACTATATACTACCCACAATGAGGCACCGCGTACGTTTGGGATGGGAACAGTCTCTCGCACTATTTACTATGTATATATATAGCGAGAGAGAGAGAGAGATTTTATAATTATACAGTAATTTCGACTACATGAAAGTAAGGAATTGAATCTTGGCGTCATTAATGGATGACAATGCGTCTGTTGATATCACATTGACCTGCATTCTGCTACGACACAGGTAGTGCTCAACGCATTCTGGTTGAGCAATGTACGTTAAGTAATTGACATCAAATACAAGTACGCATGAGTCATTTACGTCTGTCGTATGCATGTGACAGTTGATATGCATATATTTAATATATAATGTATATAGCGAGAGAGAAAGAGAGCGCGAGATTTTATAATTATACAGTAATTTCGACTAGTACATGAAAGTAAGGAATTGAATTTTGGCGTCAGTAATGGATGACAATGCGTCTGTTGATATCACATTGACCTGCATTCTGCTACGACACAGGTAGTGCTCAACTCATTCTGGTTGAGCAATGTACGTTAAGTAATTGACATCAAATACAAGTACGCATGAGTCATTTACGTCTGTCGTATGCATGTGACAGTTGATATGCATATATTTAATATATAATGTATATAGCGAGAGAGAAAGAGAGCGAGAGATTTTATAATTATACAGTAATTTCGACTAGTACATGAAAGTAAGGAATTGAATTTTGGCGTCAGTAATGGATGACAATGCGTCTGTTGATATCACATTGACCTGCATTCTGCTACGACACAGATAGTGCTCAACTCATTCTGGTTGAGCAATATAAGTTAAGTAAATTACATCAAAATACAAGTACGCATGAGTCATTTACGTCTGTCGTATGCATGTGATAGTTGATATGCATATATTTAAAGAAGAATCAAAATTTCAATCAAATTTATAGAGACAAAAAGGAAATGGTTAGGATTGCAGGAAGTTTGGATATTGGTTTTTTGAAGGATTTCCGCAGAATTTCGAAGGTCAGGGGATTGAAATACTTTAGACTGTCACGAGACCACATTTTGTGAGGGTATGTGTCAAACGCTTTGTGTGTGTGTGTGTGTGTGTGTGTGTGTGTGTGTGTGTGTGTGTGGATGTGTGTCTGTGTGTGTGTTAAATTTATTTTCAGGTCGTTCCACCAGTGGCAGTTAAGAGGCCGGTCATCAAAATAGTGATACATATGTAGCTATGCTTTGTAAATGTTTTGATAACGAAAGGCATCTCTTTGCAGCATACTTTTATCGTATTAAATGTTTGGAAAATAATGGAACATCGGAAGAAAAAAAAAGAAGAATATGATGTTCTGGAATAACCGCACTTCTAGAGGAAAATATTACGAACGTCTAGTTATGTTAGCCCACGTGATACTGCTACATGACTGCAAGGGGCTCCCTCCAGTCTGTGTAAAACTGAGAATTTATTTACTTCGGTCCCATAAAGTAATCCTGAACAAAATAATTATTTAGCGGTAAAGTTTACGACAAGCTAAGGCCCCCCCCCCCCAAATATTTACATGGATTCAGTCAATGCAGAAATAGTAGAAATCATCGGTTAGGGGTGAGGAAATCGGACAGTGGGTTAAAAACAAAACAAAAAAGGGGGTCACGAATTTCTGAAGTTGAATTCATAAGCCATTATCACTGAAAAGAAGGCTTTACAACTCATGACGTCACAGTAATGGAGAATTCCGCAAAATTTCGTTGTTTTTAACAAACCATTGCTCGTTGATTGACACAACGTTCAGGTTAATATTATATTTCCCCTACCTTCTAAAGGAGGTAACATGTAGAATTCTCCTGTTCTCTTCATCTGCCTTACGTTGTGCCACTGCCACTTTCTTGAGGCATTGCACCTTACGTTCCTTGCGGCGGACAATTTTTGCCACCTCTCACGAAGTTTCGGCCTGAGTCTGAGAAACTCCACCGATGGTCATGACAATGGCTTTTGTACGATCTGAGCCGAATTCGAACATTTTCCATTATCGTGTTTATAGTTTGTCCATCTTTGCTCAACTTCGGGATAGTGTGATATCTGCATAATTAGTTAAGTCGTATACAGGTTCGGACAATCCTCTTAAATGAATCTCGGATTTACATTGTTGTAGTTATTGAAACAAATGAGAAAGATGCATGCATGAATAAGAAAGAAAAATAAAGTTAAAGATGAATTATTTATCCGAGAGTCGTTATGGGTCTGACCTACAATATAAACTGCAGAATGACAAGAGGACCGATGCAGATTGCCAAGTACCGTCTTGTCTAGTCTTCAGGTCATGAAACATAAGAAAAAACGCAACTTAGCAAATTACTAGTACCCGTTATGACTTGAAGTCATTCTTGAATTGAGAGAGACTACATGCCTTTGTCTGTTCGTTAATTTTCATGGACATATCAATTCTACAACATCTGTAATATATAGGTGTATACTCACAGTATGCTGAACCAATGTATTTGACGACGATGAGGCTATAAGCTCTTCGGGATGTGTGAGATGACTTTAGTCATAGTGTCCTCAAGTAGGGAACATCCAGAGGAAAAGCAGAAGAAAACTGATAGTGTACCAATACTGTTTTGCAATTTCGTTTTTGTACTTCCGTCTTTATTTGTGTGTTGTATTTTTGGAACAGATGTTCATTATTTTTTCGCCATAAGGCAACCAGTGCACACGTTTCAAATGCGTAGGCGGGATTATGACCGAAAGTCACATTATACAGTTGTTAGTATTATTTCTTTTTCTTTCAGTTTTGTGTCGTGGGTCGCATGCATATCCACGTGAATTGGAAACAAATTGTTATTATTTTTCTTTTCCCAAGCAATCAGTCCCCCCCCCCCTCTCTCTCTCTCTCTCCCTCCCTCTCTCTCTCTCTCTCTCTCTCTCTCATTCTGTTTGCATTCATTACACCATAGTCGTCGTATGGCAGCGAAAAGGCAACGGAAGATTCCATCCGAAGTTTTTCTTTGAAAACGCCCTTGTACAACCTCAAGACTCAGACAGAAACTGTCTTTGAATCCCCTTCTATCGAATACTCCTTTTTATTACAAGCTGTGTACTACAGGATAGTGACCGAATCATAGGTGATAAGACATAAAATCAGGTGTTATTAGATCCTTACGTAGCACATTTCACCTAAATTTTGTCAAATTAAAAAAATACCGTCGAACATGTAAATTTTCTAGCCAATAACTATATACAGTGTATATCAAAATTACTTGAACGCTACAATTGCTGCTGTATTCTTAAGCACAAAATGGCATACGTAAGCAATTGCGTTACTATGAAAAACTACATCTTCTTCATCTTAAGGAGAAAACAATTTTTCTTGGTATTCTTCTGAAGACTGGTATGACAAAACCTACAAAAGCATTATTATTTGCCTATGCGGCCACCTTACTTTGCAACAGGGTTGATCAAGATATACGCAGGGCTCGACATTAGCGATGGCAAGGTCCCACTAAAAATGGTGTCTGGCCACCAAATTCATCTTTTGGTGGTCCGATCGGGTAACTGCGATTCAAAATGGATTGTTGCTTTTGCTTTTATTTCGGACAACTACGCAGCCTTTTGGGGACACCAACATTTCAGATTTGGCGATTTCGTGACCCGAACGGGTCACCAGTCAAAAATGTTAGTGTCGAGCCCTGTGATGTAACTCTTTGTGCTTCCAATCTTTTGATTCAAAATCAACTTGTTAAATACAATCCGTGTCTGTGAACTTCATTTAAAGTTATAATGTTGTCAGTCCTGTTAACAACATGCCAGCTGCGAGATGATGCCTCCTACTAGCCATAAGGAAATGCCAATCCTTTCTTATGTGTCTGTATTTCATCATTTATGTTAATAAATATCACTGCGCTAGCCCTCATCATGTGATATATTTCCTCATGTACAGTATGTCCCCAAAAAAATTACAACGGGGCCCTCCGCAATGATATCTTTAAAAATAGTGAATCAATCTAAATACAAATTCAGGGTATGAATCCACATTTCTCTGTGACCGCTTAACCAAATTGAATGGGGTTTTCTGCAAAATAGAGCTAAGATGTTATATTTTAAGACCCTGAAGTAGCACTTAGACAGGTTGATCATAATAGGTGTTATCAATTCGAAAATCTGATTGTATTTTTTGGGGCGACTTACTGCAGTATGTCCCCCGAAAAATTAAAATCAGATTTTCGCATCGATAATGCCCAATATCATTAATTTTTTTAATGCTACCTCAGGGTCTTAGAATATAACATTTTAGCTCTATTTTGCAGAAATCCCCATTCGCTTTTGTTAAGCGGTCACAGAGAAATGTGGATTGTTGTAAAGCATGTCATAAATCTGATTCTTCCGAGTTTAGCATTTCGATGATCTTGTGTGTGAATAATAGACAGAACTTGGACAGAAGAGATTCCCGACATCCTCTACAAAATTCCGTATTTCTCTTTGACCACTGAAGCAGTGGGGTTTTCTGTAAGATGTGGGCAATGAGTTATAGTTTCATACCCTGAATTTGTATTTAGATTGATTCACTAATTTTAAAGGTATCATTGCGGAGGGCCCCGTTGTAATTTTAGTTGGGACATACTGTACATCTTATTTGCATTCTACTTTCTTTGCATTGTGCACGAAACTTCTATCAACTCCCTCCAGCTTCGTACATGCACGAGTATCGGCTAAATACAGTAACTCGTGCAGTTTATCAAAACAAACTAGGCTGACGATCTTCACTTGTTATCACACCAACAGGCAGGCTACAAATATCTTGTCGCCCTTTCTCAAGCTAAACACTAAATACAAACAAAATCATGCTAACAATAATCAATCACAATATTGGTCCATATTCTGGTGAAGTAAGTTAACCGCTTTTTCTACCCTTCTGGCTGTTGTTAGTATCAGCATGTGTACAGTTTCGCAACCACACCTTTTCTTGATCGTATTGAGCTGTATCTTGCACACAGTTTATTATCCCTCTCCCATGGCACCATTTAGGTAGTTCAGAGAGATTTTTGTACAGCTGGTGCAATTTATCTGCGATCTACTTCGTCAAAGCTGTAAGTCACATGTGTGGCTCCGTGGTCGCCGCGGAGTAATCGTGACAACCAGCCGGAAGGATGTGGGATTTCACGTAGCCGTCCGCGGAGGATGCAACCGAGGACGAGCCTGAAATGTGGATGCTTCCAGCCATAGATCACAGGGTTGATACAGCTATTGAGCACGACAAGTTCTACGCAAATAGACGTGACGACCAGCATTGCCAGGGCGTTTTCAGGCTCTTTTTCATCCCCACGGTGGACGACAATAGCAAGACTCATTGCCATTGATGGACCGACAGTAGTTATAGTAGTCTAAATGGTGACGCCCTATGGGAAATCGCGTGTTGTAGGCGAATCGGGGGTGTTCACTTTCCATAGGCCCTGTGTTAAAGTTGGACTTAGAATTTCTCCATAGACGCTGTAGTTAAGAAATTGGCCGAAATTTTTTGGTGACGCCCTATGTTATAACGTGTGATGTGATGTTGATATTTTGTCTAAGTCCGAGATATGTTGGAACTTAGAATTTTTTGGGTGATGTGTTGAGTGAATGGGTGAAAATGTCTTGGTGACGGTTGTATATGTTATAACGTGTGATGTGGTTTGCGTGTGAAGATTGTACATGAATGTGTTAGTACCGGTTTTGGTGTTGCGTTGTGTGCGTGTGTGCGTGGCGTAATGGTCCTATGTTATAACGTGTGATGTGATGTTGATATTTTGTCTAAGTCCGAGATATGTTGGAACTTAGAATTTTTTTGGGTGATGTGTTGAGTGAATGGGTGAAAATGTCTTGGTGACGGTTGTATATGTTATAACGTGTGATGTGCTTTGGATTCGGTTGGTGAGGACCGTGTGAAGATTGCACATGAATGTGTTAGTATTGGTCTGGCGTTGCGTTGTGTGCGTTGTGTGCGTGTGTGCGTGGAGTAATGTGTGGTTGATGTGTGATTGATGTGGGCATGTTTTTTCTTTGTGTGTGTGTGCGCGTGGTCGTGGGATACAAGGGGTTCTTTCATATTTCCTTGTTTTACTCTTTATTTTCTTCTTCGGAGAATGTGTTGCGCTGTGTGCGCGTGATCGTTGGATATAAGGGGCTTTTTCATATTTCTTTGTCTTCTTCTTCATTTTTTTCTTCATTTTTTTCTTAATGGTTGACATGCGTGGAATATACATCAAACATCGATGTAGGTAAAGAAGTTCGTTGGTATTTCTTTATTTTTTTTCTGAATGGATGAGGAGAATGATATATAATATATTTATATATATATATATATATGTAGCCCACCTCTCGCTCATTCGCACTCGTAGACCTTAGATGGAGAGAGAGAGACGGCAGACTTCTTGTGGTGAAAAGCAAGTCTTGAATCTTTTATTCCGTTAGTAACCAGATGAATACTCAAATGATAAAACACAAAACAATTTATAGCAAAATCATGTACAACAATTACGGCTCTATGTCAGCACACCGTGTTTACACAACATCTGCTTAGTGCTACCAGCCTGTAATTACGAATGAGAACTGCTCACTCTGTGTGAAACAAAATAACATATGTGATATACTCTCTTATTTGTCTGCCTACCCTATCCCCAGCTGTAAACAACTAAATTGATACACCCTTCTTGATTTAGCTGTAAAGCGGTTACTCAGTAGGTATATGACTTAGAACACAATCTCTCACTGATCCCTTTCCTATCTCTACTACTGATTACATCCCATAGAGCTGTGCGATGGGTAAAAATGCAGTTCTATGTTACATCTATATCAATGCCTATAATTCATTGGTGCTACAAATAAACAAATCATGATTAGTCATAAAATTACAACTCACTTAATCTAACTTCAAACATTATTCTTTCAGGCTACATATAATAACACTGACATTTGTTGTAAATTTCTACTACCAATCTGCACTGACTGGTTCTTTTCTAACTTGTCTTCCTGAACTAAAATAAAATAAAACACCTCCTCTCTTTTCCCCAGCACTCTTCGAGATGGCTCCTCAAAAGGAGGAGATAAACTCTCTCACTTTCCCAAGTGGTGTCCAAAACTTAAAACAAAGACTTTGTTTAGGCAGGGGGAAGAAAGTAGCAAGCTATCTACACTGCCGAGGTACAGAGTTATCTCAACCTTGGCGAGAGGCAGGAGAGGAGTGACCACATCACATCAACATCCGACCACAGGGCTGGAGCGAGAACCACTGGCTCGCTGGTGTGCATACCGGTGGTTTTCACTCCGGCAGTGGGAGGAGTGTTCACACTCTAATTCTAGTTCCGTCTCCCCCATCAAATTTGTATACCTAATAATAACCCTACTTATTTCTGCTGACACCCACAACCCACAACTCAATTTCATTAGCAAAAATACAATCCTCTATGATCATATACTGTAACACTTCAAAACTTAAAGAGGAGTATCTAACTTAGAATTGTGTGAGACAGTCATCTATTACTCATCCCTCAACCTGGATTGTCAAATTATGGCACACGGTATCTACACTACACACAATTATAACATTCAACACCAGTCTCAACATATTCCCTCGAGGGACATTCCCGCATACGCTGTCTCATGTGGTGTATTAGTCTTCCCGTGTGAAAGTACCCCTATAGGCCATCAACTGTTATCTTTTCCACTGCGTATACCTTTCTTTGGAAACCACTAAGGTTTCTTTGTCTTGATGGGGTCTGTTAGAATGAAGCGTACACTGACTTTTCTTCCACTGCAGTGTCTAATTCTACAATCTTATATGCCCTGACATTGCAGTGCTTGAGCCACATTATTACACTAGCCACATGCATACCATCACTGCATGCACAGACACACATAACAACTCGCAATATTTTCTAGAATAATTATTGAACAGGCCCACATTATATACCTTCCTGTACGCCTCATGAAGTACTGCATTTTTAATGACAATATACAACACTATATACCCGGTAGTTTTAGTTTTACTGAGTTATAGGATAATTTGTGAAACATATTTGATAACTGACATAATTATCCCGTTTCCTTCGTCAATTTACAGAGTATACAATATAACCAAGGACATTATTTTCATGAGACAATCGCAAGACACGTAGAGCTTAACTGACCAAGTGGTACATTTTTAAAGCAATTAATCTACTGGCCATTCACAATGAAACTATATTGGTAATGGCCAGCTCGGCTGCATTTATCGAATTTGTAGAATTTCTCAGGCTTGCCATTTATGTCTCAACTTTTGTAACCTGCGTAGAGTGCTCTCTTGGAATCCATTCTTTTGTATACCTTCAATAGCATCTACTCAGGATAAAATGTCTACTTCTGATGATATTAGTTGCTCACTATTCAAATCTTTACCAAGTAACTGTAGCAAATATACCATAAAATGTTTGAACTCACCTTAGATGGAGAGAGAGAGATGGCAGACTTCTTGTGGTGAAAAGCAAGTCTTGAATGCTTTCACCCCGCAGAGGAGATAACAACCCCAAAGACAGTGTTGGACTCTTCCATTCGAAGATGGGGTGCCAGGGTCAATCTCTGGAGGGGTTACCTCTTGCTAATATCTTAGCAATATGTGGGCTTGCCCACACTCTCCCCCCAACTAAGAGGCCCACGCGTAAGGTTAAGCAAATTCTTAATCCTTATCTTATTATACATCTAAATCCTGAAATATTATAATGCTTTTCTAATACATGTACCATGATCTAAAAACTATTAGTTACCCCAGATTTTCATCCCACAGCACAATCCGATGGTGCATTCCCTTACCAAGGGCAGTTGGTGTAAACATTGATTACTGGAACATAGTTTACCACAAAGCATCTCATGACGGCTGGAATCTAGCTCGCAATGACTCAAACGTCTTTCCCTTTGGGATCCTCCCAACTTAGAGTTCATGTAATAGAGTGGCCATCCCTATTACACGAGGTGGATTTTCCATCCTTCACCAAGACGTTTTGTCACCCGGTAGGATTGCTACCGATACTAGTAACTTCATTTCTCACATTCTCTTCTCCTAAGGTGCCGTCCGGTTGCATAAAGCAACGACTGTTCAGTCTAAAACTTAAATTTGATTGTCCCTAGTACAATGGTGTCTTAGCAGGCACTCTTACATACAGTGTATAGACTTGCATGCAACTAAAATATGCGTCCCTTAGACCATCAATTAAAACTTAAAATACTCATAACTATCTAGCGTCCCAGGTCTGAATGGGTGGGGCTGGCCAGGTTTCGGCAAAGCCTTCTCGTCCCTGGGTGTAGGTTTGTCCATACCGGACCGATTCATTTCCTCGTAGGTAGTGGGGTGCTGCCATCATACCCCACGGTGGCACTGGACTCTGCTGGAATTGGTATGGCGGCTGTTGTTCCTCCCAATGGGGTGGGACCATCCTCTGCGTTGCGGCAAGGTAGTTCATGGCCCCGTCTGGATGTCCCTGGTGCGGTTGTCCAAGATGTGCATATGTAAACATTGGAGGTGGATGCCTGGCGCGAGGGGGGTTCCTTCGAATTAGTGGAGGGGGACTATTCGCCAGCGTAGCATCGGAATTAATTACCTCAGCTGGCGGTTGTTGGTATTGAGGCATGGCTGGGGGTGTTAGTGGGTTAGTTTGTGGTGAGGTTAACTGAGGGTTTTGAGACACTGAGTGGTGTTGTTGAGGCAGGGACACTGATGGGTTACTCGGTGGTGGAACAAACGGTCTTCGATCTGGTCGGGGTGGCTCCTCCGCAGACGTGGGTACGGTCCGGGGTTGAGGTGGTTCTGGGTTCTGTTGCACAGGACGGGGTCCAGGGTGTCTCTCCTGTGATGGGGTGGTTGAAGGTGGGACTCTCTTTGCGTAAGGTTGTCGCTGGGCAGGTTCATCGATTAACTGTGCGGAAGTTTCAGGGACAAGCACAACCTCTTCGTCATCCTCCGAGTCCCCGTTTTCTAGCCCTTCCTGTCCCTGTGCTAGTGTGTTCCTCGTGTGAGGTTGATGGGGTCGGACAGCATCTCCTCTCTTGGCAGGTCTTGGGTCACTGTTACCCTGCAGGTACTCACATGGGAACAGGAGGTTGCGATGGAGTACTTTGATTCTGTCCGGCTTTTTCTCGGGGTGCACTTCGTACACGGGCATTTCTGGGGACATCCTTCTCTTTACTACGTAGATTTCTTCATCCCAATGTGACCGAAGTTTCTGGGGACCAGGTTTTTGGTGCAAGTTCTTCACAAGGACTCGATCACCTGCTTCCAGTGGAAGGGGGCTGAGATTTTTGTCATGAAGGGTTTTCCCTCTCATAGCCCTTGCATTTGAGTTTTTCCTTGCCAGCTCATACGCTTCCGCCATAGCTTCCTTCCACCTCTGAACATAGGTTGAGTGATCTTTACACGGTTGTGTACTCTTCGGGTTCAACCCAAATACAAGGTCGACAGGGAGTCGGGGAGAGCGACCAAACATGAGGAACGCGGGCGCATAGCCAGTAGCCTCGTTGCGGGTGGAATTGTACGCATGGACCACTTTATTCAGGTGTTCCTTCCAGTTTGCCTTCTGCTCTGTGGTCAAAGTCCTCAACATCGCTAGTAAGGTTCGATTAAATCGCTCCGCCTTCCCATTCCCTTGCGGATGGTAGGGGGTGGTGCGGGAGTTCTGTACCCCGGACAATTGTTGCAGGCGATGGAAGAGCTGATTTTCAAATTCCCTACCCTGGTCGTGGAGGATGCGGCGGGGGAATCCAAACCTCAAGACGAAATCGTTGAAGATGCGGTCTGCTGCAGTCTGACCCGCTTTGTTCCTGGTGGCATACGCTTGGGCGAATCGGGTAAAGTGGTCCACTACCACTAAGATATACTCGTACCCGCCTTTGCTTGTTTCCAGGTGGAGGAAATCAATGGAAATCAGCTCTAATGGTTCTGTTGTCACGATCGGTATCATCGGTGCTTTGGTTGGATGGGCAGGTTTCTTATTGATCACACAGCTGCATTTGTTTTTGATGTGGTGCTCCACTTCACGCTGCATATGTGGCCAATAGAATCTCTGTCTAGCAAGTTCTAGTACACGGTCAGTTCCAAGATGTCCCATCTTCTCGTGGATTTCCTGGATCGCCCGGCCCCGGAACTTGGTGGGAAGAACTACCTGCATATGTTGTGCCGTTTCCCTACAGAGGATCCCATCCGAGTTGATCTTCATTTGGCTTAACTCACGGAGGAAGGGTCGCATCTCTTTTGCCGCCCTCTTCCAGGTTGCTGAGGTTGGCATCTCATTTCGCTCCTTCAACTCCCTGACCTGTCCAAGCAAGGGATCACTCTTCTGAGCCTCCACCATGTCTTCTGTGGTCACCTCTTGTATACCTCTCTCACTGGGTTCAGGATCCACTTGGTTGCTGGTGCACACAGAAGCCAACAGGGTCAAGGGTGTCTCTTCTACAGCTTGCAAGATGGCCTTCACAGCGAGACCAGCAGGGGCCTCCTGGGAGCATTTGGTCATGTACCTTTCCATGTCCAAAGGTATTCTGGACAGGGTGTCTGCATCTGTGTTTGACCTTCCTGGGCGGTACTTGATGGTGAAGTTGAAATCGGCCAATTCCGCCACCCATCTCTGACCTGTGGCATTCAGTTTTGCCGAGGACATGACGTATGTGAGGGGGTTGTTGTCTGTGTACACAACAAATGATGGAGCATAGTAGAGATAGTCCCGAAATTTGTCGCACACAGACCACTTCAACGCCAGAAATTCTAGCTTCCCTGAATGGAGGTGGTAGTTAAGCTCAGCTGGCGTCAGTGTTCTTGAAGCATAGGAGATAACCCTGAGTCTTCCTTCTTGTCGCTGGTATAAGACTGCTCCAAGACCCTCCTGGGATGCATCTGTGTGAACAATAAATGGTTGTTCATAGTCAGGAAATGCCATCACAGGAGGCTGGACCAGTCGGTCAACCAGGGTTTCGAGGCGCTCTTGATGGAAAGGAGTCCATGTGACTGGGGTGCGAGATGGGACTTGTGCCTTCCTCTTTAGTTTGGATTTGGCCTGGGTCGTGGGTGGAGGTTTGGCTTGAGGTACGGACAACAGGTCGTATATTGGCTTGGCAAGCTTGGAGAAATCTGGTATGTACCTCCTGTAGTACCCCAGGAGTCCCATGGTCTTTCGGATGTCACCTACTGTACGAGGGGTCTTCTCCTTGAGCTGCAAAACTGCCACTGTATCACCTGGGTCAGGTCGATGTCCTTCCGCCGATACTATTCGTCCAAGGTATTTCACTTCCCGTTGAAACAAGTGACACTTTGCTGCCCTCAATTTCATACCATGCCTCTTTGCAGCTTGGAGCACTTGTTTCAACCTGTTGACATGTTCCTCGAATGTACTACTGTAGACAAGGATGTCGTCCAAATAGGTCACGCAGATCTCGTTGTTCAACCCTTCTAGGCAAGACTCCATACAGCGTTGGAATGCTGCAGGCGCGTTTTTCAAGCCGAATGGAATTCGCACCCATTCATACAGTCCCCAGGGGGTGATGAATGCGGTGAGAGGGCGACTGTCCAGGTCCATGAACCCTTGGTGGTATGCTTTCCCTTGGTCGAGGGTGGAAAACCAGCGGTTACCACCAAGGGTGTCTAGAGTGTCTTGGATCCGCGGGATTGGTTGTCTGTCCGCGACAGTCCTCTGATTTAATTGTCGATAGTCGACGCACAGCCTCAAAGTCCCATCTTTCTTCCTTACACAAACGATTGGGGAAGAGTAGGGTGACTGGGACTTCGAAATCCATCCGCGACTGATCAAGTCCCGCAGGTACTCCTTGACCTCCTTCATCAGCGGGGGTGGGACACCCATATAAGTCTTCTGCACAGGGGTTGGGTCATTCAGAGTGAGGTGCATTTGTAGCGAGGGGATACAACCAAGGTCCTGGTCATTCCTGGCGAATGCATCTGCTTCCTCCACCAGAACCTTCTCCGCTAACTTGCGCTGTGGCTCAGGTAGATGAGAAAGATCCACTGGCGGTATCCAGGTGTCATCCTTGGCTGAGTGTGGTCTGCTGGAGTCTGTCGTAGGGTTGGCTACTGAGGAGACCTTAATGTCTGCTTCTTGGAGAACGTCTGCGGGGAGGATAGTGCGCAGAGGGACTAGCCTTCCTAGATGTGTCCTGCCGGGCAGCAGTATGTCATGGGTTGTGTCATTCGAGACAGGAACAACAAAGGTCATAAATCTTCCCCCTCGTATGTCCACCGGAGAGCAGTTTGGTGTAAGACCGTCAGGTAGACATGGAGATTCCAAGGGTTCGAAGAAGACGGTTGTTTCCTGAGCCATGGCATTCGGTCTCCTGCATCTAACTAGTATGGTCTGTCCCGCGGGAATAACTTCACCATTGCGGCAAGTGTATGCTTGGCATATTTCGCCATCACTCGGCAAACTGAGCAGTGAAACCAACTGGTTTATTGTTGTCTTCTTGGCATGTGGGAGTAATCTACTCAGTTGTGCCGACTGACCTTTAGCAAGGGCTTCGATGACGTTATACCCAAGGATGGGATGTTCGAGTGTCTCCATCGTCACTAGAAGGGGTACTTGAAGGGATTGAGTAGCTGTTGCGTCCCCAGGCACTTGTAGGCTGAGCTCTACCCATCCACAGTATGGAATAATACTTCCGTTTGCCGCAGACAATTTTAAGGGTTCCCCCTCTATAATTTCTGTCCAGGGACGGTTGGGAACATCCGGCAAATTTCTGTCAAGCCACTCCTTGGAGACTAGGGAAACTTGGGCTCCAGTATCCCATAGTGCTGTGGTAGGTTGTTGGTTGAAGCTGCAAGCTACCAGGCACTTGCGGCCTACCAGACGGACAACTTCCCTCTGTTTTCTGCTGTCTGGTGATGATGAAATGTTGAAGTGGTTTGTTACCTGAGAAGCTGGGGATTGGGACGTTTCGTCTGAACAGGTTACTGGGCGTCCCTCTCCTGTAACCCTTGAGCATTTCCCTGTCCCTGTTGCTTCCTGGCACGGCAACCCCGCAAGTAGTGTTCACTGCTACCACATCGGAAGCAGTGGTCACACGAATTGCCTGTACCAGCCTTCCGGCAGGCAGCACAACCTCTTTCCCTTCGCTGCTGTGCTTTGCTTGGGTGGGGCTCGGCACGCAGGTTGCTGAGCTCGGCCTTCACAATGGCCTGGATGCTTGCCGCCAGCTCACTTAGGTTGAGGTTGGTGGCCTTAGCAGAGTTGGTCTTGGATGGGTGTGACTGTTCTTCGGTCCTTACAGCTGTGGCCTCTACACTTGCTGCTCTTACCCCTCTGGGTTTCAGCTTGTGAGCCCGCTCTGCTTCATGCTCGACTGCAGCGGTCAGAAGCTCCAGCAGTTCCTCATCACAGATATCTTCATTCTGTAGATGAGGTCGCATCTCCACCTGTACCGCCTCATTTGCTATACCTGTAGAGATGGACCTCAATGCCATCCGTTGTACTTGGCTGGGGTCATACGTAACCCCAGCTCCTGCTTCCTGGGAGGCGAACAACACCTTCTGTTTTAGGTCCAGGGCCCTTAATACAAAGTCATGGGCGGCTTCCTTATGACCCTGGGAGGCCGTTGAGAGTTCTTGGAAAACTGCCGTGGCATCTTTCTCCCGATAGTGAGCTCTCAGGATTCGTCTCAGATCCGGCAGAGAAAGGTCCGTTCGTCCTTCCAGGTAGGACCTTAATCGTAGCCCAGGACTCACTGCGCGTACTACTGCTTCTGTGACTTCCTCTTCAGAGAACCCCTTCCGAATCCCGTGCTCTACCTGCCGAGCCAAGCTGACGAAGGACAATTTGTCCTTCTGGCCAGGCTCTCCCACCTGACCATTGATCCGGAATTCCTTTCTCCATGTTGCTAACATTGGGCCCTTCGCCTCCCCTACGTAAGGTGTCTGCTTCGTTTCCCTCTCCTCCGATGGAGAATTTCCCTGTGTCTCCTCTGGGGAATCTGAATCCTCTGTTTTTGTTGGGCCGGTTTCTGCCTCTGTCTCATTTCCTACCCTCGTCACACCCACCAACAAACTGACCACCTTCACCCACACAGCCTTACCTCCATCATCAGCATCGGCGAGGTCATCGCTATCCAGGTGTCGGCGGACCGCTCGTTGGAGTCCCAGTTTGCCTCTGCCCTCAGCCTTGGCCCTCTCCGTTGTGCTGATACCTATCTCCTCCGCCACGCGTTTCAGGTCCTCTTCACTGGCTAATGCAAGTCGAGCAAGGGCTTCCTTCTGGACCTCGTCGAAGCTCTCCATTTTCCAGTCTACTAATCAGGCCTGCTTCAATGGCGTCAGTAGTCGGATCAGCGCAGCCGCAGTGTCAGGCTTCTCGGGCAATTAAATTGTTGTGGATTACTGCATAGGTGGTTTGCCGGTAATGGGGGTTAGAAACTTCGAACCACCTAGCAGCATCCGGGCAGTGCCTCCAGAATTGTAGCCCACCTCTCGCTCATTCGCACTCGTAGACCTTAGATGGAGAGAGAGAGACGGCAGACTTCTTGTGGTGAAAAGCAAGTCTTGAATCTTTTATTCCGTTAGTAACCAGATGAATACTCAAATGATAAAACACAAAACAATTTATAGCAAAATCATGTACAACAATTACGGCTCTATGTCAGCACACCGTGTTTACACAACATCTGCTTAGTGCTACCAGCCTGTAATTACGAATGAGAACTGCTCACTCTGTGTGAAACAAAATAACATATGTGATATACTCTCTTATTTGTCTGCCTACCCTATCCCCAGCTGTAAACAACTAAATTGATACACCCTTCTTGATTTAGCTGTAAAGCGGTTACTCAGTAGGTATATGACTTAGAACACAATCTCTCACTGATCCCTTTCCTATCTCTACTACTGATTACATCCCATAGAGCTGTGCGATGGGTAAAAATGCAGTTCTATGTTACATCTATATCAATGCCTATAATTCATTGGTGCTACAAATAAACAAATCATGATTAGTCATAAAATTACAACTCACTTAATCTAACTTCAAACATTATTCTTTCAGGCTACATATAATAACACTGACATTTGTTGTAAATTTCTACTACCAATCTGCACTGACTGGTTCTTTTCTAACTTGTCTTCCTGAACTAAAATAAAATAAAACACCTCCTCTCTTTTCCCCAGCACTCTTCGAGATGGCTCCTCAAAAGGAGGAGATAAACTCTCTCACTTTCCCAAGTGGTGTCCAAAACTTAAAACAAAGACTTTGCTTAGGCAGGGGGAAGAAAGTAGCAAGCTATCTACACTGCCGAGGTACAGAGTTATCTCAACCTTGGCGAGAGGCAGGAGAGGAGTGACCACATCACATCAACATCCGACCACAGGGCTGGAGCGAGAACCACTGGCTCGCTGGTGTGCATACCGGTGGTTTTCACTCCGGCAGTGGGAGGAGTGTTCACACTCTAATTCTAGTTCCGTCTCCCCCATCAAATTTGTATACCTAATAATAACCCTACTTATTTCTGCTGACACCCACAACCCACAACTCAATTTCATTAGCAAAAATACAATCCTCTATGATCATATACTGTAACACTTCAAAACTTAAAGAGGAGTATCTAACTTAGAATTGTGTGAGACAGTCATCTATTACTCATCCCTCAACCTGGATTGTCAAATTATGGCACACGGTATCTACACTACACACAATTATAACATTCAACACCAGTCTCAACATATTCCCTCGAGGGACATTCCCGCATACGCTGTCTCATGTGGTGTATTAGTCTTCCCGTGTGAAAGTACCCCTATAGGCCATCAACTGTTATCTTTTCCACTGCGTATACCTTTCTTTGGAAACCACTAAGGTTTCTTTGTCTTGATGGGGTCTGTTAGAATGAAGCGTACACTGACTTTTCTTCCACTGCAGTGTCTAATTCTACAATCTTATATGCCCTGACATTGCAGTGCTTGAGCCACATTATTACACTAGCCACATGCATACCATCACTGCATGCACAGACACACATAACAACTCGCAATATTTTCTAGAATAATTATTGAACAGGCCCACATTATATACCTTCCTGTACGCCTCATGAAGTACTGCATTTTTAATGACAATATACAACACTATATACCCGGTAGTTTTAGTTTTACTGAGTTATAGGATAATTTGTGAAACATATTTGATAACTGACATAATTATCCCGTTTCCTTCGTCAATTTACAGAGTATACAATATAACCAAGGACATTATTTTCATGAGACAATCGCAAGACACGTAGAGCTTAACTGACCAAGTGGTACATTTTTAAAGCAATTAATCTACTGGCCATTCACAATGAAACTATATTGGTAATGGCCAGCTCGGCTGCATTTATCGAATTTGTAGAATTTCTCAGGCTTGCCATTTATGTCTCAACTTTTGTAACCTGCGTAGAGTGCTCTCTTGGAATCCATTCTTTTGTATACCTTCAATAGCATCTACTCAGGATAAAATGTCTACTTCTGATGATATTAGTTGCTCACTATTCAAATCTTTACCAAGTAACTGTAGCAAATATACCATAAAATGTTTGAACTCACCTTAGATGGAGAGAGAGAGATGGCAGACTTCTTGTGGTGAAAAGCAAGTCTTGAATGCTTTCACCCCGCAGAGGAGATAACAACCCCAAAGACAGTGTTGGACTCTTCCATTCGAAGATGGGGTGCCAGGGTCAATCTCTGGAGGGGTTACCTCTTGCTAATATCTTAGCAATATGTGGGCTTGCCCACATATATACAAAAAATGATTTTGAATGACGTTCTTTTATGCATTTCTTTATTTTCCTCTTTATTTTTTATCTTCTATATGTTACGTGTGGTATACTATGTTAGATTTGAAAGCATTGTAAACGCAATGAGAATATATCATCGATAATAAATCTATCGAATTATTTAGTTTTAATGATTCTATGCTTGTAATGACTAGATAGGACTATATACAGTACATATACAGCTTAGCTACAAGGCAGCGAAAACTCGACATTTTTTTTTTAATCGCTTTCCTCTGTATCGGTTATACAAGCAAGCTATGTCTATACAACAAATAGCAACCGAGTTATATGGATTTTCGTTATTTATCGTCTTTTTATCGGTAACACAAGTGATATACGAGGAACATGGCAGAGACGTATGTATTTGGTTTAAGAATTAGTATTACAAATGTACTAAAAAATTATCCGAGATATACCAATAACATATATATCTAGGTCTATATTACAAAGGTACTTAAAATCAACCCAAGATATACCAATAACATAATAGGTCTATACACTTTACCTTAACCCGTTCCTTCCGTAATTTCCCGAGAACTGTCGATGCCCCCAATTCCTTTACGCGTAAGAACGAGAATGGACAATATTGGTCATCCGCCAATGCGAATGCACTCACTCATAGTTGAGAAGTTGCTTGGTTGTTCTCTGTCGTTTTTATATACCTGTACATTGTATCCGAACACAGCTTCGATACACCCAGCAGCGAGAGCTGCTCTTGCGTTCGTGTCTGTACTCGCGCGTAACATGATAGTCTTGAACGTATGGTCGGCCGATTCTGCCCGGGCTCGTCCACTTACCATGCGTCGAGGCTGCGTGATATTCAATTTTATATTTCGTATACTAGTAACACTTTCTGCCACGACAGTATTGATAAAGCTGTATTGTAGACCTATGGCAGCGCTTACACATTGAATATATTTATTGAATATATTTCGTATCGGATCATATACAAACAATGTCATAAAGAAGGGATATGGGTGTGATGAATGCAAATAGCGTGAAATAGTAATATCATATTGTATTAAACATTTTCTGTGAATATTTGCAAATAGCGTGAAATAGTAAGATCATGGGCAAAATATGAACGTGAAAACAAAAGCTGTCAATCGTAATTACAAAGAGGTAACGCGGCAAAACTAAACCTACATGCCGATGACGTATGCAAACTCGCCGATTTCTCACGATTACTTACATCGATTCTATGACGCCGCAACCCATAGGGCAGTGTATCCAAATATTGCAGACTGATTGTGTACAAAACGATATTATGTTTTGTATTCCTTAGGAATTATTCTATTTGACCGTGTGATTTTTTTTCTCACTATTTTATGTCTATTTTTATCTTCGTGCAGGAGGAGGCATGATCGATGAATCCATTAAAGTATCTCTATTTTGGAAGAAAGCACGAATTTTATAGATTAGGGTTGAAATGGTTGAAAGTCTGGGTGTGAATGAAATCGGGATGTATCACGATTGCCTAACTGCAGAGGGGTCTGCCGCTGTTAACAAGCACCAATGATTTGAAACATTACATAAGGCAATTTTAACGAAATCTAAAGAAAATGTACTGGATATATTTTGAGATCAAACGTTGAAATCAGAACATTGTTGAACCACCTATGCTAGACGTACCTTACCAGTGGAATCAGTTGAATCAGGCTATCCATTGCACTTCGAATGTTAACTTTTTTGAAAAGTTGCACTCATGACTCATTTGTTTGTAACCGCTTTCGAGCATACAAAATGCAGATTATAGTTGTTGTTTTTTGTCATCATTATAGTTTCATTTATTTTTATGTACATGCGTGTGTAATTATTTTTGTATTCCATAATTTACTTTTCCTACTGCGCCTTGAGTACATAATTATTTTGTCATGTGGAATTGGCGCATCAACGAGTGCCCGGTATACTTATTAGAATATAAGAGAATATTTTCTATGTAAAACAAAATAACAGTATGTTGATGTGAAAACTGCAATGATATGGTATAGTATAACGTATAGAAAGAACGTACATCTTCTCGTGCGCTTGTACAAAGGAAGAGTGTGAGGTCAAGCAGCTTCGTATATGTACATTGTATTACATAACTTCTTCGCTTCCGACCGACGGCAGATATGATATCATTGTGCTGGTGGGCTATACACTAAAACTGAATTGAAATTGATGTGAAAACTGCAATGATATGGTATAACATATAGAAACAACGTACATCTCGTGCGCTTGTATTGAGGAAGAGTGTGAGGTCAAGCAGCTTCGTGCGTATTACATAACTTCTTTGCTTTCGACCGACGGCAGATTCGCTGTCATTGTGCTGGTGGGCTATAACACCGTGACAAGTCGATGTCGTGATTTTATGCATATCGTTTACTGATTGTTTTTACGAGTTTGGTCTCCTGATTTGGTGAATTGTAATGGAAGGATACCTGTGATACGTCTCTGTTAGTTCTGTCAAGAAAAATACCATCATTTCATTTCATTTATTTCCACATTAAAAAGACGATCATTGCATTCATTCAAGTCATAGTATAGATAAATTCATTGTGGGGGACCAATTAAGGTATTTCAGGCTGGTTGGGAATAGGCCCCAAAGTAAATACAAGACTTTTTCAACTTACAATAATAATAGGTACAAAATACATAGGACACAAACGGTACACAATCAAAGCAGGCTAAAGGAGGAAAAAAGAAGACAGTGAAATACTGGCAGAATATACAAAACTATGTTGCTATTAAGTACGAAAGTGCGTCTAAAATTCTTTATGAAATGCGGCAATGATTTGCAGTTTTTCAGTTCCTTTGGTAAATCATTCAACAAAATGGAACCTTGATAAAAAGAAATTGTTGACTTGGGTAGGTCAGTTCGGTAGAGGGGAGGATGAATTGTTTTGGTTCTTGTATTATTAGAATGAATGCTGCTGTTGAGATGTTAACATTGTTGTATAAGGGCGTTGGTAATGCACCGAATAAATACTGTTGCATAAAGATTCCCGTTTGAAAGCAGATTATATCTTGAATTGGTAATGTATTCATATTTTTTTTTGATAATGCAGATGTTTGCGACAAGTAATGTGAGTGGGTTATAATACGGAAAGCTTTTTCTTGCGACAAATGCATGCGTTTTACATTCTTTTTAATTGAATGGCCCCAGACGGGAGTGCAATAACTCAAATGAGATGAAATGGAAATGGTCGTCTGAGTATTTCAACTATTGTGGATTATGATATGAAACGAGAATTCCATCGTGTGAGATCCCTTCTTTTTAAATTTACTGAAGTGAAGGAATCAAGCAAAAACACTGCTAATCCCGCAAGCTGTACATTCGGTGTATACATAAGAACCTGACTGCATGGGATTTAAATGTATAAAACTCACGTTGTTACTCTTCGGACTGTTTGATGAGCAAAAATAGTAAAACTGAATTGAATAGAACAAAAAAAAAAAAGCATTTCGCCTACAAACTTGCACGGTACATACAGGGGTTGTATATCATAACCACCACTATACGAATAATTGATGACATTGTTCACGAATCACCTATACACTCACGCATAATATTCACCACTCATCATACGAATTGACAACGATCAATCCATTGTGACTCACCTATATACCAAAGAAACATACTCAATATACAAATCATATACGAATGAATTAACTTAACCGAAGCAAATTAATCAGACGCTCTGCTTGTCATTACCCCTCACAAATGCAAGGCACTATGCCCCAGGGAGCGGCACCTGACAGTACGATAGATTTACCAAAATCAGTGGAAATGATTATGAGCACATTCGACCGTACCTGGCACTGCATGGTGAATAAAGTTAAACGATGTGGACGAGGTTTCTCCCCCTTTCAAGTTGAAGAGAAGTTGTGGCTTACAGAAATCATTTTGGAGATAGCGATGTTGCATAAAGTCACCATAAAGTGTAGATAACAGTAATGCCCGATTGTATTTTGCTAGAAATGTAGATGTATAATTATTGTGTGTAGATTGCCGGGTGTGCTGAACCAAGGATGGATTTTGGGTGTATAGACTTATTTTTTTCTTCTTTGAACATCGTGTTGGCTTATTTTCTATGATCGTGCAAAGCTTGAACAGCATAATTACATCCTCCAGCTGTGTTACAATATATTTTCTTTTATGATAGATACGATATTGATTATTGAATTCATATTACGATGATGATTATTATATTGTTCCGTCGGTAAGTCACTTATGACTAAACGTGGTATTCTGTTTTTACATATCACTAGGGCGTTGTCGCTTTTATTCGTTTTTCCCATCATTGAGGGATTGCATTGAGGAAAGAAGGATCCAAGTAATAAAGTCTTGTGTCGTTCATTTATTTTTACACCCGTCTGTAGCAACCCCCCCCCCCCTGCAATATAACATTACTTTTGGCATGATGATTACATCAGAGTATTATAGTAGGTCTAGGCTTTTCAGTGAGAGTTATTGTTTGAAAGGAGTGCATGAATGAAATGATTAATGAGTGACAAAAGACGATGGAAGGAAATATTTAGGCCTAGTGACAGCTGCGGTGGAAAAGGGGGGGGGGATGAAAATGGAGAAAGTTGGTATGGTTAATAGAAGACGAACTGATAAAACAAAGATCCGTCGTTGTATCAATTGAAATTGGATGGAGGATTATTCTGGTGCGCCAGTGGAAGAAAATGGAGAAATACCAGTGCAAATGACACTGGGAAAGAACCAGGTGAAAGATGAAAGATGTATAGGGTGCCATGCTTCAATCTCTTGGTTAATTCTCGCTGACAACGCGTACCAGCACCTATATAAGATGGCTACTCCGAGCGAACTTTGCAACTCAGTGGAATCCAGCCAATCCTCCATGGCATCCGAGGGATCTCCTTCTATGTATCAGGGAAAAAGGGCAATGCCTCCTCTTACGGCTATACGGGTAAGTTAAACAAACATTACATAAAGTTATATGAATTTTACGTTCGTGAAATTGCATAATATGCACTGCACAGTATGTTTTATCGCGTGATTAGGATAGAGGGAGGAGTAAAACGAATGAAATACAAGTGCAAATGGTACGTTTATCAAGCTGTTTTACGGTAATGCGAAAGGTAATATTGTGTGTTAACGAGTATGAATTTTTGACCGCCTGTGTTTGTTTATGATTGTAAATAATTTCACGTTTAAATCAAATGTATTAAAATCTTTGATGTAGAATAGAAAATGAGTGACTAGAAATATTTAACGTATCGAAATGTTACTGCAAACGCCAACTTTATATCGTGATTTACGAACACCGCAAACACCTCTCGCACTCGAACAGCTTATGTAGGATAAGTCACGCACCACACACACACACACACACACACACACACATCCAGACACATTCACACACACACACACACACATCCAGACACACACATCCACACACATTCACACACACACGCACACACAGAGACACACACATCCAGACACATTCACACACACACAGACACATACACACACACAGTACATGTAACACGAGCTTATCATAATGCAGTCAGAAAAATAACACATTTTCAAAGATTGTAATTCCTTTGTTCACAATATTAGCTATGTTTATGGACGAGAAATAGACCACGTTTCAGTTTTTTTTTCAAACTGCTTCATTTCCTCTTGTCCTTTCATTTAATACATTTACACACTTGAATGACTGTATGTTTAAACGTTCACAACACATAGGTATATCAAGACACTCAAATCAACTATCAAATTGAATCACCAAGTACCAAAGACATTCTGACGAGTTACAAAATATTTTAATCGTTAAGAAATGCGACTGAGCAGGACAAACAACCGTACAAGTGTAAATCAATGCAGTATGAAATATTCGTCAAACATAAAAAGGTCCTTACAAATTAAGATATTGTTATTTCTCCTGTAATTATTTCATCCTTGAATCATTTTGGCGTTTAATCATAATTATAAGAGAGATAACTTTGTCAGTGTTTGTACGCCCTACACATTTTTTTTTATACAATTTACTCGCATGATCAATTTTGTCATTGAAAAATTAGGCGAATTGCCAGTCCTACAGGACAAGGACAAGGATACACGAATACTAATTTCTGCTAAGTTGCATGCATAAACAGTTCAAACTTTAAAAAACAATTCCACTTTGATTTACAGGAGATACGGTATCATGACATGCTTAATTTGAGGGCTGGAACTTACACTTTTTGCTATAATCATTCAGTGGCTAATGCTTTTAACCATCGTGAACGTTACGGTTATCTAACGAAACAAAAAATGGATTTCCCTACTCGTTTGATTCAAACGGAGATCTCGTGTATGATAAGTCATAAGTCATAACCCATGCGCGCAGAAGATGCCGCTCCATTCATTCACGGTAAAGAACAGGATGTATAATACGCTTTAGTAGTCGTTCCGTCGCGTCATCCATGCAGCAGAACCGAAGGGAAGACCAGCTAGTACAGCCGAAAATGGACTATCCATTATATAATCTTGCCAGATTGAAAATGAAACGAACGAACGAACAAACAAACAAACATAATAAGACTACATTGTATTGAGTTTTGCCAAACTTTAACAAAATATATCGACATATCATTCTTTCAAAACATATTATTATATATCATGTATTTTATATAGTATATTATATTTCTGTCATATATGTGACCGTGCATCACAAAACGAACAAAAAGTCGCACACTGATTTTGCGTGAGGACTGAAAATAAGTGAAATTGGGCAACCTAGCCGATCTTGACTTTTTCATATTTTCTCAAAGAGCAAGTCTTCTTTTACAATATGCTAAAATTTGGGATCATGAAACGGGCGGGAAAGTGTGTTTTTTAGCAGTTTATCTCGACCATATGGTAGAAGAGTGTGTACCAGGTTTTCAGAAATGAAAAGGGGACTCGAAAGACACACCTAATCACACTATTCTACCATATGGTCGAGATAAACTGCTAAAAAACACACTTTCCCGCCCGTTTCATGATCCCAAATTTTAGCATATTGTAAAAGAAGACTTGCTCTTTGAGAAAATATGAAAAAGTCAAGATCGGCTAGGTTGCCCAATTTCACTTATTTTCAGTCCTCACGCAAAATCAGTGTGCGACTTTTTGTTCGTTTTGTGATGCACGGTCACATGACAGAAATATAATATACTATATAAAATACATGATATATAATAATATGTTTTGAAAGAATGATATGTCGATATATTTTGTTAAAGTTTGGCAAAACTCAATACAATGTAGTCTTATTATGTTTGTTTGTTTGTTCGTTCGTTCGTTTCATTTTCAATCTGGCAAGATTATATAATGGATAGTCCATTTTCGGCTGTACTAGCTGGTCTTCCCTTCGGTTCTGCTGCATGGATGACGCGACGGAACGACTACTAAAGCGTATTATACATCCTGTTCTTTACCGTGAATGAATGGAGCGGGATCTTCTACGCGCATGGGTTATGACTTATGACTTATCATACACGAGATCTCCGTTTGAATCAAACGAGTAGGGAAATCCATTTTTTGTTTCGTTAGATAACCGTAACGTTCACGATGGTTAAAAGCATTAGCCACTGAATGATTATAGCAAAAAGTGTAAGTTCCAGCCCTCAAATTAAGCATGTCATGATACCGTATCTCCTGTAAATCAAAGTGGAATTGTTTTTTAAAGTTTGAACTGTTTATGCATGCAACTTAGCAGAAATTAGTATTCGTGTATCCTTGTCCTTGTCCTGTAGGACTGGCAATTCGCCTAATTTTTCAATGACAAAATTGATCATGCGAGTAAATTGTATAAAAAAAAAATGTGTAGGGCGTACAAACACTGACAAAGTTATCTCTCTTATAATTATGATTAAACGCCAAAATGATTCAAGGATGAAATAATTACAGGAGAAATAACAATATCTTAATTTGTAAGGACCTTTTTATGTTTGACGAATATTTCATACTGCATTGATTTACACTTGTACGGTTGTTTGTCCTGCTCAGTCGCATTTCTTAACGATTAAAATATTTTGTAACTCGTCAGAATGTCTTTGGTACTTGGTGATTCAATTTGATAGTTGATTTGAGTGTCTTGATATACCTATGTGTTGTGAACGTTTAAACATACAGTCATTCAAGTGTGTAAATGTATTAAATGAAAGGACAAGAGGAAATGAAGCAGTTTGAAAAAAAAACTGAAACGTGGTCTATTTCTCGTCCATAAACATAGCTAATATTGTGAACAAAGGAATTACAATCTTTGAAAATGTGTTATTTTTCTGACTGCATTATGATAAGCTCGTGTTACATGTACTGTGTGTGTGTATGTGTCTGTGTGTGTGTGAATGTGTCTGGATGTGTGTGTCTCTGTGTGTGCGTGTGTGTGTGAATGTGTGTGGATGTGTGTGTCTGGATGTGTGTGTGTGTGTGTGTGAATGTGTCTGGATGTGTGTGTGTGTGTGTGTGTGTGTGTGTGGTGCGTGACTTATCCTACATAAGCTGTTCGAGTGCGAGAGGTGTTTGCGGTGTTCGTAAATCACGATATAAAGTTGGCGTTTGCAGTAACATTTCGATACGTTAAATATTTCTAGTCACTCATTTTCTATTCTACATCAAAGATTTTAATACATTTGATTTAAACGTGAAATTATTTACAATCATAAACAAACACAGGCGGTCAAAAATTCATACTCGTTAACACACAATATTACCTTTCGCATTACCGTAAAACAGCTTGATAAACGTACCATTTGCACTTGTATTTCATTCGTTTTACTCCTCCCTCTATCCTAATCACGCGATAAAACATACTGTGCAGTGCATATTATGCAATTTCACGAACGTAAAATTCATATAACTTTATGTAATGTTTGTTTAACTTACCCGTATAGCCGTAAGAGGAGGCATTGCCCTTTTTCCCTGATACATAGAAGGAGATCCCTCGGATGCCATGGAGGATTGGCTGGTTTCCACTGAGTTGCAAAGTTCGCTCGGAGTAGCCATCTTATATAGGTGCTGGTACGCGTTGTCAGCGAGAATTAACCAAGAGATTGAAGCATGGCACCCTATACATCTTTCATCTTTCACCTGGTTCTTTCCCAGTGTCATTTGCACTGGTATTTCTCCATTTTCTTCCACTGGCGCACCAGAATAATCCTCCATCCAATTTCAATTGATACAACGACGGATCTTTGTTTTATCAGTTCGTCTTCTATTAACCATACCAACTTTCTCCATTTTCATCCCCCCCCCCTTTTCCACCGCAGCTGTCACTAGGCCTAAATATTTCCTTCCATCGTCTTTTGTCACTCATTAATCATTTCATTCATGCACTCCTTTCAAACAATAACTCTTACTGAAAAGCCTAGACCTACTATAATACTCTGATGTAATCATCATGCCAAAAGTAATGTTATATTGCAGGGGGGGGGGGGTTGCTACAGACGGGTGTAAAAATAAATGAACGACACAAGACTTTATTACTTGGATCCTTCTTTCCTCAATGCAATCCCTCAATGATGGGAAAAACGAATAAAAGCGACAACGCCCTAGTGATATGTAAAAACAGAATACCACGTTTAGTCATAAGTGACTTACCGACGGAACAATATAATAATCATCATCGTAATATGAATTCAATAATCAATATCGTATCTATCATAAAAGAAAATATATTGTAACACAGCTGGAGGATGTAATTATGCTGTTCAAGCTTTGCACGATCATAGAAAATAAGCCAACACGATGTTCAAAGAAGAAAAAAATAAGTCTATACACCCAAAATCCATCCTTGGTTCAGCACACCCGGCAATCTACACACAATAATTATACATCTACATTTCTAGCAAAATACAATCGGGCATTACTGTTATCTACACTTTATGGTGACTTTATGCAACATCGCTATCTCCAAAATGATTTCTGTAAGCCACAACTTCTCTTCAACTTGAAAGGGGGAGAAACCTCGTCCACATCGTTTAACTTTATTCACCATGCAGTGCCATGTACGGTCGAATGTGCTCATAATCATTTCCACTGATTTTGGTAAATCTATCGTACTGTCAGGTGCCGCTCCCTGGGGCATAGTGCCTTGCATTTGTGAGGGGTAATGACAAGCAGAGCGTCTGATTAATTTGCTTCGGTTAAGTTAATTCATTCGTATATGATTTGTATATTGAGTATGTTTCTTTGGTATATAGGTGAGTCACAATGGATTGATCGTTGTCAATTCGTATGATGAGTGGTGAATATTATGCGTGAGTGTATAGGTGATTCGTGAACAATGTCATCAATTATTCGTATAGTGGTGGTTATGATATACAACCCCTGTATGTACCGTGCAAGTTTGTAGGCGAAATGCTTTTTTTTTTGTTCTATTCAATTCAGTTTTACTATTTTTGCTCATCAAACAGTCCGAAGAGTAACAACGTGAGTTTTATACATTTAAATCCCATGCAGTCAGGTTCTTATGTATACACCGAATGTACAGCTTGCGGGATTAGCAGTGTTTTTGCTTGATTCCTTCACTTCAGTAAATTTAAAAAGAAGGGATCTCACACGATGGAATTCTCGTTTCATATCATAATCCACAATAGTTGAAATACTCAGACGACCATTTCCATTTCATCTCATTTGAGTTATTGCACTCCCGTCTGGGGCCATTCAATTAAAAAGAATGTAAAACGCATGCATTTGTCGCAAGAAAAAGCTTTCCGTATTATAACCCACTCACATTACTTGTCGCAAACATCTGCATTATCAAAAAAAAAATATGAATACATTACCAATTCAAGATATAATCTGCTTTCAAACGGGAATCTTTATGCAACAGTATTTATTCGGTGCATTACCAACGCCCTTATACAACAATGTTAACATCTCAACAGCAGCATTCATTCTAATAATACAAGAACCAAAACAATTCATCCTCCCCTCTACCGAACTGACCTACCCAAGTCAACAATTTCTTTTTATCAAGGTTCCATTTTGTTGAATGATTTACCAAAGGAACTGAAAAACTGCAAATCATTGCCGCATTTCATAAAGAATTTTAGACGCACTTTCGTACTTAATAGCAACATAGTTTTGTATATTCTGCCAGTATTTCACTGTCTTCTTTTTTCCTCCTTTAGCCTGCTTTGATTGTGTACCGTTTGTGTCCTATGTATTTTGTACCTATTATTATTGTAAGTTGAAAAAGTCTTGTATTTACTTTGGGGCCTATTCCCAACCAGCCTGAAATACCTTAATTGGTCCCCCACAATGAATTTATCTATACTATGACTTGAATGAATGCAATGATCGTCTTTTTAATGTGGAAATAAATGAAATGAAATGATGGTATTTTTCTTGACAGAACTAACAGAGACGTATCACAGGTATCCTTCCATTACAATTCACCAAATCAGGAGACCAAACTCGTAAAAACAATCAGTAAACGATATGCATAAAATCACGACATCGACTTGTCACGGTGTAATAGCCCACCAGCACAATGACAGCGAATCTGCCGTCGGTCGAAAGCAAAGAAGTTATGTAATACGCACGAAGCTGCTTGACCTCACACTCTTCCTCAATACAAGCGCACGAGATGTACGTTGTTTCTATATGTTATACCATATCATTGCAGTTTTCACATCAATTTCAATTCAGTTTTAGTGTATAGCCCACCAGCACAATGATATCATATCTGCCGTCGGTCGGAAGCGAAGAAGTTATGTAATACAATGTACATATACGAAGCTGCTTGACCTCACACTCTTCCTTTGTACAAGCGCACGAGAAGATGTACGTTCTTTCTATACGTTATACTATACCATATCATTGCAGTTTTCACATCAACATACTGTTATTTTGTTTTACATAGAAAATATTCTCTTATATTCTAATAAGTATACCGGGCACTCGTTGATGCGCCAATTCCACATGACAAAATAATTATGTACTCAAGGCGCAGTAGGAAAAGTAAATTATGGAATACAAAAATAATTACACACGCATGTACATAAAAATAAATGAAACAATAATGATGACAAAAAACAACAACTATAATCTGCATTTTGTATGCTCGAAAGCGGTTACAAACAAATGAGTCATGAGTGCAACTTTTCAAAAAAGTTAACATTCGAAGTGCAATGGATAGCCTGATTCAACTGATTCCACTGGTAAGGTACGTCTAGCATAGGTGGTTCAACAATGTTCTGATTTCAACGTTTGATCTCAAAATATATCCAGTACATTTTCTTTAGATTTCGTTAAAATTGCCTTATGTAATGTTTCAAATCATTGGTGCTTGTTAACAGCGGCAGACCCCTCTGCAGTTAGGCAATCGTGATACATCCCGATTTCATTCACACCCAGACTTTCAACCATTTCAACCCTAATCTATAAAATTCGTGCTTTCTTCCAAAATAGAGATACTTTAATGGATTCATCGATCATGCCTCCTCCTGCACGAAGATAAAAATAGACATAAAATAGTGAGAAAAAAAATCACACGGTCAAATAGAATAATTCCTAAGGAATACAAAACATAATATCGTTTTGTACACAATCAGTCTGCAATATTTGGATACACTGCCCTATGGGTTGCGGCGTCATAGAATCGATGTAAGTAATCGTGAGAAATCGGCGAGTTTGCATACGTCATCGGCATGTAGGTTTAGTTTTGCCGCGTTACCTCTTTGTAATTACGATTGACAGCTTTTGTTTTCACGTTCATATTTTGCCCATGATCTTACTATTTCACGCTATTTGCAAATATTCACAGAAAATGTTTAATACAATATGATATTACTATTTCACGCTATTTGCATTCATCACACCCATATCCCTTCTTTATGACATTGTTTGTATATGATCCGATACGAAATATATTCAATGAATATATTCAATGTGTAAGCGCTGCCATAGGTCTACAATACAGCTTTATCAATACTGTCGTGGCAGAAAGTGTTACTAGTATACGAAATATAAAATTGAATATCACGCAGCCTCGACGCATGGTAAGTGGACGAGCCCGGGCAGAATCGGCCGACCATACGTTCAAGACTATCATGTTACGCGCGAGTACAGACACGAACGCAAGAGCAGCTCTCGCTGCTGGGTGTATCGAAGCTGTGTTCGGATACAATGTACAGGTATATAAAAACGACAGAGAACAACCAAGCAACTTCTCAACTATGAGTGAGTGCATTCGCATTGGCGGATGACCAATATTGTCCATTCTCGTTCTTACGCGTAAAGGAATTGGGGGCATCGACAGTTCTCGGGAAATTACGGAAGGAACGGGTTAAGGTAAAGTGTATAGACCTATTATGTTATTGGTATATCTTGGGTTGATTTTAAGTACCTTTGTAATATAGACCTAGATATATATGTTATTGGTATATCTCGGATAATTAGCTCACCTGAGCCAAAGGCTCAAGTGAGCTATTGCGATCGCCCTTCGTCCGGCGTCCGTCGTGCGTCGTGCGTCGTGCGTCGTCCGTCGTCCGTCGTCCGTCGTCCGTCGTGCGTCGTCCGTCGTGCGTCGTGCGTAAACTTTTTACATTTTCATCTTCTTCTTGAAAACCCCATGACCGATTTTCATCAAACTTGGCAGGTAGCATCCCTAGGGGGTTAGGAACTCAATTTGTTAAAATGGGCACCATGCCCCACCCAGGGGGCCCCCAGGGGGGCCCAAACCCCCCAAAATTAAGGAATCTGTAAAAATCTTCTTCTCTAGAACCAGAAGTGATAGAGCTAAGTTAATACTATGAGTTAGTACATTGATGACTGTAGTTTCAAGTTTGTTCATGGCAGAATCAGGGGTGCCCCCCTTGGGACCCAGGGGAGGGGGGTGGGGAGGGCTCTAATGGGGCCTAAATTGTACATTTTCATCTTCTTCTTGAGAACTCCATGACCCATTTTCACCAAACTTGGCAGGTAGCATCCCTAGGGGGTTAGGAACTCCATTTGTTAAAATGGGCACCATGACTCACCCAGGGGGCCCCTAGGGGGCCCAAACCCCCCAAAATTAAGGAATCCGCAAAAATCTTCTTCTCTAGAACCAGAAGTGATAGAGCTAGGTTAATACTATGAGTTAGCACATTGATGACTGTAGTTTCAAGTTTGTTCATGGCAGAATCAGGGGTGCCCCCCTTGGGACCCAGGGGGGGGGGGGGGAGGTGAGGAGGGGTCCTAATGGGGCCTAAATTGTACATTTTTATCTTCTTCTTGAGAACCCCATGACCCATTTTCACCAAACTTGGCAGGTAGCATCCCTAGGGGGTTAGGATCTCAATTTGTTAAAATGGGCACCATGCCCCGCCCAGGGGGACCCAGGGGGCCCAAACCCCCCAAATGAAGGAATCTTTAAAAATCTTCTCTAGAATCAGAAGTTATAGAGCTGAGATAATACTATGAGTGAGTACATTAATGACTGTAGTTTCAAGTTTGTTCATAGGAGATCCTGGGGTGCCCCTCTTGGGGGTAGGGGGGGGGGGTTGGTTGGAAGGGTCCAAATGGGGGCCTGAATTGTACATTTTCATCTTCTTCCTGAAAACCTCATGACCCATTTTCACCAAACTTGGCAGGTAGCATCCCTAGGGGGTTAGGATCTCAATTTGTTAAAATGGGCACCATGCCCCGCCCAGGGGGCCCCCAGGGGGCCCAAACCCCCAAATGAAGGAATCTTTAAAAATCTTCTCTAGAATCAGAAGTTATAGAGCTGAGATAATACTATGAGTGAGTACATTAATGACTGTAGTTTCAAGTTTGTTCATAGGAGATCCAGGGGTGCCCCTCTTGGGGGTAGGGGGGGGGGTGGTTGGAAGGGTCCAAATGGGGGCCTGAATTGTACATTTTCATCTTCTTCCTGAAAACCTCATGATGGATTTTTGTCAAACTTGGCAGGTAGCATCCCTAGGTGGTCAGGATCTCAATTTATCAAACTGGGCACCATGCCCCACCCAGAGGGCCCCAGGGGGCCCCAATTCCCCCAAATTAAGGAATCTTGAAAACATTGGGCCCTTATTGTACATTTTCATCTTCCACTTGAGAATGCCTCGTCAAATTTTGGTAGAGCTGTGAATAATTTAGATTAGTGACTGCGTGAAAGGTGAACTTGCGATACTCAGGTGAGCGCTAGACCCGCGGGTCTCTTGTTTTTTAGTACATTTGTAATACTAATTCTTAAACCAAATACATACGTCTCTGCCATGTTCCTCGTATATCACTTGTGTTACCGATAAAAAGACGATAAATAACGAAAATCCATATAACTCGGTTGCTATTTGTTGTATAGACATAGCTTGCTTGTATAACCGATACAGAGGAAAGCGATTAAAAAAAAAATGTCGAGTTTTCGCTGCCTTGTAGCTAAGCTGTATATGTACTGTATATAGTCCTATCTAGTCATTACAAGCATAGAATCATTAAAACTAAATAATTCGATAGATTTATTATCGATGATATATTCTCATTGCGTTTACAATGCTTTCAAATCTAACATAGTATACCACACGTAACATATAGAAGATAAAAAATAAAGAGGAAAATAAAGAAATGCATAAAAGAACGTCATTCAAAATCATTTTTTGTATATATATATATATATAAATATATTATATATCATTCTCCTCATCCATTCAGAAAAAAAAATAAAGAAATACCAACGAACTTCTTTACCTACATCGATGTTTGATGTATATTCCACGCATGTCAACCATTAAGAAAAAAATGAAGAAAAAAATGAAGAAGAAGACAAAGAAATATGAAAAAGCCCCTTATATCCAACGATCACGCGCACACAGCGCAACACATTCTCCGAAGAAGAAAATAAAGAGTAAAACAAGGAAATATGAAAGAACCCCTTGTATCCCACGACCACGCGCACACACACACAAAGAAAAAACATGCCCACATCAATCACACATCAACCACACATTACTCCACGCACACACGCACACAACGCACACAACGCAACGCCAGACCAATACTAACACATTCATGTGCAATCTTCACACGGTCCTCACCAACCGAATCCAAAGCACATCACACGTTATAACATATACAACCGTCACCAAGACATTTTCACCCATTCACTCAACACATCACCCAAAAAAATTCTAAGTTCCAACATATCTCGGACTTAGACAAAATATCAACATCACATCACACGTTATAACATAGGACCATTACGCCACGCACACACGCACACAACGCAACACCAAAACCGGTACTAACACATTCATGTACAATCTTCACACGCAAACCACATCACACGTTATAACATATACAACCGTCACCAAGACATTTTCACCCATTCACTCAACACATCACCCAAAAAATTCTAAGTTCCAACATATCTCGGACTTAGACAAAATATCAACATCACATCACACGTTATAACATAGGGCGTCACAAAAAAATTTCGGCCAATTTCTTAACTACAGCGTCTATGGAGAAATTCTAAGTCCAACTTTAACACAGGGCCTATGGAAAGTGAACACCCCCGATTCGCCTACAACACGCGATTTCCCATAGGGCGTCACCATTTAGACTACTATAACTACTACCGACACACAAGATGGAATAGAAGCATATCAAACAAAGCAAAGTTTTCGTGATTTGTAGCTCCATCATGTTTCTCTGTCGACGCGCCTGGCTGTTACTAGAGGAACTTTCAAGTGAGCGGGTGCTCTGTCTAACATGTCTGAAGATCTTGCAGTAGCTACATAGAATTACAAGAAAGATAACTGCTATGGAGATGGCGCTAAACAAAACCATAGCTTTTCCCTTGGGATGGTCGAAGGTGTAGATGCAGCGTTGAGCAGACATGTCGTATTTGACGAGGTGGTCGGTCCCAGTCACGTTGGAAATCACGACGGTGACTGTGGGGAAAAGCCAGGAGAAGGTCACCATACACCCGACATTCCTCCTCGAAAAGACACGGGAGTACGTCTCCTTCGCCTTGGTGATGAGCACGTAGCGGTTGAGAGCAACCACCACAATGTTGAGCGATATGCAGAAAGTCAAGCTGTAATAAAGTGTGTACGCCACCCGGCAAGTTACATCGGACCGTAGCCATTTCATCTTGTTCAAATACACGGAAGACACGAATAATAAGTCAAGACAGATTACTGTTTGGGAGATGCCGAGGTTGATGAGGAAGATGTTCGTCGCCGTCTGAAGCTTCCTCGACATTGCGAACGCGAGAAAGATCACCAGGTTCTCGACGATACCGACTACCGCCGTAGTGATTGCGAAGCTACTGAAAATGACTGTGGCCCTGTGGACGAAGCTAAAGCTTGTGACATTCTCTCTGCTGAGTGAGACTTCATCCATCTTTATGGCCTATACCGAATCGAGGAAACCTGAGGGTGTCACATTGTGATACACTATTAGGTGTCACGACATAATCATGATTCACAACCGTGCCAAAATGACACATTAAACTGTATTCCTTTGTAGAATAGAAGGTATTGTCAAAGAGTCATTTTCGTACCCTTGCCAAGCATAAAAGTTCACAGTATCGGTACCAAAACTTGATAAGAACCATTCATTATCAGACCATAAGACTAAGAAAATTGGACACTTACAATTTCAAATGGCAACTGACATATCATATAAGAAGAAACAACTTTTAGTTGTTTTTGTTGTTGTTGTTATTGTAATCTTATTTTTGAGGGAGAAACTTAGTCGTTTTGTCTATTTTTAGGAGACTATTTGATTGATTTTGATGACTCAAATTCTTAATTACGAAGAGTCAAAAAGATACAGGTTTCAATGCTGAGCTTACCGAAAAGATGGTACCGTATCAAGTATTCAAAGTTGAAATCTGTTGAAGAGCGTCTGGTCTTTACTCGAGTGGTGATGTAAACTAGTGTATGATGGACTTTGGAGATGGTGTCATGCTGATATCATGAATCACAGAGTAAAGTGGATATAGTTTCAATTATATTGTCCCCATTATCGGATTATAAACTGTTACTCATTCACCCACGCATGTACATCTGTATTGTCCGAGTGCCTCTTTAGCACATAACCTGTCCATCCTTTTGAGAATCCGAGGGAAGTCCCTCACTTGGTCTCAGCCAGTGGTTTCGTCGCATTCGTCAAATTTGAAAGATACGTCGACGCAGAGAGCTGATTTTCTTTCTTTATCCTGTCATTTGATCGCAATTTTGTGAGATCAAGAGGAATGAGTGAGCGCCTTTTAGTTCCTCAGTGGTAATGATCATGTATAGTTTAATAGCCAACACTGGATCCGATTCTATGTTGAAAGTTCATTTCTCCATGAAACACTATTAATGTAGACTCCTGCACGCCCACCTCCAAAACGCGCTTACGCACGTACAGTCGGCGCCCGCATATCAAAACAACTGTAACGGTATCCCAAGGTTATAAGTGTTTTATTTTGATTTTCTCTTCGTTTATTTTGAACCATGACGATACTGTTGGCTACTTGCTATATTATATACTTCTATTGAAAACTCACTTCGAGGAGAAAATTGGAATTGTGAGTAGCTCTTTTCCAGGAACAATGTGCAAGTTGCTTGTATAATTCTCTCGCTGTCGCGGCTATAGCCTACTTAAATCATTCCTTTATTCAAGTGAATTGAGTTGAGTTGAGTTGAGTTGAATTGAATTGAACTGAATTGATTCTTATTTCTTCCATTAATCAATAACAGCGAAATACAGTACATACCACTTAACAATACGCTAAGTTATATGCAAAATCATCAAGATACAAATTCGTCGAAACACGGGATACCGTACTATTCCAAAGTATGTATATGCAACGATTCTTGAGTAGGTAAATAACATAAGACGATATGTTACAAAGGTAATTCTGTGATCAACCTTCATCCTCCAACCAAGTTTCATCCCATTTAACAGACAGATGGACAGACAGACCAGGGAGGTGGGAAGAGACTCTTCCTATCTCCCTGGTCAGACAAACGTACATTAAATTGCAGTATGATTCACTATTTTTCATTAGTTTAATGCAAGCAATGAGTTTTGACATCTTGTGGTTGACGCGTTATGACATTTGCAATAAATGTAGATTTTTTTTTTTACATATAACATTATGTGGTCGACGTGTTATGACATTTGTGGTTAATCAGATTTTGAAATAATTGGTTGACGTGTTAGGGCCAAATGACATTTCTGGTAACTTTGACATAATGTGGTTGACGCGTTACGACATTTGTGGTTGACGTGCGTGCTATGGCATTTGTGGTGATTTTGGCATTTGTGGATGACGAGTTATGATATTTGTGGTAATTTTGACATTAGTGGACAATTTTGACATTTGTGGGCTCTGCAAGACCCCTTACACCGGCGCGCCGCGGCGCTACGTCCATGTAGTTCTCGCTGCGTCCACGTAAAATGGCCATGACGCAGTGGGATCTGCTACAACGTACTGATAGTCTGCAGGGTCTCCGGAGAGTACCCACTACGTGGACTTTTAACAAGTTCAAAGTCCAGGTAGCAAGAGCGCCATCGCAGCATGGACCCTACCACGTGTAGAGTCCATAGTGGCAGTAAGGACTTTCTGAGGACCTACTAACAGGTCCAACAACGAAGCATAAACGTATCTAACTGAGAAAAAAGAAGGCCCATTCGTACCAATGTATACATGAGCTAATAACACTTATTATACAACGTCCAAGTAGATCCTTGTAATTTGATTGGAGGATTATTGGTGACGTGATATTCAATAAGTACTCCATTCAACGCACCGTGCAATTTTGGTTCCATTTTTGCGTGCAACTTGGTTCGATTTTTTTCGTTCTATTCCACGGTTCGAGAAAGTGTGCGGTACTGCGTGTATTGTGTGTTGCATATTGAGGATCGCATGCAGCTAACGCAGTGTACGTGTGCGGTACATGCATGCGCGTACGTAGGCCTACGTTACGTAGTGCTAGTGTACGTGTACGTGTGTATGAGCGCTAGTATAGCTGTGACCTGTATCTACACTGATTGCACAAGCCCGAAAGAGAATCGCAGTGGATCCACATGTAAGTATGGCTATATTTTTCATACATATATAGACTTCTAGGCCTACTGAGACCAAAAAGATCTACTTGGACGTTGTATAAATCAAATAGTGTATGGTCTTTGTGTACCATTGCACTCGTGACCATTTACTATTTGTATATTATACAACGTCCAAGTAGATCCTTGTAATTTGATTGGAGGATTGTTGATGACGTGATATTCAATAAGTACTCCATTTAACGCGCCGTGCAATTTTGGTTCTATTTTTGCGTGCAACTTGGTTCGATTTTTTCTTTCTATTCCACGGTTCGAGAAATTGTACGGTACTGCATGTACTGTGTGTTGCATATTGAGGATCGCAAGAAGCTAGCGCAGTGTACGTGTGCGGTACATGCATGCGCGTACGTAGGCCTACGCTACGTAGTGCTAGTGTACGTGTATGAGCGCTAGTATAGCTGTGACCTATCTACACTATTGCACTAGCCAGAAAGAGAATCGCAGTGGATCCACATGTAAGTATGGCTATATTTTTCATACATATATAGACTTCTAGGCCTACTTAGACCTACCCAACAATCCTCCAACCAAAAAGATCTACTTGGACGTTGTATAAATCAAAATAGTGTATGGTCTTTACTTGTGCAATGGAACGAGATTTCGCACTCGGTGAAAGATGAGGCGCACTATTCAACTCGGCTCTATCTTTCACCTCGTGCGAAATCTCGTACCATTGCACTCGTGACCATTCACTATTTGTATAATAAAGGCCGGTAGAGTGTAACATACACAATGATTTAGAGTCACATAAGTCTCCAGATAGCAAAGGTCACTTTATTTCATATTGTTCTTCTGTATGCAAGCAACGTAATTATGAATCCAATCTCTTGACTGTTTTGCTCACTAAGCAGCACGCCGAAATCTCGCTTTCACGCTCTTCAAAGGCGACATTTCAGCTTGGCCTCAATGATTAGGGAGGAAGAGAATGACAATTCCTTTTTATAAAACAATAAAATTCCGTCCTTTTATGAATTCTTTATATTGTTACTTGTTTCCAATCGTGAATTAGGTAATTGGCACACAACTCTCCCATTGCTTTATACGGCCTACTTCAAAAAACAAACAAACAAACAAAAAAGTAGTATCTTCTACACAACCATAGAGGTATAGGGACATGTACACAATATGTTTGGTGAAAATCTGATCATCCACTGTTGAGTTATTGGGAGATTAAGCTCATGTTATGTCCTTCATGACACTAATGACCTGTGACCTTTGACCTTTATAATGAGCCCAATCTGAATTGTTTCTTTCTTAATTCATCATGAGCATACCATGCAAGTTTGGTGAAAATCTGGTCATCAGCTCTTGAATCATTGGGAGATTAAGCTTATTGTATGTCCTTTATGACGCCTTTGACCTTTGAACTTTAGTCAGCTTAACTTCCAAATAACTCAGGAACGGATAATTGGATTTTTACCGAACTTGAAGGGTGTGTTCATAATTTCAATTTCAATTTCAATTTCAATTTCAATTCTATTTTCGTGTTTTTTGATGGGAAATACATAAAGCATAACAAAATATAATAATACAGAATGTCCAGCTTGGATATATGCAAAAAGAAATAAAAATACAAACATAGTACATAGCGGTCGATGTATCATTTTCAATCAGAGAAAGAATGCAAAGAGAAATACGATGGAACCTACTAAAAAGCAGAGCTTGTTGAGTGAAGATCCCAACAAAAACCTAATGTGGAGAACAGGATGAAGAGCACGGGTACATCTAAAGACCAAACTAAAGGATAAACAAAACAGAATGAACATTAAAACTCGGGGTACCGAAGATTCTTCTCACATAATTTTATGTGTATGATAAAATGAGAACAAGTAACGACATGCTACACACAAAATGAGAACAAGTAACGACATGCTGCACACTAGCAGGTGCTCTAATAGCAATTTTGACATGGGAGTGATAATGTGAATGCGACATAATTTTAGGGTTTAAACATTCCGGCTTCCATTGAAACTGGGAAAGAATCGGAAATATGGAAGACATGCATCAACAATTCCTATATCATGTGATATACCAGCCAGCTGCAATGCGGCATGAAAAGGGAAATAAATAAGGGGAAACTATAACGCCATGCGACGCGACCGAAGATCTTATAGTCCATGGGCCAAGACCCGAAAAATGGGTTGTTGGTACCATCTGAGGTGGCACAACCTTTTTGGTGTCATTTTGTTTGTCGGGCATAGATATGCTTATCAAGCTATGATAGCATTTCTAAATGAGTAGCTTAGTCATAATAAATGAATTTTTAACCAATTTGGTCTCGTATTTATATCCCTATACTTCTGAATCGAAACTAAACCGCTATACAAAGAAGAGCACTGCCTTCTGTATGTCCACAGGTGTTCTGTTGTAAACGCGGTGCGCTTAGTCTTTATTCAAGGCAGCGAAAGGAATATCCAAAGGGTTATGATGTCCACAGCTGTCTCGCGGTGCGCTTAGTTCTTTATCTAGACCAATGTACCGTTATCATATCTAAAGTTCCTCATAAAAGGGATTATCTATACTATTTTTATACTACCCTATCAACAAATACATCAGTTTTAAACAAAAATCACTCTTCATTTACAATATCATTCATTATAATGTATCGTAGTGTACCGGTACATTGTTTTTGCATTATCTTATATTGTTGGAGGGAAATAAAGCGACATTGGCGTGGTATCAGCGTTTTCACCGTAGCGTTTTCACCGGAAAATGATAAATGATTGAAAAATACGGTAAAATTCACTAGGAATTGCTTTTGTTGTTGTTGTTTTTAGATAAAAGGATATACACTGTATCATACGCTTTGGATATTCCCTTCGCCGTCTAGAATAAGGACTAAGCGCTGTGGACATCATAACCTTTGGATATTCCCTTCGCTGCCTTGAATAAAGACTAAGCGCACCGCGTTTACAACAGAACACCTGTGAACATACCATAGAGCTGCATTTTACAGCTCTATGGAACATACAGAAGACAGTGCTCTTCTTTGTAAGGCGGTTAGTTTCGATTCAGAAGTATAGGGATATAGCAACGAGACCAGATTGGTTAAAAATTCATTTACTATGACTAAGCTACTCATTTGGAAATGCTATCATAGCTTGATAAGCATATCTATGCCCGACAAACAAAATGACACCAAAAAGGTTTTGCCACCTCAGATGGTACCAATATCTGGCCTGGCCCATGGACTATTACAAGAAGTGGAAGGACAAACACCGATTGGCAGGAATTTGAGAGAGTATGCAACTACATGATATACACATGTCTCTTCACAAGGCAACAACAAATGAGCAGTATTGTTGAACATCCATGAGCAGAACAAAAAGGAATGTTAGTGCACTTGTGTGTTGGTAGCTATTCAATGCATGCTGTCTGAGTTTGCGCTTAAAGGATGATAATGACAAACAGCTTGTAACTTCTGTTGGGAGATCATTCCAATATTTTGGACCTGTATACATAATTGTGTTTTCAGCGAAAATTGTTCGAGTGCGTGGAAGGTGATAGGTTTCACTCTGACGAGTTGGATAGTGGTGGACAGAATATTGTTTCTTATGAACATCTATTAAAAAAAAGCATCAGGAAAGTCTTTTGAGGAAATTTTATACGTAAAACTACCTTGATTTTAATTTTAAAAAAAATCTATCAGTTTCAAAATTGTATTTTTGAAATAAGGCGTTTGTGTAAGATAAATACCCTGCATGGTTAATTCAATTCAATTCAAAGTTTATTTCATTTTTCGACAAAACATATAAGTTACACTTCTTTTTGACAACAGAGAATAAGGTAAACAGAACCTTATGTATCGAAAAGAATGTAAAACAATTGAGGAGGACCTTATAGTAATTATACATTATAGTAAAAAAAAAACAAGTGATCGAAATAAAGTACATGTATAACTTTGCTTAAAGTGCGAAAAATGGAGAGACCCACTAAAAAGACAGAGCTTGTAGAATGTGGGCCCCTCTGGAATAATAACATCAATGGCAAGATTAATTGAAGCATCATAACTACAAAAGGTGAGAAAAAAAAAGAGGAAGAAGTCTGGAAGCCCACTGAGAATTAGATTCACAGATAAATACACTTACTATCATAGACAGACATTCATGTCTATGACTCTTTTGGCGAAAGCGTAGATGGCAGCAGACATCCAAAAAAATTTACAATTTATTCTTCAAAGAGGAAGAAGTGAGTAAGTCTGTTTGTGAGAAAGAAGGCCAAATGGCTAGTTGTGTCCTGCATAGTCATACGATTGCAATAGAAAGGACTTCAGTCTCATCATGAAAGAATGTATGGATGGGGCGTTTTTTATATCATGATTCAGAGAATTCCAATAATTTGGGCCGATATAGATAAATGTATTTTTAGCAAGGATCGTGCGTAAGAGGGGTAAATGAAATTCATTGGAACGCCTAGTGGGATATTCATGAAATGATTGGTTTTTAGGAACATGGAATCAAAAATAGATGGAAGCAAATTGTTACAATACTTATACATAAATTGGCCTAAATCATACAAAAGTAAATCTTTAATTTTTAAGAGTTTATTAGAGGCAAACAACGTGTTTGTATGAGAACGTACAGGGGAATGGCAGATAATGCGGAGGGCTTTCTTTTGCAAGAGGGACACTCTTTCAAGTAAATTCTGATGCGTGTTACCCCAGACTAAAACTCCATAATTCAAATGAGGCAATATTAACGACGAATATAACATAAGTAATGTTTTTTGTGGAATATGAATTTCAATCTATTAATATCACCTGTTTTACGCGATATTATATTACAAGTATTATCAACATGTGATTTCCAGGAAAGTTTATCATCTACAATGACCCCCAATAATTTAATATTTGATACTCTTTGTAGATGAGAATCATCTAAATCTGTATTTGTGTTTAAAATATCAACAGTATTGCTGAAAAACATATATTTCGTTTTTTGAGCATTAAATGATAACTTATTAGCTCTGACCCAAATATCACTTTATTCAATTCAACGTTAATTTTGTGAACAAGTAAATCAATATCATTATGGGCAAAAAATACGTTTGTATCATCTGCAAAATGAATATAAGAGAGATCATCAGATACACGACAAAAATCATTGATATAAATAATGAACAATAACGGTCCTAAAAGACTTCCCAGTGGGACGCCACATTTAACTTCTCTGATAACTGAATCATTGTTTTTAATTGTAACAAATTGTTTTCGAATAATTCTTGAACCACTCCAACGCCTTCCCACGTACTCCATAATGCTATAATTTATAAAGTAAAATGTCATGATTGATGGTGTCGAAGGCCTTGGAGAATTCCAAGAAAATACTAACTAAATGAGAATGATTATCAATGGCATGAACTACTCTATCAACGAAATATAAAAGAGCATGCGAAGTACTATGTTTCTCACGAAAACCAAACTGAGAGTTCGTAAAAACTTCATGTACCTTCAAAAAATTGCTCATAATAATTCTGATCGCTCGCTTTTGAAGAAGAAAAAGCGAATCCAGGAAATATTTGGATGCGTTACCCCACGCAATTAACTCACTAGTTGAGATATGGGGAAATCATGGTTGAATATACAATCTGCAAAATATGGTTGGGCAAAAAAAAAAATCAGTTTGTTTAGGATTCATGTGTTTCGTGACAACATTTTGCATAAAAAATCAAAGTGAATTTTCCAGGAGAGGTCGCTATCGATGTAAACACCTATAAACTTATATAGTACTATCTACTCGGGTTAAGTCTATATCATCAATCTTAACTTCATCTGGAATAACTTGCAGGGAATTGCTAAATAACCTACAATGTGTTTTATCAACATTGTTGGCGTAAATCCAGGACTGAACAGATTTCAATTTATTATTCATCATACTTACAAGCGTATTGGGATTGGGGTGAGACAGAAATAGATTTCTATCATCAGCAATGATCAGCGAAACAAATAAAAGAAAGAATCTGTGACGAATTTTGGAGATCGTTGATGTACAGGATGAATTAAAGTGGGCAAAGAAGAGAACCCTGGGGGACACCTCAAGCAGTTGACGTCATACTTTACTCACAACCATTTATGTAAACAAATTGTTTTCTGTTTGTGAAGTAGTCTTTAAACCACTCTAAAGCCCTCCCACGGATACGGTAATGGCTTAACTTATAAAACAAAATATGATGGTCAATGGTATCAAAAACCTTCGAAAAATCGAGAAAAATACCGATGGTGTGGGAAGCATTATCTAAAGCATGAGCTACTTTATCAATGATCAATGAAAGCTAATAAAGCGTGAGTTGTGCTATGCTGTTTTCTGAATCCAAATTTGAAATTGGAAAGAATATTGCAGTTAACAAGAAATCTAAGAGTTCGTTTGGAAACAAGCAATTTTCGAGACTGAGATTAAGAGAGATATCGGGCGGTAATTATTCACAAATTCTTTTGGACCTTTTTGTATGGGAACAACTCGAGCTATTTTTATTTTATCTGGGACTTTGCCACTAGATAAAGCTTGATCGAAAATGTAAGTAAGTGGAGAAATATTTCATTTATTATGTTCTTCAAAAGAAAAACTGAAATACCATTATTACCTATACTTTTCTTAATATTTAGGTTATCAACAATTTCTTTGATTTCTTCTTCAACATTAAGAATGAAAAACATGGTTTGTGCATTCCTGTCTATTTGGTATTTTGCTGGCAAGATCTGGTCCTAAGTTAAGAAAGTAATCATTAAATACGTCCGCTATTTCCTGTCGATCATCAACTTGATGACCGTCATTCAAACATTAGTATAAGTATAAAGGGGGAAGTTGTAACAGTGCTGGATTTCAAAGCTGTGTTTATCACCCTCCAAGTACTCTTTATATCGAACTTGCATTTTTCAAACTGATTAGTAAGATACAATTGCTTGGCTAAATGCAACGAGGAAGTAAGTATATTACGGTAACGAATATTACGGGATTTAGTGACATCATTTGGACATCTTCGGTATTTAGTCCAAGAGCATTAGGTTTAACCTGGACATTTTTGGTAACAAGCTGATTTTTTCAGGATAGGTCCAGAAAAATGTCTATAATAACATACTAAAAGTCCACTTAAATCCTCTTTGAGTGTTTTCCGCAGTCCAAGATGGTGTCCAAAATGGCCGCCATATCCAGAAATTCTTATAACTTTTCAACTAGAGAACCCAAATACAAAATTTAAATGTCTAAATATATGTTTTTAAGCATGAAGAACTCAATAAAACACATATTAAGAGATGTTGATGCACGCAAGTACCGTAATCCAAGATGGCGTCCAAAATGGCCGCCATTTTCTAAAATTCTTATAACTTTAAGTCAGGTAACCCAAATACAAAATTAAAATGTCTAAATATATGTTTTGAAGGATGAAGAACTCAGTAAAATACATATTAAGAGTTGTTGAAGCACGCAAGTACCGTAATCCATGAAGATGGCCTCCAAAATGGCCGCCATTTCCTGATTTTTTTTATTCTCATAATTTTGCAAGTAGATTTCAACTGTACACACATGGAATGTCGAAGTATACGTTTTGAGTCACAGGAAACCAAATATAATACTTATTCGGAGATAATGAAATACAAATAAAGCACTTAAGCACTTTCAGAAATCCAAAATGGTGTCCAAAAATGGCTGCCATTTCCTGTCTTTCTAATAATCCTGCAACTAGGTATCCGCGATGAGCACTTGAATGTATAAATATATATTTTGAGACATAAGGAACCCAACATAATACTTATTCAGTGATCATGAAGCACGTAAGTACAAATAAAACCACGCGAGTTCTTCGCGAAAACCAAATGTTGCCCAAAATGGTCACCGTTTGTTTATCAAGAGACAAAGATATTCAATATAATGTTCGAGATTCAACAACTCAGAAGGTCCAGTGGAATCTTTCCCTTAAATGTGCACAACACGGGTAACCTATAGGTTCGCTTGGATGCATCCACCCCCCCCCCCCCCATCCCCTTGGGGAAAGGGTGGCCTGTACAATCATTATTTTCCAAATATTCATCCTGAAGTATATGCACTTTGTCAGTGAATTGCAATCATAAAAATGCAAAACGTCCCCCGCTCGGCCCCTTTCCATAGACTTTGTTCATTTTTGAGATTAACAAATTTCCGAATGTGTCATCAAAAAGTGTGCACTAGATCTTTCACTTACAAAATGCGAAAGTAAGGGTAATTTGCCCTTCCTACAAAACCCTTCCGCCGCTTACTTCCCCAATATAAATTAAATGCCCCTTTGATTAACAATTCCCAAATATTCCATCAAATGTGTGAAAATGATATAATTATTTTCATTTCAATTCAAGTGTAAAAGCTCCCTGGAGTTGGAGGGGATGGGGATACTGAGACTATGATTATCTACTCTTTGAGGATGGACAATCAATATAACATCAAAGGTGCACTATACGCCGGTTAATGATCATAGAAATGCAAAACTCCATCCAGTCGAAAGGGGTCCCCCCCCCCCCCATACATCCTCTACTAGCTCATTGCCTTGGATATACTAGTCTTTATTCTTTATTCTACTTACACATTTTAATAGAAACAAAAATCTATTATGTCATCAACATTGTGCACCATAAAACCCGTAACCTGAAAAAAAAACCTCCATTTTGTGGGAGGTTGCATCACCCCATACACCTCCCCTGCATATTTCCATTAATATATATTTTCTTACTTTCAGGACAAAAACAAATCTCAGATATTTCACCAAAAGAGTGCGCTGAATCTCTGAATTTCAAATTGGAAAATGCCAAAATCTCCATTGTATGGGAAGGAATATTCTTCCCACACACTTCCCCCTCCCCGACACTTCCTGATTATATATTTCTTCCAGCGTTAAACAGAAAACAAATATCGGATATTTCACCAAATAGGTGCAACAGATCTGTAAATTTCAAGTCTGAAAATACGAAATTTTGCCCTCGTGTGGCATCAGGCAACCCTATGACCGCGCACTTCCATGATTACATAACTTTTTGTTCCTTTTTATGGAAACAAAAATTTAACATTTCACCAATAGGGTGCATCAGATGTCTGAATATCAAGTCTGAAAATGCAAAATCTCCCTCACGTTGGGGGAAGGGGGAGGGGATCCCCCTTCCACACCCTCCCATATACAGTGTATTGCCCATTTCCCTGAATACTACTTTATATATTTCCCACTCTTTGATGGAAACAGTTCAATATCTTACCAAACGTTTGCACTATATGTTTCACTTTCGAGTTAAAAAAAAAAATCCCTCGTGTGGGAGAGGAGTATTCCTCCTCCATGTAGTATGAGTGCCACATTCTCTGATTTCTATCTATAATATAATTTTACCTAATCTACACGAAATGAATAAGAAAATTTGGACACTTTGTTTTAAGGTGGAGCAATATACTGCAGGAAAGAAATTCACTGTCATGTAATGAATTACACATTATTTTGTCGCACATGGAGACATTAATTTTCAACATTTTATGAAGCACAGACATCAGAAAGAATTTTTATACTTCTTGAGTGATAACTGACAGTTTCAAATGGAACTCACCTCATGGTAGACACCAAATGCGTTGGTAATAAACAACGGCTAGCACTAAATTTTCATTTCATGTGCTCGAGGCGACGAAAATAGACCATGTGGTAAAAAATCTAGTAGGCTCTCTGTTTAGCAACAAATCTGATAGTGAAATGTTTCTCTCGTAACAAGGCCACACTCCTTGAGTTTAACATTAAAATGTTTCATTTGTATACTTTGCTCATGAGAACTATTTTTTGAATAAAAAGTTTCTTATAAAGTTTACTGACATTTATTTACATAATTGTGAGACAAAATTGTGACTGCCGGCCATTTTGCAAGCCATTTTGCATATTAGGAAGAGCTCGAGCGGTTTAATCGGGACATGCGTGCGTCAACACCTCTTAATATGCATTTCATTGAGTTCTTTATGTTTCGGAACATAGACACTTCAATTTTGTATTGGGTTGCCTAGTTGAAAAGTTATAAATATTTCAGGAAATGGCGGCCATTTTGGATGCCATCTTGGATTACGGTACTTGCGGGCATCAACATCTCTTGATATGTGTTTTATTGAGTTCTTCATGCTTCAAAACCTATATTTAGACATTTAAATTTTGTACTTTGGTTCCCTGGTTGAAAAGTTATGAGAATTTTTTGGAAATGGCGGCCATATTGGACGCCATCTTGGATTGCGGAAAACGCTCAAAGAGGATTTTTGAGGACTTTTAGTATGTTATTCTAGACATTTTTCTGGACCTATATCCTGAAAAAATCAGCTTGTTACCAAAAATGTCCAGGTTTAAGCCATTTTTTACCTAATGCTCTTGGACTAATTTGCAAAACAGTTTATTCTTCCCATTGATAGACCTAAGTAGGGACTTTGAGATCCACGGTTGTTTTCGTACTTCTTTATAATTCGATCTGGATCGTCTTGATAAAGATGTAAACATTATGCAAGTACTTATAAGCATGTTCATAAAAACATCCTTACATGTACTTACAAGGATATCATAAAAACATCAAAGGACGAACTTACATTTCTTTGATTATAAACAGGACCAATCAACTGACCCCAATCCCTCCCTACGTATATCAATATTACATTCGGACATGTCACGAAAACCTGAATTAAGGGTTTGCATTTTCCTAGTAGAAAACTGTGGTACAAGCGCATATATCGGGAAATGATCGGTGATGTCAGAAACTACAACACCAGAAGTATAACATCAGTAAATAGATTATTACGAATATATTATCAATGAGAGTAGAAGTAGCAGCACATATCCGAGTAGGTTTCCTGATAAGAGGAATGAAGGATTTTGACAACATAAGATTAAGAAAATTTTGCCAAATTGAAGTGTCATTACAATTTAAAAGATTTATATCGAAATCACTCATAATGTAGCATGTCTTCTTATCAAAGTAATCATCAGAGAGAAGATTGAAAAACAGCTCAATGAATTCAGTACGGTTGGAATGTGGAGATCTATAAATTTCCTAAAGATGATATTCCCCTTGTTAGGGGTCATAACCTCAATAGAAATACTCTCAAGGCATTCAGACATAATACAATAATTATTCATTTAATAGTTTGTGGTTTAAATTTTGCGTGACGTAGAAACCAATACCACCACCTCTTTTGATACCCTGTTGGTAACTGATTTAAAACCGTCAGTGGTAAATACAGAAGAAGGTGACGTTTCCTTGAGCCAAGTTTCACTGAGACAGGTAATGCTGTGTTTAAATCGTTATTCGTTGAGGAATAAGAGTAATTGATCAAAATTTCTATCACGGCTTCTAATGTTGAAATGTGAAACAAAAAGTTCATTAGAGTGTGAATGAAAAAATGTTTTTTTTTCTTTTTCCAAGGGGTAGTGAGACAGTTGGCCTTCATTTCGAGCAGACGCATCATTAACGTCAAAATCAAGCTTCAGATCTTGGTTTTCTGTGTTTAAAGAAGTAACAAAATCGGAATCTTCACCTTCTTTTCTGTCATAAGAATTTAAGGGGGAATTCAGTGCAGCTGGCTGATAATCATTTGCATCGTTATCTATAACAGAAGAAGAAATGGCGTTTAGGAACTCATCCATAAGTTGAATAATGACTTGCTTACCGGATATACATGTTCATGACTCAGATAATGAAGTTAGAAAGACACAAACTAATTTAGGATCATGATGTCAGAATTCAAATGTCATAGGGGTCATTAAGGTCATGAAATAGGTTTAATATCCTAATACTTCAACAATGACTAATCGTGTTTAAACCAAACTTCTTAAATATATTGTGTAGATGTTCCTTTAACCTCTATAATTATGTTTGTAGTGATATCTAAAGAAATTATTTTACTCTTCTTCTTTTTTTTTTTTGGGGGGGGGACAATTAAAAGAATAACGTTTCCTAGAATTTCCAGTTCTTTAACAATCATATCAATGATTTCAGATACGTCAATATTAGATTATTTTGTATTCTAAAAACAAGAACACAATGTCGATATTTCATACGTTTCTCAACTGATTGTCACTTCAGCGTGAGTAACAAGAAACTTTGAGATGTATGATAATCTTTATCTAAAACCATTCTAGCATACTATATATCAGTTCGAAGCTTTTATATCTTATCCCTGTAGATTTTAGCACTGATCCACAAGATTAATACATTAGTCAAGATAACGTAGAATCACAGTAAAATACAGACTCTTCATCATTTTATCGGAGTCGAGCACGGCACATAAATACTTGATCCTCTTTACATTTTCTGAAGATAAGTTTCTGAATTTAAGCTACAAGACATAATTCCCTAGTTTTTTACTATCACCGAAATTAATGCTATGAATTTCGTCTTTTATGGATGTATAACTTTGTTATGAATGCACATTCTTCAGGAATTACCATTTGCATATTGTTTTAAAAAAAATCATCTTGCAGGTATTCCGTACCTCCATAAATTGTTATACCGTAATTAGAAATGAATGTATTTTCAGTATAAAGAGAAATTTGAAAACTGAGATGAATATTTACGTTACATATATCATTGATGAAAAGAAAAACAAACATTTACACCAATTCTCCGACGTATTCACACTCATTAATATTTTGTCATCTTCAAACTATATTACAATGTATCTTGCGACTGTAAGCCCCATCGTATTCTTTTACTTCTTTGACATACCTTTATACCATAACATGTCCAGTAACATTTTGTGTTCAACAGATCCTTAATTTGTGATGTGCATTCAAAGGATATTGGTTGTATGCATTTTGCATTCTTATTTGCTGTATCAATGTCATATAATTTGTTATTTTCCCGAGAAATATGGAAGTATGAAAATAAATGTGACGTTGTATCACGAAACCACTAAAACGTCGCCAGGCATAGATTTTTAGTAAAATCAAATTCTCTTAAAAAAAAAAAAACCAGAGCCTTAGCTTTAAAATGGCATATAATTCAATACATATGGACTTTCCAAACTTGTCTAAATAATGGAGAAAAGTACACAGTCTGAAAAGAAAGTGCGCGTAGGTATAGGCCTACTGAGAAAAAAAAAAGATTTTGAAGTTTAGGGTTGGGTCAAGTGCGTACTTTCACACAGCAGTGCCTTCTGCAATGAATGGAACAAAGAACAGGATATAAAACTCCATTGAAACCATTGTGAAGTGATTATCATCAAACTAAACTGAAGGTTTGCACATGGTTCAGTGCATTCTATTCATGAGCTTACTAACTTACCCATAGCACATCATTATAAAAGTTATTAGAGTTGAAAGTGAAAAATGTTTGAAGGGTTATTGTAGAACTGCCAACCGCAAGTCTGACATGTCTGAGAAAGCCTTCTCCAGACCGAAACAAAGAGTTATATATAAAGAAAACTGCCCACTTAAAAGACAAGTTTACATTGCTCCTTTTGAAAATTAAGAAGAAAAAAAGAAAATTGACTATCAGGTTTTCTTTTTATCACACGAAGAGCTTGCTTCCAAAAGGCGCTAAATCAAACATTTTTTCCAATGGATTTAGCGCCTTTTGGAAGCAAGGTCTGCACATGTTGTTAACCCTCACGGATAATTTAATAATTTAATGAATTTAATAAATTGAACTGAACTGAACTAAAAGGGGCTGATAAGATCCCTACCCTGTTTTTTTTTCACAATGGCAAAGTATGCATAATCAGTGTTCCTTTTTTTCCCTGTAATACCATTCATGCATATACATGCATTTTGTATTGTATTCAATGATCTGTCCTTCCCAACTGGGTGAAAGTCGACTAGACACACGTACTATTTTATATCATTCAGTATTTTCTACATGGAAATAAATACATAATTGAATTGAAATCGAAATTGAAATTGAAAAATTGATATGTATGATTCATCATGCCTTCATTATTTTCAGTCAAGACCTGGTTTGTTAAGTACAGTCATTCACGTTGACTTCCCTTCACGCGATATAATAGTACTGCTAAATACATGTCGGCTGCCTGTTCAGATAATGACGTCATTATTTGTGTATGTGTGTGTGTGTGTGTGTGTGTGTGTGTGCGTGCTTCGGCACTCATGTGATGTATTTCCTCACTGCACATTTTATTTGCATTCTACAGTCTTTGCATTGTGCACGAAACTTCCATTAACTCCCTCCAGCTTCTTATATGCATACGTAGGCTATTGGCTAAATAACTCGTAGAGTATTAAAATCATAACAAACTAAGCTGACAAGTTGCACATTTCATAATAGCAAAAGGTGGGCTATACGAATATCTTGCTCCCCTTTTTCTCAAACTAAATACTTAATACTAAAAATAAAGTACATGTACGTATGTACATAATTGGTCTGTACATTGGTCAAGTGGGTTATCTGATCATTCTACCCTTCGGAATGCTGGTATCATTTACTATGTACAATCTCGCGACCACGACTTTTTCTTTCTGCATTTGTGCTGCACTTTGCATGCAGAAAGTTCCTCTATCAGGGTAACGTTAGAATAAGTTTTAGGAGATTTTGTAATACTAGCGAAATTCATCTGCTATTTACTGCGTCCAGGCTGTACGTCACTTGTGTGGCTCCGTGGTCGCGGCGGAGTAATCGCGACAACCAGCCGGAAGGAAGGGGGATTTCACGCAGCCGTCCGCGGAGGATGCAACCGAGGACGAGCCTGAAATGTGGATGTTTCCAGCCGTAGATGACAGGGTTGACACAGCTATTGAGCACGAAAAGTTCTGCGCTGACAAAGATGACGATGAGCAGTGCCCGGATGTCTACAGACTTCTTATCATTCTTATAGAGGACAGCGAAAGTCAGACCCAGCGCCATTCGTGGACCGACACACAAGATGTAATAGAAGCTTATCAAACAGAGCATGGTTTTGGTGATTTTTACCTCTATGTTTCTCTGTCGACGCGCCTGGCTGTTACTAGAAGAGCTTTCAAGTGAGCGGGTGCTCTGTCTAACATGTCTGAAGATCTTGCAGTAGCTGCATAGGGTTACAAGAAAGGTAATTGTCACAAAGATTGCCCTATACATTCCCAGCGCTTTTTTCGTGGGATGATCGGAATCGCAGGATTGTATAGACAAGTCGTATTCGACGATATGGTAAGATATTTGAGGAATAACCATGGTAACAGTGGGGAAAAACCAGCAGAAGACAAGGATACATCCGACATTCCTCCTCGAAAAGACGCGGGAGTACGTCTCTTTTGTCTTGGTGATGAGCACGTATCGGTTGAGAGCAACCACCATTATGGTGAGCGACATGCAGGAAGTCGCAATGGGAGAAAGTGCGTACAGCACCTGGCAAGTTGCATCGGAACGTAACCACTTCTTGTCTTTCAAATACATGGCAGCCCAGAATATCCAGAGGAAACAGATTACTGTTTGGGAGATTCCGAGGTTGATGAGGAAGATGTTCGTCGCCGTCTGAAGCTTCCTTGACATTGCGAATGCGAGAAAAATGAACAGGTTTTCGACAATTCCAACTACCGCCGTACTGAGTGTAAACGTATTTAGAATGACTGCGGATCTGTAGACGAAGCTAACGCTTGTGACATTCTCTCCACTGAGTGCAACTTCATCCATCTTCACTGACTCGAGGAAACCTGAAGGTATCACAGTGTGATGCATTATTAGGTGTCACGACATAATCAAGATATGTAAAGAAATATGTATAATATATATATATATATATATATATATATATATGTGTATATATAGGTGCGAGAAGAAGAGCATTCGTGGACGTAGCTAGTGATCAATGTGTGTGTTTATTGCCGAGCTTTCGGTACTTTTTGTATCATTACAGCCCTGATGAAGGTCCTAACGAGACCGAAAGCTCGGCAATAAACACGCACGTTAATCACTAGCTACGTCCAAGAATGTTCTTCTTCTCGCACAGAATACAAATAGTGAATTAGCTACACTGGTTCTGTACATGGTCGGGATCCCTTCTCGCACTATATATATATATATATATATATATTATAAACTCATTACATGTTATTCAGTAATTCTTCAGACTTTTTTCTGGACAAATTGTTTTTAAAGGGGCATTCCAGACGATTTTCATATAGTTTCACATCACGTGGTACATAAATCAACAACTCAATGTATATATTAGTGGAATTTGTTTTGGTTCTTGAGCAGAGGAACAATACTTTGAAAAACCTTAAACAAATTACACTGAGCAAGGATGATGACATAGAAGGCTCACATATTTCAGAAATGTAGCAATGTATTGTAATTCCATTACAATATCGCTTGCTTGCGAGTTCACCTGTGTATAATCTATGTATGCCTTCTTTTGTTCTGCTTCCTTGAGCTCCAACTCATGCATTCTTATAGTGACTATGCCATGTCATCATCCTTGTTCATTGAAAATTTGTTTTAAATTGTGAAAAACTTCTTATTCTTTATCCAAATTATCATAAATTCTGAAACTCTGTCCTCAGTATAACTAAATTATAGTTGTTCAAATGTAAAAATCTGAAAATTTTCCGGAGGTATCCTTTAATCAAACTTATACACTTATACGTCATGTACATTCAACAAAATTCTTGGGGCTTTTTATTGACGCTCATTTGAATAGGAACACTCATCTTGTTTATTTGAATAAACTGATTTCAAGAAATGCAGAGGTTGTTTAAGAATTAAAGTATTTTTTGAATTAAAATACTTTTGATGTTGTATTCAACCATGATTTTGCCATATTCAAATTATGGAATATTAGCGTTGGGAAAAATCAGGTAAGATGAATATTGATACGCTATTGGTTACTCAAAAGAGAGTTTCAGGATGTATTTATGGATGTAATCTAAATGTACAAAATGATTCATTTTTCTTAGTTAAAAAAAAAAATTGTATTCAATGAATTTAGGAATTTTGATGCATTATTTGAATACTCTTGTAATTGTGTTTTGCCTATAGTTTTGGAGTTTTCATTTAAGAAAAATAAAGCAATACGTTAGATATCCAACACGACAGAGTGATATGTTCCATATATACCGAAAACTAGATTACGAATACTGCAGAATACTTTTATTTACAATGGCCCCAGAGTTTGCGATTTTTTAGATGCTTGACACACTTACACTTACACTTTTACACACTCTGCAAGCACTTGCGTGCGTGCAGAGTGTGTGTGAGTGTAAAAGCCCGTGTTGGACTTTCTTTCGGGGAACCTACTCTCACAAGCATCTGCTTCTGTGTAAGATCTCACCATACATGCACAACTTTATTCATCCGTCATGAATATATAATGTTCTTGAGAATGATTTCTATTGATTTTTTTGCCATGTAAATGCTATTTGTTTATGCTGAACTTATAACTTATAATTTATGTGTTACTTTAAATTGTCATAGATGGATGTTGTAAACAATTCACAACTATGTCAAAATGTCACATTAAATTTTCTTCGTTTGCAGCTTAGCAGGTCCTGCCAATCATCCATTTTCGTAATTTCACAAAATGTCATAAGTACTAAGCATAAAAGTTCACAGTACGTTGATACCACACTTTGAGGTGGACCACAGAATAGCAAACTACGAAAAATAATTTCTGCAAAATGCCGCACACATTCAATGGCAGAATCCTGCTGGGTGTATTCCGATGTTTTGACTCCTGACGTGTTTTGTTTGTTTGTTTGTTTGTTGGTTTGTTTTCAAATAATTGTATTAGATATATAACTCTGGGAAATTTCAGCCCTGATAGCAAAACTAGCAAATGTCAATATTAATATAAATCTAGTACCGTACACGTGTATAGTGTAAAGTACTGAACATTCTTTCGTGCAATATTTACGCAAACTCTCATCAAGAGGCTGCTGCCGTCGAAATCTAGCGTTCTTATTTTTACCTCCTTGTGTTTCCTTACCTGTTTCCTTCCCCTTAACCCTATGCAAACAGAAACCTCAATACCCATACAGACTACGCTGCCTCTATATTTTTGATGGATTGTTGCTCTATAGAAGTATACATTATTATTATTATTATTATTATTATTATTATTATTATTATTATTATTATTATTATCATTACTATCATTATTCACAAGCTAAGGTGTTAAGAACACAGTGATTGACTATCAAGCGGTGTTCCCCACTGGATTTACGCATAAATTCAAAGTTTCCGTCACTGTTTTGGGTACAAAGGTCATGCCTTTACAACAATGTAGCTACTGGTCATTTGAAATGTATTAAACGATCATGAATTTGCCATACAATTTATAAAGCATGGCGTTTGTCTACAACTTTACTCATTACATGTCCAGGGTAACAAATATGTAGAAAAATTACACAGGTTTGAACAAAAGAAACAGAATATTTCCCCAAAGCATGATTACGTCGCTGTCTCAGAATAATGTGGCACACAGGAGATTTAAACCATGGCACAGAAAGAATCGAGCAGGCGACAGTATCATGGTTTACTTTCGTCTTTGTTTTGGAGACAACATTGGTCCGTTTCATGAAGCTATACACATAAAAGGTATCGCATTAATCTTAGAATGGCCAAAGTCGTCTTAGCTAGGAGAGACTTTCACGGAGAAGTAAAAACCATTTCTCGAAGTCTCTCCTAAGTGTGTCTTAGGAGAGAGATTCTCTCTTAAGACTTTCATGAAGCGGACCCCTGGTCAGCGACAAACACATCTCAGAGTTAGGCAGACTTTATTAAAATCTATATACACTTCATAACTACAAAAATGATAATAAATGATTGCATTTCTGCATGATACATGAACTCACAATTACTGATAAAAGATCCTAGACAAACGCCACTGCATAAAGGACTTTGTTATCTTAGAGTGCAATATTCTTATTATTATTATTATCGTCATGGTGTAATACATCATGAGATGAATAAATATATTCAACAGATAGTTAGAAGCATTATTCTGTCTATAAATATGATTAGTTCATTGATTTCAATATGTGAAGCAGTTAAATTGGTCAACACATTCATATCCTTTCTCCGTAATTTTCACACCCATCATCCATGATTTTCGGACCTTCGGTTTTAAAAGCTTTATCTTTTATTATATAGGCCCCATCATATTTCTGTAACTTCTTTTAGACACCTTTATACTATAACATGACCATTGGCATTTTTGTTCTGCTTCTTTTTTCATTGTAATGTGAAATCTAAAGACACGATTGCATACATTTTGTATTCTTATTAGTTGCATCAATGTCAAATGATTGTAACTCCTTTGATAAATATTGGAAATATGAAAAATTAAAGTCAATTGAGCAAGAGTTCATATTATGTGCTTCTTCGTGTTTTCTTTCAGATTCAAGCTCCGGTTTCTTAATACAATCAGTCACTTTGATTTTCCTTTACGCGATAATAAAGTTAGTGCTACTATAACTACATGTTGACTGCGTAGGTTTGCTAACAACTGCTCAGAAAATAATGTCAATTTTTGTGTGTGTGTCTGTACTTCGTCATTCACCATTGCATTCATTGCGCTTCCACCTCATGAGATGTACAGTCAACCTCGCCTAAGCCGAGTCGAAAACTCGGCCAAGTCCAAGCTCCAGAAAAGTCCCGATTTTCTCTTTACTTATTTTCTTTATTAAAAACAATCTTTCACAAGTCGAAGTTTTACAAGCCGATCCACCTGTTTATGTAATATTTGAACTCGGGCTTCACGAACATGAATATACAGGCACATGCCCCTCGGATAGGACATAAAAAGGTTCTATGTGTGAGAGAGACACAACTCATGCACGTACAAGATCCCTCTTCATTTATTTATCACAAAGAGCAGTGTGTTTAACCCAGTGAAGTGGTCCCACCTTACATGCAACTGGACCTCATGGAAGACCAGCTATTGCAGCTGAATATGGGCTATTCAGCCATCTTCTTAGATGGAAAATGAAACAAACAAACAAACAAACATTAGGCACCGTATAGGTCTACGGACGAGCATAATGCGGAAGGTTGGTTGACAAAAAAAAATCGACTACATTGAAACTGATAACATGAACATTATATACATCTTGTTTGTTGTTTATTGCTATCTTATTGGTTTACTTTTGCAGAATGTGAGATCATTGTGAGTCAGTGTGTCTTTAAATAATTGATGCATTGTCATTGTGAGGTTAGTGTTTGGGCGTTGTCAGCATGCACTACCATCACGAAAAATGATTTGGTTGTCGTTGTTGTTTGGATTCACTGCTGATCGGACCTTATTGAGATGAAAAACAAAGAATACATGAACAGAGAACAATATGTTATTTAGAACCTTTGAATAATCATAATTCCGCTATAATGCAAGCCTTCATTGGTTGTGGATGCCCTCTCTCCTTTCTTTTTAAAAAAAGTCTACTCCATTTTCCTCGTTAAATTGATTGCACTAAGTAGGAACTTGATCGCCTGAAAATGAAATTGGACGCTCCAAACAAGCTCGTTAGGACTATCACATGACTATCGCATTAATTTGAATGCACTAGTAGGAAATGCCATGCTCGCATTTGGAAAATGAACGCCCAATCGTGAATTTGATAGGATGAAAACGAAATAGAACTTCCATAAATGAAACTGATTGCTCGGATTCTGAATTTGAATGCCCGGATATCTTCGCGTGAGTGCGCTGTGTGAATTTGAATGCACATTAATGAATTGGAATGACAAAAGTATGAAATTGACCGGGAAAACCTAGTAATGATAATACATGTCATAATGACGGTCCATACACTATTCGAATGAGTTAAGTGCATAATCTACCATTCGGAATGCTAGCATAATCAGGTTTACAGTTTCACAAACACCTGTTAATAGTCTTTTTGTAGAAGGTGTTATTATAGTATTTTATGTTGTACATTTCAAGCAGTTATTTTGTCCTTTATCGGGAAGTTTTTGTACAACTGGCGCAATTCATCTGCGATCTACTGCGTCCAAGCTGTAATTCACTTGTGTAGCTCCGTGGTTGCGGCGGAGTAATCGTGACAACCATCCGGAAGGATGGGGGATTTCACGCAGCCGTCCGCGGAGGATGCAACCGAGGACGATCCTGAAATGTGGATGTTTCCAGCCGTAGATCACAGGGTTGACACAGCTATTGAGCACGACAAGTTCTATGCAGAAGAGTATGACGACATGCAGTGCCGGAGTGTCTTCAGGATTCTTGTCGTCCCCATGGCTAACAACGAATGCCAGACCTACTGCCATGGCTGGACCAACACACAAGATGCAGTAGAAACATATCAAATAGAACAGGGTTTTGGTGATTTTTAGCTCCATGTTTCCCTGTCGACGCGTCTGGTTATTACTGGAGGAACTTTCAAGTGAGCGGGTGCTCTGTCTAACATGTCTGAAGATTTTGCAGTAGCTACATAGGGTTGTAAGAAAGGTAATTGTCGCAAAAATGGCGCTAAGCACTGCCAAAACTTTCCCTTTATGATGATCAAAATTGTAGACACAGCGTTGTGTTGACATGTCGTATTCGACGGCGTGATCGGAGCCAGACACGTCAGGAATAACAACGGTGAATGTGGGGAGAAGCCAGGAGAAGGTCACCATACACCCGATATTCCTCCTCGAAAAGACACGGGTGTACGTCTCTTTCGCCTTGGTGATGAGCACGTATCGGTTGAGAGCAACCACCATAATGGTGAGCGACATGCAAAAAGTCCCGTTGTGATTAATTGCGTACAGCACCCGGCAAGATTCGTTGGAGCGTATCCAGTTCTTTCCGTCCAAATACACGGCAGCGTCGCATAACCAGACGAGGCAGACTGATGTTTGGGAGATTCCGAGATTGATGAGGAAGATGTTCGTCGCCGTCTGAAGCTTCCTCGACATTGAGAATGCGAGAAAGATCACCAGGTTCTCGACGATTCCGACTACCGCCGTAGTGAGTGTAAACGTACTTAGAATGACTGCGGATCTGTAGACGAAGCTAAAGCTTGTGACATTCTCTCCACTGGGTGCTACTTCATCCATCTTCACCGACTCGAGGAAACCTAAGGGTATCACATAATCACAGTGTGATGCATTATTTGGTGTTACGACATAATCAATATACACTACAGTGCCAAAAATGACACATTAATATTTCTTCATTGGCAGAAAAACAGGTTCTGCAAATTGCTATATAATGAGTCATTTTCGTACTAAAAATACTGCTACATGTATTTTTTACTAAGGCTGTTAAGCATAAAAGTTCTCAGTATCGGTAACACACATTGATGAGGAGCTTAAATTATCAGAGCATAAAACTACGAAAAGTGAAAAAAATTGATTTTTTTTTTCATTTCAGGAGATTAAATAATGTATGACTTAATTTCTTTAATGCTGCACTTACCAAAAAGATGGTATAAGTACCGTATCTCGTATTCAAAGTTACAATCTGTTGAAGAACTTCTGGTCTTCCGTCATCAAGTGGTTGTGTATTATTGATGGACTGGGGTGATGGTGTCACGCTGATATCATGAATCACAATGTAAAGTGCATTATAAGTTTCAATTCCCAGTTTTGTCCTCATTTCTGTTATGCATTCACCAACGCATGTACATCTGTATGGTCCGAGTGCCTCTGTGGCACATAACCTTTCGATCCACTTGAAAAGGGATGTCCCCCACTCAATTGGTCTCAGCCAGTGGTTTCTGTGGTAATTTGTGAAATCAAGAGGAATGAAGCTTACATACTGTTACAATACTTCAGAATATAACAATACTTCACTAATAAAAAGATGAGTCACCGCCTTTTAGTTCCTCAGTGGTAATGATTATAATATATCTAATTTAAAGGACAAGTTCGCCTTCATAGACATGTGGGTTGAATGAATGCAGCAATATTAGTAGAACACATCAATAGGAGTTTGTGGAAAATCGGACAATCCGTTTAAAAGTTATGAATTTTTGAAGCATGTGCTCAGTCACGGCTGGATGAGAAGACTGCTATAGCTTGTGATGTCATATGAGTACAACTATATTGTTTGTTTTGTTTGTTTTTTATTGTTCCATATTCCACATTTCAACTAATACATAAAACATAAACATCACAATACAAAAGCCTGGATGAATTGTCAAGTACAGCTGATAAGACAATAAAACATGTGAAATATGAGGAATCTACAGAGAAGCATTGCTTGTAGGGTGTAGATTCCCAGATGCGGATGTGAGATTATTTCTTACTTGGTTATGTAATTAAAGGAATGACAATTTGTGAATTGGAGAAATATAAACGCCAAAAAGTAAAAAGAAAAAGAAAAAACAAAGAAAACAATGTCCGCGGCACAGACTTCTTGAGCGTTGCGTGATCACCAAAGCGAGGTACTGCCTAAGTCAGATGCAATGTACAATAGCAGAGATACCAAATGTGTACAAAAGAAGTTCAGGAGATAATACAGAAATCACGAGCGAGGCACATGTTACATAATCGATAATGTCAGTAATGTGAAGTGTGAACAGAGAATGTCGAGGAGGATTGAAGAATAGCTATAGATATGAATTCAGAAAAACTAGTTTAAGTTTATGCTTAAATGAATAATGAGACTGAGATTTGATTATTTCTCTATCCAACTCATTCCAAAATTTAGGTCCTGTAGTGGTTATTGTTTTTAAAGCAGATACGGTTCGTACAGGAGAAAGATGAAAAGAATCTTTTTGTCTAGTAGGGTAAGAATGAACTTCAGTATTTTTGACAAACATCGAAGAAAACACATCAGGGAGACCACCTGAGTTTAATTGATACATAAATGACCCGATATTAAAATGATATAAATCCTGGATCTTAAGTGTTCTACTGGAAAAGAATAAGACATTAGTGTGTTCCAAAAATGTGGCGAAGTTGATAACCCGTATAGCTCTTTTCTGTATCAATAATAAAGAATTAAGTCTAGTTGTACAGCAGTTTCCCCATGCCAGGATTCCATAACCTATATATAAGGCAAAAATAGAGTAGAATACAATGAATGCAGAACATGTTTAGGAAAATACTGTTTTAACTTATACATAACACCAACATTTTTTGATAGTAATTTACGCAGAGAATCAACATGAACTTTCCATGTCAACTTACAATCAATATAAAGACCAAGGAATTTTATATATTCCACCTGGTTCAATTCTACGTCGTTTACAACCAACTTACCCGGTAAAATATTGATTATATTGCTAAAGACCAAAAATTTTGTCTTGGTCAAATGCAATGACAGTTTATTAGCCTGAATCCACTTAGATACTGATTTTAATTCAGTATTTATGGTATTCAGTAAAACATGACGGTTTCGATTTGAATAAAAAATGCTGGTGTCATCGGTAAAAAGTAGAAAATAGAGCAGAGAGGACGAACTGCGAAAGTCATTCATATAAAGAATAAACAAAAAGGGACCTAAAAGGGATCCTTGCGGTACCCCACAAGTTATAGGCTGTGAGCTGGACACATAGCCATTCAAACTAACAAATTGAGTTCTTCCAGTAAGGTAACTTCTAAACCACTCCTAGGCCCTTCCATGAATCCCATAGTGTTGTAATTTGTAAAATGATGTTTCATGGTTGATTGTGTCAAAGGCCTTGGAGTGGTCAAGAAAGATACCTACTGTGTGACACTTGGCATCAATCGCTTTGATAATTTTCTCTATCATTAGTAAAATAGCATGAATTGTGGAATGCTTTTTACGAAATCCAAATTGATTATCATCTATTACATTACACTCATTTAAGAATCGGAATACACGTGTGTACACAATCTTTTCAAGTAATTAAGAAAAAGAAGTTAATAACGATATTGGTCGATAATTTCCCAGTTCGTCCTCTCGGCCCTTTTTATATATCGGGATAACTTTAGTGATTTTCATCCTAGTAGGCATTACACCGTTCAGTAATGACAAATTAAATATATGGGCGAGAGGTACAACAATCTCATGTACAACATATTTCAGAAGATAATTAGAAATTCCATATAAAGAAAGTATAAAGAAAATTCAAGATATACTCACTTTTCTCACATAATAAAAGAACACTCGACTTCTCTCTTTCAGAAGTCAGGGGAAATAATATTACCCCTAACATAAATCAGTAACATGTCGAAGAAATGTGCACTTTATTTAAAAAGTCATTTTTTTTTAAATTCTCTTTTTATTTTCCTTGTATTGTTGTATGCATGTGACATCATGCACTGTAGTAGTCTTCTCCTCCAGCAGTGATTGCACAGATACTTTAAAAATTAATAACTTTTGAACGGATTGTCGGATTTCCCCCAAACTTTCACTGATGTGTTCTACTAATAGTGTTGCCCTCACTCAATCCACATGTATATGAAGGTGAACTTGTCCTTTAATATTCAACACTCATAATTAAGTACAAAAGACACAATTTAATTTACGGTTATGAGGTCAGAATTCAAATGCCATGGGGTAATTAAGGTCATGAACTGTAAGCTGTCATGTTATTTGTACTTTGTTATGTAGCTTTTTTATATGCAATGTCAGTGTGGAGGTAAATCATAATTGCTGACATTATTTGAGTAAAAGTACCCCTTTTAGAAAGCGAGAAGAGTTGTAATCCTTTGAAATTAAAAATACAATTATCTCACATGTTTATGAAGTATTTAAAGTTTCCGTAGTGATATGATGGCCGTAATGTAAAGAGAAAATCTACTATGGTTTCTTATAATGGTCCCAGCCTGGTAGATTCAGAATAAAACTTAGATGTGAGCATAATCCTCATGAAAGAATGAAATGCTAATGAAAGGAAAAAGAAGGGGGGCTAACCGCTCACATTGTGACAGTACCATGATGTGCACAATTTCGCAACCACTCCTTTTTCTTCTTGTATCATTTTTCAGCTGTATCTAATTTTATGTGGCTCCGTGGTCGCGGCCGAGCAATCGTGAAAACCAGCCGGAAGGAAGGGGAATTTTACGCAGCAGTCCGCGGAGGATGCAACCGAGGACGACCCTAAAATGTGGATGTTTCCAGCCGTAGATCACAGGGTTGATACAGCTACTGAGCAAGAAAAGTTCTGAGCAGACAAAGATTACGATGATGTCTCCATTGTTCTTATTATTCTTTTGGCGGACGGCGACAGTCAGACCCAGTGCCATTCGTGGACCGACACACAAAATGTAGTAGAAGCTTATCAGAATGAGCATGGTTTTGGTGATTTTTACCTCTATGTTTCTCTGTCGACGCGCCTGGTTGGTATTAGAGGAGCTTTCAAGTGCGAGAGTGCTTTGTCTAACATGTCTGTAGCTACATGTAGGGTTACAAGAAAGGTAATTATCACAACGATTGCCCTAAAGAGTCCCTGCGCTTTCTTCGTGGGATGATCGAAATTGCAGGATTTTTTGGACAGGTTGTATTCGACGATGTGGTCAGACACTTGAGGAATAACCATGGTGATAGTGGGGAAAAACCAGCAGAAGACACGGATACATTTGATATTCCTCCTCGAAAAGACGCGGGAGTACGTCTCTTTCGCCTTTTTGATGAGCACGTAGCGGTTGAGAGCAACCACCACAATGTTGAGCGATATGCAGAAAGTCAAGCTGTAATAAAGTGTGTACGCCACCCGGCAAGTTACATCGGAGCGTAGCCATTTCATCTTGTTCAAATACACGGAAGACACGAATAATAAGTCAAGACAGATTACTGTTTGGGAGATGCCGAGGTTGATGAGGAAGATGTTCGTCGCCGTCTGAAGCTTCCTCGACATTGCGAACGCGAGAAAGATCACCAGGTTCTCGACGATACCGACTACCGCCGTAGTGATTGCGAAGCTACTGAAAATGACTGTGGCCCTGTGGACGAAGCTAAAGCTTGTGACATTCTCTCTGCTGAGTGAGACTTCATCCATCTTTATGGCCTATACCGACTCGAGGAAACCTGAGGGTGTCACATTGTGATGCACTATTAGGTGTCACGACATAATCATGATTCACAACCGTGCCAAAATGACACATTAAACTGTATTCCTTTGTAGAATAGAAGGTATTGCCAAAGAGTCATTTTCGTACCCTTGCCAAGCATAAAAGTTCACAGTATCGGTACCAAAACTTGATAAGAACCATTCATTATCAGACCATAAGACTAAGAAAATTGGACACTTACAATTTCAAATGGCAACTGACATATCATATAAGAAGAAACAACTTTAAGTTGTTTTTGTTGTTGTTGTTATTGTAATCTTATTTTTGAGGGAGAAACTTAGTCGTTTTGTCTATTTTAGGAGAGTATTTGATTGATTTTGATGACTCAAATTCTTGATTACGAAGAGTCAAAAAGATACAGGTTTCAATGCTGAGCTTACCGAAAAGATGGTACCGTATCAAGTATTCAAAGTTGAAATCTGCTGAAGAGCGTCTGGTCTTTACTCGAGTGGTGATGTAAACTAGTGTATGATGGACTTTGGAGATGGTGTCATGCTGATATCATGAATCACAGAGTAAAGTGGATAGTTTCAATTATATTGTCCCCATTATCGGATTATAAACTGTTACTCATTCACCCACGCATGTACATCTGTATGGTCCGAGTGCCTCTCTAGCACATAACCTGTCCATCCTTTTGAGAATCCGAGGGAAGTCCCTCACTTGGTCTCAGCCAGTGGTTTCGTCGCATTCGTCAAATTTGAAAGATACGTCGACGCAGAGAGCTGATTTTCTTTCTTTATCCTGTCATTTGATCGCAATTTTGTGAGATCAAGAGGAATGAGTGAGCGCCTTTTAGTTCCTCAGTGGTAATGATCATGTATAGTTTAATAGCCAACACTGGATCCGATTCTATGTTGAAAGTTCATTTCTCCATGAAACACTATTAATGTAGACTCCTGCACGCCCACCTCCAAAACGCGCTTACGCACGTACAGTCGGCGCCCGCATATCAAAACAACTGTAACGGTATCCCAAGTTTATAAGTGTTTTATTTTGATTTTCTCTTCGTTTATTTTGAACCATGACGATACTGTTGGCTACTTGCTATATTATATACTTCTATTGAAAACTCACTTCGAGGAGAAAATTGGAATTGTGAGTAGCTCTTTTCCAGGAACAATGTGCAAGTTGCTTGTATAATTCTCTCGCTGTCGCGGCTATAGCCTACTTAAATCATTCCTTTATTCAAGTGAATTGAGTTGAGTTGAGTTGAGTTGAGTTGAATTGAATTGAACTGAATTGAACTGAATTGATTCTTATTTCTTCCATTAATCAATAACAGCGAAATACAGTACATACCACTTAACAATACGCTAAGTTATATACAAAATCATCAAGATACAAATTCGTTGAAACACGGGATACCGTACTATTCCAAAGTATGTATATGCAACGATTCTTGAGTAGGTAAATAACATAAGACGATATGTTACAAAGGTAATTCTGTGATCAACCTTCATCCTCCAACCAAGTTTCATCCCATTTAACAGACAGATGGACAGACAGACCAGGGAGGTGGGAAGAGACTCTTCCTATCTCCCTGGTCAGACAAACGTACACTAAATTGCAATATGATTCACTATTTTTCATTAGTGTAATGCAAGCAATGAGTTTTGACATTTTTTGGTTGACGCGTTATGACATTTGCAATAAAAGTAGATTTTTTTTTACATATAACATTATGTGGTCGACGTGTTATGACATTTGTGGTTAATCAGATTTTGAAATAATTGGTTGACGTGTTAGGGCCTAATGACATTTCTGGTAACTTTGACATAATGTGGTTGACGTGTTACGACATTTGTGGTTGACGTGCGTGCTATCGCATTTGTGGATGACGAGTTATGACATTTGTGGTAATTTTGACATTAGTGGACAATTTTGACATTTGTGGGCTCTGCAAGACCCCTTACACCGGCGCGCCGCGGCGCTACGTCCATGTAGTTCTCACTGCGTCCACGTAAAATGGCCATGACGCAGTGGGATCTGCTACAACGTACTGATAGTCTGCAGGGTCTCCGGAGACTACCCACTACGTGGACTTTTAACAAGTTCAAAGTCCAGGGGCCCGCTGCATAAAACTTACCGTTGAATTTCAATGGTAACTACCGTCAAAATTAGGCGTCACAGCCAATCAGCATCAAGGATTATAAAATTTACCGCTAATTTGAGGACTTACCGCTAGAAAGGAGCGGTAAGTCCAGCGGTAAGGGTTTTATGCAACAGGGCCCAGGTAGCAAGAGCGCCATCGCAGCATGGACCCTACCACGTGTAGGGTCCATAGTGGCAGTAAGGACTTTCTGAGGACCTACTAATAGGTCCAACAACGAAGCATAGACGTATCTAACTGAGAAAAAAAAGAAGGCTCATTCGTACCAATGTGTACATGAGCTAATAACACTTATTGTACAACGTCCAAGTAGATCCTTGTAATTTGATAGATCATGAGGATTGTTGGTGACGTGATATTCAATAAGTACTCCATTCAACGCGCCGTGCAATTTTGGTTCTATTTTTGCGTGCAACTTGGTTCACTGGCGTAGCCAGGGGGGGGGGGCGATGGGGGCGGTCGCCCCCCCCCCCCCCTAAGATTTGGACCGGGGATTTGGGAGGCGGAAAAAAAAAATGCGTGTATATTGTATGCATGCACATGAAGCGGGTCTCCTTTTGAACCTTTCATCAAATAAGATATTTTTTGAATATTTCACTCAAAGTGTGCACCAGATCGTTGAATTTCAATTCAAAATATGCAAAATTTCTCGTGCTTGGGAGGGGGTATCCCCCTCCCAAACCTTCCCCCTCTGTGCCTCTTTCCCTAGCTTAGTACACTTTTTAGATTAAAAAAAAATATGAATAATTCTGAGTGCACAAGACTTATCACTTATATTCCGAAAAACTCAAGGTTCCCTCATGTATAAGGGGAATTTCCCCTTTTAATCGACCCTTTCCTCCCTCAGTCCCCCCGCCCCATCAGTTTTTTTTTTTTTTTTTTTTTTTGATTTCCCAAATGTTGGTTCCATCAAATATGCGTATACGAGATATCTCAATTTCAACCTTAAAAAGGCAAAAGCTCCATCGGAAGAGAAGGGTGGAGATAACACTCGCCCACGCCTTCTCCCTGCTCGCCCGCCCCTCCCCCCCCCCCCCTTCCGCCATGCATAGAAAAAGACTGTGGCTATACCCAGATCGCTTTATTTCAATTCTAAAAACTCAAAAACTCCGCGAGCGGGAGGGGGAATCCCCCTTCCCCTAAGCTCTACCTCACTAGACTTTATACATACAGATGGTGTACATTCGGAATAAGAGCTAAATTCCGTGATTTCACTTCGATGAAAAAGTATTGCACCAAAAATTTACACATGATCGCTGAATTTCAGGTCTGAAAACGCAAAATCACCTTCGTGTGGGAGGGGATATGCCCCTATCTACACCCTGTGCTTTTTCTGTTTGATTGCTGAACAGACAGCGTTCATGATATACAGTGTAAGAATTGTTTAATACAAGAAGATTATTTAAATGATACCATTTTATAGGCAAATTGTTCAATAATAATCTACACTAAAATATACTGCAACCTTAAACAAGTGGGACTGTTTCACGTCGATAAAACGCGCAAAAACATGCATCAAATTGCACCATTTGCAACGTCAAAATGCAAAAAGTTCTCACCGTGGGAGGGGGGTCACCCCCTCCCACGCCCTCCCCCCCCCCCCTCGCTCGCTCCGCTCGCTCGGGTTCAGTCGCGTTCATGATATTCAGTGAAAAGAATTAATACATTTTTAAATCATACCATATTATAGGCAAAATGTTCAATGATAACCTACATCAAAATATACTGCAACCTTAAACAAGTGGGACTGTTTCAACTCGTTAAAACACGCAAAAACATGCATCAAATTGCACCATTTGCAACATCAAAATGCAAAAAGTTCTAACCGTGGGAGGAAGGACACCCCCCTCCCACACCCTCCCCTCCCCCCTCTCTCGCTCCGCTCACTCGGGTTCAGTCGCGTTCATGATATTCAGTGAGGAGAATTAATACAAGAAGTTTATTTAAATTATACCATTTTATAGGCAAATTGTTCAATAATAATCTACATCAAAATAAACTGCTACCTTAAACGAGTGGGACTTTCACGTCGATAAAACGCGCAAAAACATGCATCAAATTGCACCATTTACAACATCAATATGCAAAAAGTTCTTACCGTGGGAGGGGGGACACCCCCTCCCACACCCTCCCCTCCCCCCTCGCTCGCTCCGCTCGCTCGGGTTCAGTCGCGTTCATGATATTCAGTGAAGAGAATTAATACAAGAAGTTTATTTAAGTTATACCATTTTATAGGCAAATTGTTCAATGATAATCTACATCAAAATAAACTGCTACCTTAAACGAGTGGGACTTTCACGTCGATAAAACGCGCAAAAAATGCATCAAATTGCACCATTTGCAACATCAAAATGCAAAAAGTTCTTACCGTGGGAGGGGGGACACCCCCCTCCCACACCCTCCCCTCCCCCTAGCTCGCTCCGCTCGCTCGGGTTCAGTCGCGTTCATGATATTCAGTGAAAAGAATTAATACAAGAAGTGTATTTAAATTATACCATTTTATAGGCAAATTGTTCAATGATAATCTACATCAAAATAAACTGCTACCTTAAACAAGTGGAACTGTTTCACGTCGATAAAACGCGCAAAAACATGCATCAAATTGCACCATTTACAACATCAAAATGCAAAAAGTTCTCACCGTGGGAGGGGGGACACCCCCCTCCCACACCCTCCCCCCCCCCCCCCCCCTCGCTCGCTCAGCTCGCTCGGGCTCGGTCGCTTCGCTCCCTCGCACACTAACCGCCCCCCCCCCCCCCCTAAGATGAAATCCTGGCTACGCCGTTGACTTGGTTCGATTTTTTCGTTCTATTCCACGGTTCGAGAAAGTGTGCGGTACTGCGTGTATTGTGTGTTGCATATTGAGGATCGCATGCAGCTAGCGCAGTGTACGTGTGCGGTACATGCATGCGCGTACGTAGGCCTACGTTATGTAGTGCTAGTGTACGTGTACGTGTGTATGAGCGCTAGTATAGCTGTGACCTGTATCTACACTGATTGCACAAGCCCGAAAGAGAATCGCAGTGGATCCACATGTAAGTATGGCTATATATTTCATACATATATAGACTTCTAGGCCTACTTAGACCAAAAAGATCTACTTGGACGTTGTATAAATCAAAAAGTGTATGGTCTTTACTCGTGCAATGGAACGAGATTTCGCACTCGGTGAAAGATAAGGCGCACTATTCAACTCGGCTTCTCCTCGTTGAATAGAGCGCCTCTATCTTTCACCTCGTGCGAAATCTCGTACCATTGCACTCGTGACCATTCACTATTTGTATATTATACAACGTCCAAGTAGATTCTTGTAATTTGATCGGAGGATTGTTGATGACGTGATATTCAATAAGTACTCCATTCAACGCGCCGTGCAATTTAGGTTCTATTTTTACGTGCAACTTGGTTCGATTTTTTCGTTCTATTCCACGGTTCGAGAAATTGTACGGTACTGCAGGTACTGTGTGTTGCATATTGAGGATCGCATGCAGCTAGCGCAGTGTACGTGTGCGGTACATGCATGCGCGTACGTAGGCCTACGTAGTGCTAGTGTACCTGTATGAGCGCTAGTATAGCTGTGACCTATCTACACTGATTGCACAAGCCAGAAAGAGAATCGCAGTGGATCCACATGTAAGTATGGCTATATTTTTCATACATATATAGACTTCTAGGCCTACTTAGACCTACCCAACAATCCTCCAACCAAAAAGATCTACTTGGACGTTGTATAAATCAAAATAGTGTATGGTCTTTACTCGTGGTACCATTGCACTCGTGACCATTCACTATTTGTATAATAAAGGCCGGTAGAGTGTAACATACATAATGATTTAGAGTCACATAAGTCTCCAGATAGCAAAGGTCACTTTATTTCATATTGTTCTTCTGTATGCAAGCAACGTAATTATGAGTCCAATCTCTTGACTGTTTTGCTCACTAGTAAAGCAGCACGCCGAAATCTCACTTTCACGCTCTTCAAAGGCGACATTTCAGCTTGGCCTCAATGATTAGGGAGGAAGAGAATGACAATTTCTTTTTATAAAGAATGTGCAACATAACAAGCCTATTCTGGCTTTCTACGCGCATACCATTTTCTGGTTAACCACATACACAGTGTCAATGAGCTTTTGTTCTTATTGTACCTATATTCTATCTGTTTTCCTTATTTTTTCATAATACTTTCCTGTTTTGTCAATATTTTCGTTGTTTTTGTTTGCATTTCTGCAGCTTTGCACAATGTGCTCATATTTACATGTATTTTTTATCTATACTGTACATTGAATCGGAAATAAAGATTGAATTGAATTGAATTGAATAAAATTCCGTCCTTTTATGAATTCTTTATATTGTTAGTTGTTTCCAATCGTGAATTAGGTAATTGGCACACAACTCTCCCATTGCTTTATACGGCCTACTTCAAAAAACAAACGAACAAAAAAGTAGTATCCTCTACACAACCATAGAGGTATAGTTACATGTACACAATATGTTTGGTGAAAATCTGATCATCCACTATTGAGTTATTGGGAGATTAAAGGGAAGCAGTCCTGAGATTTTCACTGTACTGATAATTAAGAAGAGTAAAAAATATAAACTTTCACCAATTTATACGCTTGGACATCAAAAATTGTCTCCGTACGCGATTTTTGAAAAATAATTCCTGCAAGCGATCGTGAAAGAGCCGGCAAAAAGATGCTACGTAGTGCATGCCCTACTCACCAAGTTGACAGCCGTGCCTCTAAAAACCAATTTAAGTGTTCAAATGATTAGTTGCAATTTTATCATATAATGTGAAAGTTTGTGGTTTTATAATTTCAAACAAAATATTTCAAGCTTAGATATATATAATTTACGAAAAAATAATATTGTAAACATAAATTTATATGTATTTTTAAACCAAATATACCATGAACTTGACATCAAATAGGCACGGTCGTTTTCTAGCTTCCGTCCGTGTTGCATACTTCTTAGCGTAGAAACCACTCTCGCGCGCAAATCCTTACCATACCAATGTATACATACACAGTACACTCGACTCCGTCCAGTCGATTTTGGCATTCAAACCGAAGATAACCTGTGCATGAGAGAGTCGAATTCTTCAAAGAAAATATTGTTTGTATCTCAATATTTCTGTAAGTAGTCAGATAATCGCCTTTCCTCGAAAAAAAAAATATGACGTGAGCCGGGAAGGGTAAACACAGGGGGTCGTAGGGATATGATTTCGCTCCACTTTGCCGTGCATGTCCAGTCGGCACTGGCAGCAGCTAGCTCAGTGGCACTGTACTGCAGTCCAACCCCGGCTGCAGGCCCACGGTAAATTAAACATAGCTAGCCACTTTCCTTACCTCTCTACGCTTTTTTCCCTCGGTTCTCTTCGAAGTCGATGCTCGAGGTGTTTCTGTTTTATAACTCATGTGAGCAAATGGTCAGGATTGCATCTGGTTTCAGGAGTTTTCTCGGTTTATAACCGAGGGCCACAGCCTGCCGGTCCACGTAAAAACCATAGAGATGTATACTAAGAACACTAGAGGGCGGACTCCGTAAAATCCCTGTGACCGATAGAAGGAGGCGTTCGCCATTTTGGTCCGGGCAAATTTCGACTAGCGACCGTACCGATAACGTGTAGCGCTAGCGGAGCATGCAGGGAGAGCGACGACGGGATGCAACGGCGGCAGGCTAGCATCTATGCCAAGGTTTCTATTGGAGTTTGGAAATCGAAAAATGTTCTTAGATTCGCAAATTCTACTTAAAGTAGCATAGATTTATGTTGCAAAATGCCTGGTTCATGTGCTGCTTTTGGATGTAGAAACAGGAGAAAAGAAGGGGAGCGGAGTTTCCTTTCACAAGTAACTAAAATTACATTTATAGTGTGTGTTAAACAGATTGATTCAAGGCAAAAAAAAAGAAGGAAAAAGAAAGAAAAGGTCTTGCAAAATTCGTCAGGGGCACTCCGCCCTCCCTCAGCTATTCTCGATCTATTGCTACTATAATATAGATAGCTAATACAGCCAGTACATAACTATATGCAGATATGCAAAGTCGGCGGAACGGGGGAGGGGGCACTTGCCCCATTTCAAAACAAAAACAAAAACAAAAACTCCCCTTTTTAAGTTAAAAAGTGCTCATTTCTAAGTGCCCTATTTGGCCCTTGAGCCCCCCCCCCCCCCCCCCAAAAAAAAAAAAATCGTTCCTCCACCCTTTGCTATACCAGCAGTTAATTTCACTAAGACAGTGTGAGAAAAGCTCAGAATACGTAATATATGCCTGGTTACAGGACATATGCTCCGGCATTGATATCTTTCTGAAAATAGAATTACCATCATGGGTCTGATTGGGCTTTTGGTTCTTGTAAGAAAGGCAGGGTGAGGATTAGGATTAGGGTCACCGTGGGTGTTATGATTTGGGTTAGGGTTTATGTAAGCTTCAACATTAGCATTTCGAGCTTGAACATCAATATGTCATGGAACCAATATGCCTACACGTACTTATAAAAATGATTTATTTCATTTCCACCACCACCAGAAAATTAAAAAAAAAAGAAATACAATGAAACACTCGTATACACAGATAGGACTATAGAATGCAGTCCCCTCATACAGAAAAAAAAATATATAACTGCAAAAAACAAAAAACAAAATACAAAAATTGACGCAGTATACTGTATCACAAGGGGCATCCGGCAGTCTAGGGAGACCAAGAGAACCCTTTGTATTGCATGGACCATGGTCGTGTTGGTCGGCTTGAAAGTATTACCTCGTTGAGAATAAAGTAATTTTTTTTTTATTTTCATTTTCTTTACCACTCATAATAAGAGATTGCTAGCAACTTAAATTTTTGAGTTGTTTCCTTCTCTCATCTCCGACCCCCTCATCTTTTTGTGAAAGGCAATACGTGTTTGAGCGCTTGTTGCATACGTGTTCACGTGTCCACCACTACTGCGCTGCCCGGACGCGATGCTTGTTTTTGCCCGGACAAAGATGGCGCGCGGCCTCTTCATCTCGGCACACGAACACTGCGTACGCGCCACACGCAGTCCGCGCTCTAGTATATTATTAGTATACATCTCTATGGTAAAAACATCGCTTCACAAATTGTCCACGCACAGGTAGGTCACAACACGATTTCGAGATTTTGTAGGCCCTAAGTTTCTTATGTTCGGCATCGTTGTACCGATATTTCCCAGCCATACAGCTCACCTTTCACGATACTTTTGTTGGTCTGGGACGGAAAAAAGGATTTTCCTGGGAAATTTTCTGCACGATTCGAGCAAAACTACTGATGTAAGATAGCCTGACCAGACGACGCTGAATGCGGTCGCCCCTGTAGTGTACTAGCAGGCCTGTGTAGAATCGTTTCTACCTACAAATATGTACACTCTGTACGTACTATAGAACATGCATGAGCGGCGACAGGTAGGGCTGCAGCTGCGCTTGAGACTGGAAAAGTGCGAAGGGCAAACCGCGTACGGGGTGCGTACGCGTATCTACCGTAGATCTATCATCTAGCTGTACCGTCCACACGTGCGAATATAATACACAATACATACACACACACACAAACACACACACACACAACGTAGAAACAATGTCAAATACGAGTCGGAGTAGCCACCGCGAGTACTGACGTCTTCATGCATCCGGGTAATACTAGTAGTCCGGGAGCCAGCGGGGGTCAGCCTAGCTGAAAAGGTTACCAATTTTTATGTGTATAGCAATTTAGTACATATGCCCCTGAGTATGGAAATGCACGTCTGGCTGGTCATCGGTGGTGGGTGTGGCCAGGAGGGCCACAAAAAGGACCCCTCAAAATTAGGCTAGCCTAGCTGGAAAAGTAACCCCATGAAAACAACTGGAACTTGTTCGTTACACTTACAGGATAAATGAATGACCATTGCCAGACGTTTTAAGTGGTGGGGGGTAGCCGCCAGACGCTCTTAAAGGCCCAACTCCAGCTAGGCTAGCCTAGCTGAAAAAGTAACCTCATGAAAACCACTGGAACTTGTTCGTTACACTTACAGGATAAATGAATGACCATTGCCAGACGTTTTAAGTGGTGGGGGGTAGCCGCCAGACGCCCTTAAAGACCCAAATTTTTCCAGCTAGGCTAGCCTAGCTGAAAAAGTAACCTCATGAAACCCACTGGAACTTGTTCGTTACACTTACAGGATAAATGAATGACCATTGCCAGACGTTTTAAGTGGTGGGGGGTAGCCGCCAGACGCCCTTAAAGACCCAAATTTTTCCAGCTAGGCTAGCCTAGCTGAAAAAGTAACCTAATGTAACCCACTGGAACTTGTTCGTTACACTTACAGGATAAATGAATGACCATTGCCAGACGTTTTAAGTGGTGGGGGGTAGCCGCCAGACGCCCTTAAAGACCCAACTTTTTCCAGCTAGGCTTGCCTAGCTGAACAATTATGAAACCCACTGGAACTTGTTCTTTACACTTACAGGATATATGCATGACCGTTGCCAGACGTTTTAAATGGTGGTGGTGGGGGGGGGGGGGGGTAGCCGCCAGACGCCCTCAAAGACCCAATTTTACCAGCTAGACTAGCCAATATATAGCTGGAAGAATAACCTCCTGAAACCCACTGGAACTTGTTCTTGTGATACACTCAAAGGATAATTGAATGATTGTTGCCAGACAATAGCCGCCAGACGCCCCAAAGACCAAACTCTTACCAGCTAGGCTAGCCTAGCTGAAAATTAGGAAAGTAACCCCATGAAACCCACTGGAACTTGTTCTTACACTTACAGAATAAATGCATGACCGTTGCCAGACGCTTTAAGTGGTGGGGCGTAGCCCCCAGACGCTCTCAAAGACCCAATTTTACCAGCTATAAGGTTCACATATTGCAGAAATGATAGCAGTGTAATTCCATAACAATACCGCTTGCTTGCGAGTTCACCTGTCTATAATATGCATGCCTTATTCTTTTGTTCTGCTTTTCCTTGAGCCCGAACTCATGCATTCTTATGGTGACTCTCCCATGTCATCATCCTTGTTCATTGCAATTTGTTCTATTTTTTGAAAATATTCTTATTCTTCATCCCAATTATCACAAATTCTGAAACTCTGTCCTCAGTATAACTAATTCATAGTTGTACAAATGTAAAAATATGAGAATCACCCGGAGGTCTCCTTTAATGGGGGAGTTTCTTGAGCGCACAGGGAAACATGCTTTGAAATATCAATAGGGCAAGTGTTGAGACGAAATACTGTAGAAATATGAGAATATACAGTGCTGTGGTTTTGGTAGAAGAAATAGGGTATCTGTATTTGTCCTCAGTGATAACCAAAAAACTTATTTGGAAAGAATAATGGACATCAAAAAAGAATTGCCCAATCAAACATGTCGGGATTTTTCTCAAACATCAGTGTTCTCATTTTCTTTGCAGTGTAAAACAAAAATAAAAAACAAAAAACAAAAAACAGGGCCGGGTACAGTATCCGGATGGAAATTGGTGGGATGGGCGTAAACCCGCGGGTATTATAACATACTGACGTGAAAAAAAAGAAAAAAACAAGCCCCAAAACTACTTTCTTTCTGTGCCCTGGGGAGAAATATTCATCGATTGCATTTTGGAAATGTTGAAAATCACAACTTTTGATGAAATTGTCAGTATCTCTTTTTATATGAAGGCTTTTTTATAATTAAGTTTCTTTCCTCTATTGCATGATAAAACAAACCCCTGATGATTAAAACAAAAGACAATCAAAACTTGGCAAATGAACTCTTTGGACATTAGCAAAAGGGAATACATTAACAGTTTTTGCAAACACTTTATTGTCTAATACTCCATCAAGCTCATAAAAAATACAATTCTATACTGCAACAAGAAATCCATTCAGTAAGACTCGTCCTCGGTGTACATAGCTTAAAATGCCAACTTTTTAAAAATAATTCCCCAGCTCTTAAATTTACTTTAAAAAGGGGAAGTAAAGCTCAACACCTTTTGCCTATGACTTTTTAGGTTCCGTATCACCTTACGGTTTCAAGAGGAGATGGGTAAAGAAAAATTATTAACGAAATAAAACTTATAGGAACATGCTTCACATGACCTCACCGTTTTCTTCTCTTAAGAAAGAAACGAAATCTGATAATTGTTCAAGAGTTTTTTTGAACATAGTACATTGCAAAAGCAAAAAAAATCAGTGTTTTTAAGAAACATAACTTACAACAACAAGGAATTCCTGTCGTGTCTAGTATTGCACGTTTTTGGTTTGGAGGGTTTTGGATGCTAATATTTCAAGACAAGTTTATGCTCCGGCACTTCAATGAACTTAAATGTAAAGTAATGATCAACCTCTCTTGCCAATAAACTCAACATTTGCTGTTCTTCAGTAAAGCATATGACAGAAACATATGAGAAACATGTCTAAAATTCATATGAATAAGCTCACAGCAACAACACAAATATTATGTTATCTATAAACTAATACTGCATGTACTTAGTTTCGAGGGATTAAGATGCAAAATGTTATGACAAAAGCCCCTACGTGGCTACCAGCAATTAAACATCCTTCAACTTCTTTAGCAAATGAGCTCATGTGTATCATCTTCTTGTTGAGAAGACGAAGATGAGTAATGATAAAATAACCAAACTATCAACTTTCCTTAACATGTTTTACATGAAATCATTATTGCCTTCTCGTAACGAAATTGAAAAAACAGAACATCTGAAATTGTTCAAAATCGCTTCTTGATAACGATGAAAGCAAAGGAAACTTAGTGTTTGTAACTACTATGAGACGTGTCTACAGATCTGTCATGCTCATAAGAAACGTAACTCACAGGAATATAATTTTATACAGTAAGTACTTGGTTTGGAGGACATTTAGATGCCAACTTTTTCAAGAATGATACACCAGCACTGACATTAACTGATGAAAAAAAAGGAATGCTCAGCTTCTTTATCCAATTAGCTCATAGGTAATTCCTTGTAGTTGAAAAAAAACCAAACAAACGAGTACACTTAAAAATATAGACTTCCCGTAACATGTATCACAGGTCATGATCTCCACATTTGCTCCTCTTAACTTAAAAGAAATAAATATATATCTAAATTTGTTTTAAATGACCTTTAAAATATATGAAGAAAAAAAATCCTGTGTCTGCAAAGGCTTGACACGTGTCTAATACTGGGTCACGCTCATTAAAACGTAGCTCACAGGAACAAGGAATTCACGTGTGTATAAAATAATACTGCAGAGAGGGTGCAAAGTTGAACCCTTTATTGAGGGTGCGAAAATGTTCCCTTGGGTACATCTTTCCACCCACACTAAGTGGTGCTAGATTGCACCTCTTCTTGAGGGTGCATCTTTCCACCCACACTAAGTGGTGCTAAGTTGCACCTTTCTTGAGGGTGTGATCTTGCACCCTTTACCTTTTGGCGCACCTTTGCACCCCGTGCAGCCTTTACATCTTGGTGCAACTTTACATCCTTTCGTGAGGGTGCAAAGAAACACCCAAAGTTCCAAGATTGTGCCTTGTTTTGAGGGTGCAATCTTGGAACTTTGGGTGCTACTTTGTACCCGCAAGAAAGGGTGAAAGTTACACCTTCGGGAGCAACTTTGCCCCCTTGAAAAAGGCGCAACCTCGTACCTTTAGGTGCAACTTTATGCCCGAAGGATGCAAGAATGTACCCTCTCTTGAGGGTGCATTCTTGTGCCTTATTGGTAAGATGTTGCACCTATGTGGTGCTTATTTGCTCCATGACTGCTGCAAAATTGCTCCTTTAAAGGAGCAATTCAGTGTCACTGCCTGCTCCTTTATAGGGACAATATTGCCCATCATCTCAAGGTGCAACTTAGCATCACATAATCGGGTATACGATTTAGTTCCTTAACTACTCTAAACCTTGAATAGTGCGAACTGATGTAAGCCTATTTGCTCAGTATATAACCTATGTTGTTGTTGCACTCTGCAAAGTAAATAGGACTAGTGTAACTTGGATCTTGTGAATCATGAAATGTGTGTGCGTGTGGAATTTGTGAGTTGTGAAAATGTTAATGTAAAAGTTAACTTAGTTGTGTTTGAATAATATACTGAAAACAAAAATTTACCCAATTACCTTTTCAATAAGGTGAGCACTATATCTATCAAACAGTTAACCTTCTCGGCAAGAGTATACATCTGCATGAAGGAAGAGGTGAAAATATGATATGCAGTTGTCTGGATACGTTTTATTCAAAACGTTCTTGAATGCGTACTTATTCACATAATCTATAAGAATAACATATGCTTCTTACCAGTACTCAAAGCCTCAAAAACAAGAGCATGCTTCTTACACTTCTAAAGTATACACCATATCTTAAGAACAAAATGTAAGAGGATTTAAGAAGCTGTTTGTATGCATTCAAACGAATCCATATTTCTATCTAAAATCTAAAACGTGTCTTGTAAAATGGGAATTTGTTTTATAATGACGATGCCAATTGTCTTAAAGTCCTTATCACGACATGTCTTGGAGTTCACGCTTATTGAAAACATGAGATTCTTGGCACGTAGATTACAAATATGGTTTAAAGAGTTAACTGAGATACGCATACCGTATACGGGCATTTCGATGAAAACATTTGAATACAAGGTACTGTAAATAATATGAAAATCAAACTTGATACCAGCCCTTATCGGCAACTAATACAGACTATGGAGGACTGCAGTTATAATTGTGTTCAGATATTGTTTTGGGTGATACACGCATGCCGACTGATTTGGGATCAATTCGAGTCCCTCGAGCTGAGATTCCGGAACTGCAATGAGCAAACCATCATTATGCATAACAAAGTGACTGAGAATAATGCATGCACCAGTTTCTGTTTCGTTGTTCTATACACAGAAAGTTGCTTCGTTTTCCAATCCTGTGCAGGCACACAGAGATTTACAGAATTCAATCATCTTTGGTTATAACGCCATGGTCGCGTGCAAAATGAATGCAGCTTATCTAACTTAACCTGTAGTTACTGAATAGGGGACTACTGTATATTCAATTTATACATTATTAATCGGATGATAGAACCTGTCAAAAAGTAAATTGCGGATATCATATACCATTGTCAAATTCACCTTCTGTTCTATACATAGTATCAATGGAATGTTATGAACCACTTCAGCATTACCAATCATTATCATAATTATTTCCCTGAAACGGCTGCATTTGTATGAGCGGGAAGAGTTTGGCATCATACATAGCAAGAGTCGTGACTACAAAACTAAATAGGGCCTACATGTATTATACAAGGTTTTAGTATATACACTTTGAATCATGCCCCCCCCCCCCAAAAAAAAAAAAAAACAACAACAACAACAACAACAACAACAACAACTTAGTGAAATGTTGTACAATGTATGCCCTACTTCCTATGATCTTTGACCTTTGAATACATGGCCCGCATTTTTTCAACGAATAGGCATTTGGATGCAACGTTGGTATTATACAAAAGAAAAAAATGTTTTAGGAAAATACATTTAACCACTTCAGAAATAATTATGGAACAAATAGCAAAATATTGACACGTTCACTTCTTCCGTAATGACATGACAGAAAACTTTCCTCACCGAATCGTTCTGCCGTAATTCATGAGCAAGTCATGGATATATACTTATAAGTTCGATTAAAAATATACATTGAGTCATTGCAAAAGCATTTAATGAAAAGTATGCTTCAGAACTACATCATTGTCATTTATTCTATAACACTAATGATATAGAGCTATTGGTCCGCCATATTGCCTAACCAGGTCGCTGTTCTCCTACCACGTTTGTTTAGCAAATAAGGCACAGAATTTAATTTTGCACTTGTTGCCAAAGACTCTAATCTTCTTTACCGCTATTCTCAGACATGATATTGTATGCTGGTGCTGTATGAATTAGAAACGGAAGCTTACAAATATTCACCATCTAACAAGGCAAAAGCGAAGTGATGTCTCGTCCACGTATCGACTTTGTGATTACAGAGATTTTCAAATGGCATAGGCCTAGTTCATTGACTTTTTGACTGTTGACGTAGTCGGACTTCACCAATATTAACACTTGACAGCAATCATAAGATGATCTGAGGAGTGAATTTGGTGGTCATATAGCTCAAAAGTGTGGAAAGTTATTGAAAGAACACCAGAATACTATGTCGACAGTGTTTATCAGGTGAGATGCAAACATAGAACAAGTTCCAGTGGGTTTCAGGAGGTTACTTTTCCAGCCAGGGCTATAGACTAGCTGGTAAAATTGGGTCTTTGAGGGCATCTGGCGGCTACCCCCCCCCCCCCCCCCCCCACTTCTTAAAACGTCTGGCAACGGCCATGCATATATCCTGTAAGTGTAGATAACAAGTTCCAGTGGGTTTCATTAGGTTATATTTTCAGCTAGGCTAGCCTAGCTGGAAAAAGTTGGGTCTTTAAGGGCGTCTGGCGGCTACCCCCCACCACTTAAAACGTCTGGCAATGGTCATTCATTTATCCTGTAAGTGTAACGAACAAGTTCCAGTGGGTTTCATTAGGTTACTTTTTCAGCTAGGCTAGCCTAGCTGGAAAAAGTTGGGTCTTTGAGGGCGTCTGGCGGCTACCCCCCACCACTTAAAACGTCTGGCAATGGTCATTCATTTATCCTGTAAGTGTAACGAACAAGTTCCAGTGGGTTTCATGAGGTTACTTTTTCAGCTAGGCTAGCCTAGCTGGAAAAAGTTGGGTCTTTGAGGGCGTCTGGCGGCTACCCCCCACCACTTAAAACGTCTGGCAATGGTCATTCATTTATCCTGTAAGTGTAACGAACAAGTTCCAGTGGGTTTCATGAGGTTACTTTTTCAGCTAGGCTAGCCTAGCTGGAAAAATTTGGGTCTTTAAGGGCGTCTGGCGGCTACCCCCCACCACTTAAAACGTCTGGCAATGGTCATTCATTTATCCTGTAAGTGTAACGAACAAGTTCCAGTGGTTTTCATGAGGTTACTTTTTCAGCTAGGCTAGCCTAGCTGGAGTTGGGCCTTTAAGAGCGTCTGGCGGCTACCCCCCACCACTTAAAACGTCTGGCAATGGTCATTCATTTATCCTGTAAGTGTAAGGAACAAGTTCCAGTGGTTTTCATGGGGTTACTTTTCCAGCTAGGCTAGCCTAATTTTGAGGGGTCCTTTTTTTGGCCCTCCTGGCCACACCCACCACCGATGACCAGCCAGACGTGCATTTCCATACTTAGGGGCATATGTACTAAATTGCTATATACATAAAAATTGGTAACCTTTTCAGCTAGGCTGACCCCCGCTGGCTCCCGGACTATAAACTAGGGAGCGTACGGATAACGAGCAGAACACGGCTGGGAAGAGTTGTGCATCGACGACGTATGACTCTCCGCCAAGACTTGCTCATTAGCATATTCACCATGCAGAGTCACACTTTTTCAACCAAAATGTACGAGCTTATTTGGTGATTTTAAAGTTTGTTTTTGGTGAAAGTAGTTCATTGGAGGTACCAACAACAACATATTTTTTTAAATTTCATGAGGACTGTGTCCCTTTAAGCTCATGTTATGTCCTTCATGACACTAATGACCTGTGACCTTTGACCTTTATAATGAGCCCAGTCTGAATTGTTTCTTTCTTAATTCATCATGAACATACCATGCCAGTTTGGTGAAAATCTGGTCATCAGCTCTTGAATCATTGAGAGATTAAGCTTATTGTATGTCATTTATGACGCCTATGACCTTTGAACTTTAGTCAGTTTAACTTCCAAATAACTCAGGAATGGATAATTGGATTTTTACCGAACTTGAAGGGTGTGTTCATAATTTCAATTTCAATTTCAATTACAATTTCAATTTTATTTTCGTGTTTTTTGATGGGAAATACATAAAGCATAACAAAATATGATAATACAGAATGTCCAGCTTGGATATATAGAAAAAGAAATGAAAATACAAACATAGTACATAGCGGTCGATGTATCATTTTCAATCAGAGAAAGAATGCAAAGAGAAATACGATGGAACCTACTAAAAAGCAAAGCTTGTTGAGTGAAGATCCCAACAAAAACCTAATGTGGAGAACAGGATGAAGAGCACGGGTACAGCTAAAGACCAAACTAAAGGATAAACAAAACAGAATTAACATTAACACTCGGGGCACAGAAGATTCTTCTCACATAATTTTATGTGTATAATAAAATGAGAACAAGTAAGGACATGCTGCACACTAGCAGGTGCTCTAATAGCAATTTTGACATGGGAGTGATAATGTGAATGCGACATAATTTTAGGGTTTAAACATTCCGGCTTCCATTGAAACGGGGAAACAATCGGAAATATGGAAGACGTGAATCAACAATTCCTATATGTGATATACCAGCCAGCTGCAATGCGGCATGAAAAAGGAAAGACAGAAGGGGGAACTATGACGCTATGCTACGCGACCGAAGATCTTACTAGAAGTGTAATGACAAACACCGATTGGCAGGAATTTGAGAGAGTATGCAACTACAAATATACACATGTCTGTTCACAAGGCAACAACAAATGAGCAGTATTGCTCAAAATGGAATGTTAGTGCACTCAACGGCGTAGCCAGGATTTCATCTTGGGGGGGGGGGGGGCGGTTAGTGTGCGAGGGAGCGAAGCGACCGAGCCCGAGCGAGCTGAGCGAGCGAGGGGGGGGGGGGGGAGGGTGTGGGAGGGGGGTGTCCCCCCTCCCACGGTGAGAACTTTTTGCATTTTGATGTTGTAAATGGTGCAATTTGATGCATGTTTTTGCGCGTTTTATCGACGTGAAACAGTTCCACTTGTTTAAGGTAGCAGTTTATTTTGATGTAGATTATCATTGAACAATTTGCCTATAAAATGGTATAATTTAAATACACTTCTTGTATTAATTCTTTTCACTGAATATCATGAACGCGACTGAACCCGAGCGAGCGGAGCGAGCTAGGGGGAGGGGAGGGTGTGGGAGGGGGGTGTCCCCCCTCCCACGGTAAGAACTTTTTGCATTTTGATGTTGCAAATGGTGCAATTTGATGCATTTTTTGCGCGTTTTATCGACGTGAAAGTCCCACTCGTTTAAGGTAGCAGTTTATTTTGATGTAGATTATCATTGAACAATTTGCCTATAAAATGGTATAACTTAAATAAACTTCTTGTATTAATTCTCTTCACTGAATATCATGAACGCGACTGAACCCGAGCGAGCGGAGCGAGCGAGGGGGGAGGGGAGGGTGTGGGAGGGGGTGTCCCCCCTCCCACGGTAAGAACTTTTTGCATTTTGATGTTGTAAATGGTGCAATTTGATGCATGTTTTTGCGCGTTTTATCGACGTGAAAGTCCCACTCGTTTAAGGTAGCAGTTTATTTTGATGTAGATTATTATTGAACAATTTGCCTATAAAATGGTATAATTTAAATAAACTTCTTGTATTAATTCTCCTCACTGAATATCATGAACGGGACTGAACCCGAGTGAGCGGAGCGAGAGAGGGGGGAGGGGAGGGTGTGGGAGGGGGGTGTCCTTCCTCCCACGGTTAGAACTTTTTGCATTTTGATGTTGCAAATGGTGCAATTTGATGCATGTTTTTGCGTGTTTTAACGAGTTGAAACAGTCCCACTTGTTTAAGGTTGCAGTATATTTTGATGTAGGTTATCATTGAACAATTTGCCTATAATATGGTATGATTAAAAAATGTATTAATTCTTTTCACTGAATATCATGAACGCGACTGAACCCGAGCGAGCGGAGCGAGCGAGGGGGGGGGGGGGGGAGGGCGTGGGAGGGGGTGACCCCCCTCCCACGGTGAGAACTTTTTGCATTTTGACGTTGCAAATGGTGCAATTTGATGCATGTTTTTGCGCGTTTTATCGACGTGAAACAGTCCCACTTGTTTAAGGTTGCAGTATATTTTAGTGTAGATTATTATTGAACAATTTGCCTATAAAATGGTATCATTTAAATAATCTTCTTGTATCAAACAATTCTTACACTGTATATCATGAACGCTGTCTGTTCAGCAATCAAACAGAAAAAGCACAGGGTGTAGATAGGGGCATATCCCCTCCCACACGAAGGTGATTTTGCGTTTTCAGACCTGAAATTCAGCGATCATGTGTAAATTTTTGGTGCAATACTTTTTCATCGAAGTGAAATCACGGAATTTAGCTCTTATTCCGAATGTACACCATCTGTATGTATAAAGTCTAGTGAGGTAGAGCTTAGGGGAAGGGGGATTCCCCCTCCCGCTCGCGGAGTTTTTGCGTTTTTAGAATTGAAATAAAGCGATCTGGGTATAGCCACAGTCTTTTTCTATGCATGGCGGAAGGGGGGGGGGGGAGGGGCGGGCGAGCAGGGAGAAGGCGTGGGCGAGTGTTATCTCCACCCTTCTCTTCCGATGGAGCTTGTGCCTTTTTAAGGTTGAAATTGAGATATCTCGTATACGCATATTTGATGGAACCAACATTTGGGAAATCAAAAAAAAAAAAAAAAACTGATGGGGCGGGGGGACTGAGGGAGGAAAGGGTCGATTAAAAGGGGAAATTCCCCTTATACATGAGGGAACCTTGAGTTTTTCGGAATATAAGTGATAAGTCTTGTGCACTCAGAATTATTCATATTTTTTTTTTAATCTAAAAAGTGTACTAAGCTAGGGAAAGAGGCACAGAGGGGGAAGGTTTGGGAGGGGGATACCCCCTCCCAAGCACGAGAAATTTTGCATATTTTGAATTGAAATTCAACGATCTGGTGCACACTTTGAGTGAAATATTCAAAAAATATCTTATTTGATGAAAGGTTCAAAAGGAGACCCGCTTAATGTGCATGCATACAATATACACGCATTTTGTTTTTCCGCCTCCCAAATCCCCGGTCCAAATCTTAGGGGGGGGGGGGGGGGGCGACCGCCCCCATCGCCCCCCCCCCCCCCCCCCGGCTACGCCAGTGAGTGCACTTGTGTGTTGGTAGCTATATCAATGCATGCTGTCTGAGTTTGCGCTTAAAGGATGATAATGACAAACAGCTTGTAACTTCTGTTGGGAGATCATTCCAATATTTTGGACCTGTATACATAATTGTGTTTTCAGCGAAAATTGTTCGAGTGCGTGGAAGGTGATAGGTTTCACTCTGACGAGTTGGATAGTGGTGGACAGAATATTGTTTCTTACGAACATCTGTTTAAAAAAAAGCATCAGGAAAATCTTTTGAGGAAATTTTATACGTAAAACTACCTAAATTTTAATTTTAAAAAAAATCTATCAGTTTCAAAATTGTATTTTTGAAATAAGGCGTTTGTGTAAGATAAATACCCTGCATGCTTAATTCAATTCAATTCAAAGTTTATTTCATTTTTTGACAAAACATATAAGTTACACTTCTTTTTGACAACAGAGAATAAGGTAAACAGAACCTTATGTATCGAAAAGAATGTAAAACAATTGAGGAAGACCTTATGGTAATTATACATTATAGTAAAAAAAAAAACCAGAAGTGATCGAAATAAAGTACATGTATTACTTTGCTTAAAGTGCGAAAAATGGAGAGACCCACTAAAAAGACAGAGCTTGTAGAATGTGGGCCCCTCTGGAATAATAACATCAATGGAAAGATTAATTGAAGTATCATAAATACAAAAGGTGAGAAAAAAGAAGAAGAAGAAGTCTGGAAGCCCACTGAGAATTAGATTCACAGATAAATACACTTACTATCATAGACGTGAACAACATAGGACAAGACTAGACAACAAAACAACTGCTGGAGAAAAGGCTGTACGGGACAAAACGGGATGGACAAGACTAACAGACACGAACAAACATGAAACAAGACTAGATTAATTGAAGCATCATAAATACAAAAGGTGAGAAAAAAAGAGGAAGAAGTCTGGAAGCCCACTGAGAATTAGATTCACAGATAAATACACTTACTATCATAGACGTGAACAACATAGGACAAGACTAGACAGCAAAACAACTACTGAAGAAAAGGCTGTACAGGACAAAACGGAATGGAAACAATCAACAAAATAGAAGACAAGATAGCAAACGAAAATGCACAACAGAGACAGCGATCTTCGACAGAAGCGTGTCAAGAGAAACAGATGATAGTTGTGGAGGAAAAAAAAGTGATATTGTAGCGTCTGAAAGGAGAAAAGCAAGGAAATGAAGGGACGTGAGAACAGGAATAAGACAGACATTCATGTCTATGACTCTTTTGGCGAGAGCGTAGATGGCAGCAGACATCCAAACGATTACAATTTATTCTTCAAAGAGGAAGAAGTGAGTAAGTTTGTATGTGAGAAAGAAGGCCAAATGGCTAGTTGTGTCCTGCATAGTCATACGACTGCAATAGAAAGGACTTCAGTCTCCTCTTGAAAGAATGTATGGATGGGGCGTTTTTTATATCATGATTCAGAGAATTCCAGTAATTCGGGCCGATAAGTGTATTTTTAGCAAGGATCGTGCGTAAGAGGGGTAAATGAAATTCATTGGAACGCCTAGTGGGATATTCATGAAATGATTGGGTTTTTTTTAGGAACATGGAATCAAAAATAGGTGGAAGCAAATTGTTACAATACTTATACATAAATTGGCCTAAATTATATACAAAAGTAAATCTTTAATATTTAAGAGCTTATTAGAGGCAAACAACGTGTTTGTATGAGAACGTACAGGGGAAGGGCAGATAATGCGGAGGGCTTTCTTTTGCAAGAGGGACACTCTTTCAAGTAAATTCTGATGCGTGTTGCCCCAAACTAAAACTCCATAATTCAAATGAGGCAATATTAACGACGAATATAACATAATTAATGTTGTGTTTTTTTTTGTGGAATATGAAATTTCAACCTATTAATAACACCTGTTTTACGCGATATTATATTACAAGTATTATCAACATGTGATTTCCAGGAAAGTTTATCATCTACAATGACCCCCAAGAATTTAATATTTGATACTCTTTGTAGATGAGAATCATCTAAAACTGCATTTGTGTTTTAACTATCAACAGTATTGCTGAAAATCATATATTTCGTTTTTTGAGCATTAAGTAATAACTTATTAGCTCTGACCCAAATATCACTTCATTCAATTCAATGTTAATTTTGTGAACAAGAAAATCAATATCATTATGGTAAAAAAATACGTTTGTATCATCTGCAAAATGAATAAAAGAGAGATCATCAGATACACGACAAAAAGATATAAATAACGAACAATAACGGTCCTAAAAGACTTCCCAGTGGGACGTCACATTTAACTTCTCTGATAACTGAATCATTGTTTTTAATTGTAACAAATTGTTTTCTGTCGACCAAATAATTCTTGAACCACTGCAACGCCTTCCCACGTACTCCATAATGCGATAATTTATAAAGTAAAATGTAATGATTGATGGTGTCGAAGGCCTTGGAGAAGTCCAAGAAAATGCTAACTAAATGAGAATGATTATCAATGGCATGAACTATTCTATCAACGAAATATAAAAGAGTATGCGAAGTACTATGTTTCTCACCAAAACCAAACTGAGAGTTTGTAAAAACTTCATGTACCTGCAAAAAATTGTTCATACCTTCAAAAAATTGCTCATAATAATTCTGATCGCTCGCTTTTGAAGAAGAAAAAGCGAATCCAGGAAATATTTGGATGCGTTACCCCACGCAATTAACTCCCTAGTTGAGATATGGGGAAATCATGGTTGAATATACAATCTGCAAAATATGGTTGAGCAAAAAAAAATCAGTTTGTTTAGGATTCATGTGTTTCGTAACAAAATTTTGCATAAAAAAATCAAAGTGAGTTTTCCAGGAGAGGTCGCTATCGATGTAAAGACCAAAAAACTTAGTACTATCTACTCGGGTTAAGTCTATATCATCAATCTTAACATCATCAGGAATAACTTGCAGGGAATTGCTAAATAACATATGATGTGTTTTATCAACATTTAATGACAACTTGTTGGCGTAAATCCAGGACTGACCAGATTTCAAATTATCATTCATCATACTTACAAGCGTATTGGGATTGCGGTAAGACCCAGAAATAAATTTGTATCATCAGCAATGATCAGCGAAACAAATAAAAGAAAGAATACTTGAATCTGTGACGAATTTTGGAGATTGTTGATATACAGGATCAATAAAAATGGGCCAAGAAGAGAACCCTGGGAGACACGGCAAGAAGTTGACGTCATACTGACTCATAACCATTTAGGTGTAAACAAATTGTTTTCTGTTTGTGAGGTAGTCTTTAAACTACTCTAAAGCCCTCCCACGGATACGGTAATGGCTTAACTTATAAAACAAAATATAATGGTCAATGGTATCAAAAACCTTCGAAAAATCGAGAAAAACACCGATGGTGTGGGAAGCATCATCTAAAGCATGAGCTACATTATCAATGATCAACGAAGGCTAATAAAGCGTGAGTTGTGCTATGCTATTTTCTGAATCCAAATTTGAAATTGGAAAGAATATTGCAGTTACCAAGAAATCTAAGAGTTCGTTTGGAAACAAGCAAGACTGAGGTTAAGAGAGATATCGGGCGGTAATTATTCAAAAATTCTTTTGGACCCTTTTTGTATATGGGAACAACTCGAACTATTTTCATTTTATCTGGGACTTTGCCACTAGATAATGCTTGATTGAAAATGTAAGTAAGTGGAGAAATATTTAATTTCGTATGTTCTTCAAAAGAAAAACTGAAATACCATCATTACCTATACTTTTCTTAATATTTAGGTTATCAACAATTTCTTTCATTTCTTCTTCAACATTAAGAATGAAAAACATGGTTTGTGCATTCCTGTCTTTTGAAAAAGAATGAAAAGTTGTTCGGGTATTTGGTATTTTGCTGGCAAGATCTGGTCCTAAGTTAACAAAGTAATCATTAAATACAGCCGCTATTTCCTGTTGATCATCAACTTGATGACCGTCATTCAAAAATTAATATAAGTAGGGGGAATTCGTAACGGTGCTGGATTTCAAAGCTGTGTTTATCACCCTCCACGTACTCTGTATATCGAACTTGCATTTTTCAAACTGATTAGTAAAATACAATTGCTTGGCTAAACGCAACGAGGAAGTAAGAATATTACGGTAACGAATATATCGGGATTTAGTTACATTATTTGGACATCTTCGGTATTTGCAAAACAGTTTATTCTCCCCATTGTTAGACCTTAAGTAGGGACTTTGAGATCCACGGTTGTTTTTGTACTTCCTTATAATTCGATCTGGATCGTCTTGGTAAAGATATGTAAACATAATACAAGTACTTATAAGCATGTTCATAAAAACATCCTTACAAGTACATATAAGGATATCATAAAAACATTAAAGGACGAACTTACATTTCTTTGATTATAAACAGGACCAATCAACTGACCTCAATCCCTCCCTATTATACGTATACATCAAGATTACATTCGGACATGTCACGAAAACCTGAATTAAGGGTTGGCATTTTCCTAGTAGAAAACTGTGGTACACGCGCATATATCGGGAAATGATCGGTGATATCAGAAACTACAACACCAGAAGTATAACATCAGTAAATAGATTATTAACGAATATATTATCAATGAGAGTAGAAGTAGCAGCACATATCCGAGTAGGTTTCCTGATAAGAGGAGTGAAGGATTTTGACAACATAAGATTAAGAAAATCTTGACAAATTGAAGTGTCATTACAATTTAAAAGATTTATATTGAAATCACTCATAATGTCGCATGTCTTTTTATCAAAGTAATCATCAGAGAGAAGATTGTGAAACAGCTCAATGAATTCAGTACGGTTGGAATGTGGAGATCTATAAATTTCCTAAAGATTATATTTTCCTTGTTAGGGGTCATGACCTCAATAAAAATACTCTCAAGGCATTCAGACATAATACAATATTCATTTAATAGTTTGTGGTTTAAATTTTGCGTGACGTAGAAACCAATACCACCACCTCTTTTGATGCCCTGTTGTTGGTAACTAATTTAAAACCGTCAGTGGTAAATACAGAAGAAGGTGACGTTTGCTTGAGCCAAGTTTCACTGAGACAGGTAATGCTGTGTTTAAATCGTAATTCGTTGAGAAATAAGAGTAATTGATCAAAATTTCTATTACGACTTCTAATTTTGAATTGTGAAACAAAAAGTTCATTAGAGTGTGAATGAGAAAATGTTTTCTTTTTCTTTTTCCAAGTGGTAGTGAGACAGTTGGCCTTCATTTCGAGCAGACGCATCATTAACGTCAAAATCAAGCTTCAGATCTTGGGTTTCTGTGTTTAAAGAAGTAACAAAATCGGAATCTTCACCTTCTTTTCTGTCATAAGAATTTAAGGGGGAATTCAGTGCAGCTGGCTGTTAATTATTTACATCGTTATCTATAACAGAAGAAGAAATGGCGTTTAGGAACTCATCCATAATCAGAGGTGAACAAACACAAGTTGAATAATGACTTCTTTACCGGATATACATGTTCATGACTCAGATAATGAAGTTAGAAAGACACAAACTAATTTAGGATCATGATGTCAGAATTCAAATGTCATAGGGGTCATTAAGGTCATGAAATAGGTTTAATATCCTAACACTTCAACAATGAATAATTGTTTTTGCACCAAACTTCTTAAATATATTGTGTAGATGTTCCTTAAACTCTGTATGTTTGTGGTGATATCTAAAGAAATTATTTTACTTTTTTTTTGTTTTTTTTTTTGGGGGGGGGCAATTTAAAGAATAACGTGTCCTAGAATTTCCAGGTCTTTTACATATCAATGATTTCAGACACGTCAATATTAGATTATTTTGTATTCTAAAAACAAGAACACAATATCAATATTTCATACGTTTCTCAACTGATTTTCATTTCAGAGTGAGTAACAAGAAACTTTGAGATGTATGATAATCGTTATCTAAAACCATTCTAGCATACTATATTTCAGTTCGAAGCTTTTATATCTTATCCCTGTGGATTTTAGCACTGATCCACAAGATTAATACGTTAATCATGATAACGTAGAATCATATAGCAAAATACAGACTCTTCATCATTTTGTCGGAGTCGAGCACAACACATAAATACTTGATCCTCTTTACATTTTCTGAAGATAAGTTTCTGAATTTAGGTTACAAGACATAATTCCCTAGTTTTTTCCTACGACCAAATGCTATGAATTTCGTCTTTTATGAATGTAATGAATGCACATCCTTCAGGTATTACCATTTGCATATTGTTTAAAAAAAATCATCTTGCAGGTATTCTGTTCCTCCATAAATTATTATACCGTAATTAAAAATGACTGTATTATCAGTATAAAGATAAATTTTAAAAATGAGATGAATATTTACGTTACATATTATGATGAAAAGAAAAACAAACATTTACATCAGTTCTCCGACGTATTCACACTCATTAATATTTTGTGATCTTCAATTTATATTACAAGATATCTTGTGACTGTAGGCCCCATCGTATTCTTTTATACTTCTTTGAAATACCTTTATACCATAACATAACCACTAACATTTGTATTCAACAGACTCTTAATTTGTGATGTGCATTCAAAGGATATTGGTTGTATGCATTTTACATTCTTATTTGTTGTATCAATGTCATATAATTTGTTATTTACCCGAGAAATATGGAAGTATGAAAATAAACGTGACGATGTAGCACGATATAATCAGGTTTTCCCTTTTACCACATGTAGAGCACGCTTCCAAAAGGCCCTAATTCAATCATTTTCCGATGGATATAGCGCCTTTTGCAAGTTTTGGAAGCAAGCCTTTCGAATCTTTTCCGTCCTCACGGAAAATTAGGTCTTACGAATCTTTGTTGGTTTGTGTGATGCACTGTCATAAATTGAATTGAACTGACCTGAAAGGGGTTGATAAGATCACTTCTTCCTCTTTCTTACAATGTCAAAGCACTGTTCTTTTATTTTTGATTGCTATAATACCATTAGTACATATTTTGTATTGTATTCAATGATCTGTCCCTCCCAACCAGATGAAAGTCTACTTGACACACATGCCATTTTTGTGTTATGTATTCTTTTCTTGATGGAAATGAATATACAATTTAATTGAAATTGAAATTGAAAACTTGAAATATATGCTCCATCATGCCTTCATTATTTTCATTATTTTCATTCAGTCACTTTGACTTCCCCTCACGTGATAATGGAAATATTACTGCTCAATACATGTCGGCTGCCTAGATTTGCTAACAACTGTTCAGAAAATGTTAATATTTGTGTATGTACGAGCGTATATACATGTATTAAATACTTACATATATATGTATATATTGATACATATATATATATATATATATATATACAAAATCATATATATGTATGTATATATATATATATGTGTGTGTGTGTGTGTGTGTGTGTGTGTGTGTGTGCGTACTGTCCTGTGTGATGTATATCCTCGTGTACATTTAACTGCATTCTACTGTCTTTGCAGTGTGCACGAAACTTCTAGCAACTCCCTCGAGCTCCCTACATGCATAAGTATTGGCTAAACTCGTGCAGTAAATCATAACTATTAAAGCTGACGAGTTGCTCGTATCATCACCGCAAAGGGCGTACTATACAAATATCTTGCTACCCTTTGTCAAGCTAGATACTAAATACTAAAAATAAAATACGTATATTGGTCCAAACATTGGTCAATAACATGTTAATTGCTTATTCTGTACCCTTCTCGATTGTTAGTATCATCATGTCTACAATTTGGCAACAACTCTTTCTTTTGTATCATTTTTCAGCTGTATCTTGCACGCAGTTCATTTGTTGTCTACCATGGTACTATTAATGTAATTTGGGGAGATTTCTGTACAGCTGGTGCAATTCATCTGCGATCTACTGCGTCCAGGCTGTAGGTCACTTGTGTGGCTCCGTGGTCGCGGCGGAGTAATCGTGACAACCAGCCGGAAGGATGGGGGATTTCACGCAGCCGTCCGCGGAGGATGCAAGCGAGGACGAGCCTGAAATGTGGATGCTTCCAGCCGTAGATCACAGGGTTGATACAGCTATTGAGCACGACAAGTTCTACGCAAATAGACGTGACGACCAGCATTGCCAGGGCGTTTTCAGGCTCTTTTTCATCCCCACGGTGGACGACAATAGCAAGACTCATTGCCATTGGTGGACCGATACACAAGATGTAGTAGAAGCATATCAAACAAAGCAAAGTTTTCGTGATTTGTAGCTCCATGTTTCTCTGTCGACGCGCCTGGCTGTTACTAGAGGAACTTTCAAGTGAGCGGGTGCTCTGTCTAACATGTCTGAAGATCTTGCAGTAGCTACATAGAATTACAAGAAAGATAACTCCCATGGAGATGGCGCTAAACAAAACCACAGTTTTTCCCTTGGGATGATCGAAGGTGTAGACGCAGCGTTGAGCAGACATGTCGTATTTGACGAGGTGGTCGGTCCCAGTCACGTTGGAAATCACGACGGTGACTGTGGGGAAAAGCCAGGAGAAGGTCACCATACACCCGACATTCCTCCTCGAAAAGACACGGGAGTACGTCTCTTTCGCCTTGGTGATGAGCACGTAGCGGTTGAGAGCAACCACCACAATATTGAGCGATATATATTTTTTTTTTTTTATTGTTCCATATTCCACATTTCAACAAATACATAAAACATAAACATCACAATACAAAAGCCTGGATGAATTGTCACGTACAGCTCGTAAGACAATAAAACATGTGAAATATGAGGAATCTACATAGAAGCATTGCTTGTAGGGTGTAGATTCCCAGATGCGGATGTGAGATTATTTCTTACTTGGGTATGTAATTAAAGGAATGACAATTTCTGAATTGGAGAAATATAAACGCCAAAAAGTAAAAAGAAAAAGAGAAAAGAAAACAATGAAAACAATGTCCGCGGCACAGACTTCTTGAGTGTTGCGTGATCACCCGAGCGAGGTACAAGTCAGATGCAGTGTACAATAGCAGAGATACCAAACGTGTACAAGGGAAGTTCAGGAGATAATACAGAAATCACGAGCGAGGCACATGTTACATAATCGATAATGTCAGTAATGTGAAGTATGAACAGAGAATATCGAGGAGGATTGAAGAATAGCTATAGATATGAATTCAGAAAAACTAATTTCAGTTTATGTTTAAATGAATAAAGAGACTGAGATTGGATTATTTCTCTATCCAACTCATTCCAAAATTTAGGTCCTGTAGTGGTTATTGTTTTTAAAGCAGATACGGTTCGTACAGGAGAAAGATGAAAAGAATCTTTTTGTCTAGTAGGGTAAGAATGAACTTCAGTATTTTTGACAAACATCGAAGAAAACACATCAGGGAGACCACCTGAGTTTAATTGATACATAAATGACCCGATATTAAAATGATATAAATCCTGGATCTTAAGTGTTCTACTGGAAAAGAATAAGACATTAGTGTGTTCGAAAAATGTGGCGAAGTTAATTATCCGTATAGCTCTTTTCTGTATCAATAATAAAGAATTAAGTCTAGTTGTACAGCAGTTTCCCCATGCCAGGATTCCATAACCTATATAAGGCAAAAATAGAGTAGAATACAATGAATGCAGAACATGTTTAGGAAAAAACTGTTTTAACTTATACATAACACCTACATTTTTTGATAATAATTTACGCAAAGAATCAACATGAACTTTCCATGTCAACTTACAATCAATATAAAGACCAAGGAATTTTATATATTCCACCTGGTTCAATTCTACGTCGTTTACAACCAACTTACCCGGTAAAATATTGATTATCATATTGCTAAAAACCATAAATTTTGTCTTGGTCAAATTCAATGACAATTTATTAGCCTGAATCCACTTAGATACTGATTTTAATTCAGTATTTACGGTATTCCGTAAAACATGAGGGTTTCGATTTGAATAAAAAATACTGGTGTCATCGGCAAAAAGTAGAAAATAGAGCAGAGAGGACGAACTGCGAAAGTCATTCATATAAAGAATAAACAATAAAGGACCTAAAAGGGATCCTTGCGGTACCCAACAAGTTATAGGCTGTGAACTGGACACATGGCCATTCAAACTAACAAATTGAGTTCTTCCAGTAAGGTAACTTCTAAACCACTCCAAGGCCCTCCCACGAATCCCATAGTGTTGTAATTTGTATAATAATATTTCATGGTTGATTGTGTCAAAGGCCTTGGAGTAGTCAAGAAAGATACCTACTGTATGACACTTGGCATCGATCGCTTTGATAATTTTCTCTATCATGAGTAAAATAGCATGAATTGTGGAATGCTTTTTACGAAATCCAAATTGATTTTCATATGCAGAAAGTCAAGCTGTAATAAAAGTGTGTACGCCACCCGGCAAGTTACATCGGAGCGTAGCCATTTCATCTTGTTCAAATACACGGAAGACACGAATAATAAGTCAAGACAGATTACTGTTTGGGAGATGCCAAGGTTGATGAGGAAGATGTTCGTCGCCGTCTGAAGCTTCCTCGACATTGCGAACGCGAGAAAGATCACCAGGTTCTCGACGATGCCGACTACCGCCGTAGTGATTGCGAAGCTACTGAAAATTACTATGGTCCTGTGGACGAAGCTAAAGCTTGTGACACTCTCTCTGCTGAGTGAGACTTCATCCATCTTTATGGCCTATACCGACTCGAGGAAACCTGAGGGTGTCACATTGTGATGCACTATTAGGTGTCACGACATAATCATGATTCACAACCGTGCCAAAATGACACATTAAACTGTATTCCTTTGTAGAATAGAAGGTTCTGCCAAAGAGTCATTTTCGTACCGTAAATACTACTATTTCTTTACTAAGGTTGCCAAGCATAAAAGTTCACAGTATCGGTACCAAAACTTGATAAGAACCATTCATTATCAGACCATAAGACTACGAAAATTGGACACTTACAATTTCAAATGGCAACTGACATATCATATAAGAAGAAACAACTTTTAGTTGTTGTTGTTGTTATTGTTATCTTACTTTTGAGTGAGAAACTTAGTCGTTTTGTCTATTTTTAGGAGAGTAATTGATTGATTTTGATGACTCAAATTCTTGATTACGAAGAGTCAAAAAGATACAGGTTTCAATGCTGGGCTTACCGAAAAGATGGCACCGTATCAAGCATTCAAAGTTGAAATCTGTTGAAGAGCGTCTGGTCTTTACTCGAGTGGTGATGTAAACTAGTATATGATGGACTTTGGAGATGGTGTCATGCTGATATCATGAATCACAGAGTAAAGTGGATAGTTTCAATTATCTTGTCCCTATCGGATTATAAACTGTTACTCATTCACCCACGCATGTACATCTGTATGGTCCGAGTGCCTCTCTGGTACATAACCTCTCGATCCTTTTGAGAATCCGAGGGAAGTCCCTCACTTGGTCTCAGCCAGTGGTTTCGTCGCATTCGTCAAATTTGAAAGATACGTCGACGCAGAGAGCTGATTTTCTTTCTTTATCCTGTCATTTGATCGTAATTTTGTGAGATCAAGAGGAATGAGTGAGCGCCTTTTAGTTCCTCAGTGGTAATGATCATGTATAGATTAATAGCCAACACTGGATCCGATTCTATGTTGAAAGTTCATTTCTCCATGAAACACTATTAATGTAGACTCCTGCACGCCCACCTCCAAAACGCGCTTACGCACGTACAGTCGGCGCCCGCATATCAAAACAACTGTAACGGTATCCCAAGGTTATAAGTGTTTTATTTTGATTTTCTCTTCGTTTATTTTGAACCATGACGATACTGTTGGCTACTTGCTATATTATATACTTCTATTGAAAACTCACTTCGAGGAGAAAATTGGAATTGTGAGTAGCTCTTTTCCAGGAACAATGTGCAAGTTGCTTGTATAATTCTCTCGCTGTAGCGGCTATAGCCTACTTAAATCATTCCTTTATTCAAGTGAATTGAGTTGAGTTGAGTTGAGTTGAATTGAATTGAACTGAATTGATTCTTATTTCTTCCATTAATCAATAACAGCGAAATACAGTACATACCACTTAACAATACGCTAAGTTATATGCAAAATCATCAAGATACAAATTCGTCGAAACACGGGATACCGTACTATTCCAAAGTATGTATATGCAACGATTCTTGAGTAGGTAAATAACATAAGACGATATGTTACAAAGGTAATTCTGTGATCAACCTTCATCCTCCAACCAAGTTTCATCCCATTTAACAGACAGATGGACAGACAGACCAGGGAGGTGGGAAGAGACTCTTCCTATCTCCCTGGTCAGACAAACGTACATTAAATTGCAGTATGATTCACTATTTTTCATTAGTTTAATGCAAGCAATGAGTTTTGACATTTTGTGGTTGACGCGTTATGACATTTGCAATAAATGTAGATTTTTTTTTTTTACATATAACATTATGTGGTCGACGTGTTATGACATTTGTGGTTAATCAGATTTTGAAATAATTGGTTGACGTGTTAGGGCCAAATGACATTTCTGGTAACTTTGACATAATGTGGTTGACGCGTTACGACATTTGTGGTTGACGTGCGTGCTATGGCATTTGTGGTGATTTTGGCATTTGTGGATGACGAGTTATGATATTTGTGGTAATTTTGACATTAGTGGACAATTTTGACATTTGTGGGCTCTGCAAGACCCCTTACACCGGCGCGCCGCGGCGCTACGTCCATGTAGTTCTCGCTGCGTCCACGTAAAATGGCCATGACGCAGTGGGATCTGCTACAACGTACTGATAGTCTGCAGGGTCTCCGGAGAGTACCCACTACGTGGACTTTTAACAAGTTCAAAGTCCAGGTAGCAAGAGCGCCATCGCAGCATGGACCCTACCACGTGTAGAGTCCATAGTGGCAGTAAGGACTTTCTGAGGACCTACTAACAGGTCCAACAACGAAGCATAAACGTATCTAACTGAGAAAAAAGAAGGCCCATTCGTACCAATGTATACATGAGCTAATAACACTTATTATACAACGTCCAAGTAGATCCTTGTAATTTGATTGGAGGATTATTGGTGACGTGATATTCAATAAGTACTCCATTCAACGCACCGTGCAATTTTGGTTCCATTTTTGCGTGCAACTTGGTTCGATTTTTTTCGTTCTATTCCACGGTTCGAGAAAGTGTGCGGTACTGCGTGTATTGTGTGTTGCATATTGAGGATCGCATGCAGCTAACGCAGTGTACGTGTGCGGTACATGCATGCGCGTACGTAGGCCTACGTTACGTAGTGCTAGTGTACGTGTACGTGTGTATGAGCGCTAGTATAGCTGTGACCTGTATCTACACTGATTGCACAAGCCCGAAAGAGAATCGCAGTGGATCCACATGTAAGTATGGCTATATTTTTCATACATATATAGACTTCTAGGCCTACTGAGACCAAAAAGATCTACTTGGACGTTGTATAAATCAAATAGTGTATGGTCTTTGTGTACCATTGCACTCGTGACCATTTACTATTTGTATATTATACAACGTCCAAGTAGATCCTTGTAATTTGATTGGAGGATTGTTGATGACGTGATATTCAATAAGTACTCCATTTAACGCGCCGTGCAATTTTGGTTCTATTTTTGCGTGCAACTTGGTTCGATTTTTTCTTTCTATTCCACGGTTCGAGAAACATACGGTACTGCATGTACTGTGTGTTGCATATTGAGGATCGCAAGAAGCTAGCGCAGTGTACGTGTGCGGTACATGCATGCGCGTACGTAGGCCTACGCTACGTAGTGCTAGTGTACGTGTATGAGCGCTAGTATAGCTGTGACCTATCTACACTATTGCACTAGCCAGAAAGAGAATCGCAGTGGATCCACATGTAAGTATGGCTATATTTTTCATACATATATAGACTTCTAGGCCTACTTAGACCTACCCAACAATCCTCCAACCAAAAAGATCTACTTGGACGTTGTATAAATCAAAATAGTGTATGGTCTTTACTTGTGCAATGGAACGAGATTTCGCACTCGGTGAAAGATGAGGCGCACTATTCAACTCGGCTCTATCTTTCACCTCGTGCGAAATCTCGTACCATTGCACTCGTGACCATTCACTATTTGTATAATAAAGGCCGGTAGAGTGTAACATACACAATGATTTAGAGTCACATAAGTCTCCAGATAGCAAAGGTCACTTTATTTCATATTGTTCTTCTGTATGCAAGCAACGTAATTATGAATCCAATCTCTTGACTGTTTTGCTCACTAAGCAGCACGCCGAAATCTCGCTTTCACGCTCTTCAAAGGCGACATTTCAGCTTGGCCTCAATGATTAGGGAGGAAGAGAATGACAATTCCTTTTTATAAAACAATAAAATTCCGTCCTTTTATGAATTCTTTATATTGTTACTTGTTTCCAATCGTGAATTAGGTAATTGGCACACAACTCTCCCATTGCTTTATACGGCCTACTTCAAAAAACAAACAAACAAACAAAAAAGTAGTATCTTCTACACAACCATAGAGGTATAGGGACATGTACACAATATGTTTGGTGAAAATCTGATCATCCACTGTTGAGTTATTGGGAGATTAAGCTCATGTTATGTCCTTCATGACACTAATGACCTGTGACCTTTGACCTTTATAATAATTGTTTCTTTCTTAATTCATCATGAGCATACCATGCAAGTTTGGTGAAAATCTGGTCATCAGCTCTTGAATCATTGGGAGATTAAGCTTATTGTATGTCCTTTATGACGCCTTTGACCTTTGAACTTTAGTCAGCTTAACTTCCAAATAACTCAGGAACGGATAATTGGATTTTTACCGAACTTGAAGGGTGTGTTCATAATTTCAATTTCAATTTCAATTTCAATTTCAATTCTATTTTCGTGTTTTTTGATGGGAAATACATAAAGCATAACAAAATATAATAATACAGAATGTCCAGCTTGGATATATGCAAAAAGAAATAAAAATACAAACATAGTACATAGCGGTCGATGTATCATTTTCAATCAGAGAAAGAATGCAAAGAGAAATACGATGGAACCTACTAAAAAGCAGAGCTTGTTGAGTGAAGATCCCAACAAAAACCTAATGTGGAGAACAGGATGAAGAGCACGGGTACATCTAAAGACCAAACTAAAGGATAAACAAAACAGAATGAACATTAAAACTCGGGGTACCGAAGATTCTTCTCACATAATTTTATGTGTATGATAAAATGAGAACAAGTAACGACATGCTACACACAAAATGAGAACAAGTAACGACATGCTGCATACTAGCAGGTGCTCTAATAGCAATTTTGACATGGGAGTGATAATGTGAATGCGACATAATTTTAGGGTTTAAACATTCCGGCTTCCATTGAAACTGGGAAAGAATCGGAAATATGGAAGACATGCATCAACAATTCCTATATCATGTGATATACCAGCCAGCTGCAATGCGGCATGAAAAGGGAAATAAATAAGGGGAAACTATAACGCCATGCGACGCGACCGAAGATCTTATAGTCCATGGGCCAAGACCCGAAAAATGGGTTGTTGGTACCATCTGAGGTGGCACAACCTTTTTGGTGTCATTTTGTTTGTCGGGCATAGATATGCTTATCAAGCTATGATAGCATTTCTAAATGAGTAGCTTAGTCATAATAAATGAATTTTTAACCAATTTGGTCTCGTATTTATATCCCTATACTTCTGAATCGAAACTAAACCGCTATACAAAGAAGAGCACTGCCTTCTGTATGTCCACAGGTGTTCTGTTGTAAACGCGGTGCGCTTAGTCTTTATTCAAGGCAGCGAAAGGAATATCCAAAGGGTTATGATGTCCACAGCTGTCTCGCGGTGCGCTTAGTTCTTTATCTAGACCAATGTACCGTTATCATATCTAAAGTTCCTCATAAAAGGGATTATCTATACTATTTTTATACTACCCTATCAACAAATACATCAGTTTTAAACAAAAATCACTCTTCATTTACAATATCATTCATTATAATGTATCGTAGTGTACCGGTACATTGTTTTTGCATTATCTTATATTGTTGGAGGGAAATAAAGCGACATTGGCGTGGTATCAGCGTTTTCACCGTAGCGTTTTCACCGGAAAATGATAAATGATTGAAAAATACGGTAAAATTCACTAGGAATTGCTTTTGTTGTTGTTGTTTTTAGATAAAAGGATATACACTGTATCATACGCTTTGGATATTCCCTTCGCCGTCTAGAATAAGGACTAAGCGCTGTGGACATCATAACCTTTGGATATTCCCTTCGCTGCCTTGAATAAAGACTAAGCGCACCGCGTTTACAACAGAACACCTGTGAACATACCATAGAGCTGCATTTTACAGCTCTATGGAACATACAGAAGACAGTGCTCTTCTTTGTAAGGCGGTTAGTTTCGATTCAGAAGTATAGGGATATAGCAACGAGACCAGATTGGTTAAAAATTCATTTACTATGACTAAGCTACTCATTTGGAAATGCTATCATAGCTTGATAAGCATATCTATGCCCGACAAACAAAATGACACCAAAAAGGTTTTGCCACCTCAGATGGTACCAATATCTGGCCTGGCCCATGGACTATTACAAGAAGTGGAAGGACAAACACCGATTGGCAGGAATTTGAGAGAGTATGCAACTACATGATATACACATGTCTCTTCACAAGGCAACAACAAATGAGCAGTATTGTTGAACATCCATGAGCAGAACAAAAAGGAATGTTAGTGCACTTGTGTGTTGGTAGCTATTCAATGCATGCTGTCTGAGTTTGCGCTTAAAGGATGATAATGACAAACAGCTTGTAACTTCTGTTGGGAGATCATTCCAATATTTTGGACCTGTATACATAATTGTGTTTTCAGCGAAAATTGTTCGAGTGCGTGGAAGGTGATAGGTTTCACTCTGACGAGTTGGATAGTGGTGGACAGAATATTGTTTCTTATGAACATCTATTAAAAAAAAGCATCAGGAAAGTCTTTTGAGGAAATTTTATACGTAAAACTACCTTGATTTTAATTTTAAAAAAAATCTATCAGTTTCAAAATTGTATTTTTGAAATAAGGCGTTTGTGTAAGATAAATACCCTGCATGGTTAATTCAATTCAATTCAAAGTTTATTTCATTTTTCGACAAAACATATAAGTTACACTTCTTTTTGACAACAGAGAATAAGGTAAACAGAACCTTATGTATCGAAAAGAATGTAAAACAATTGAGGAGGACCTTATAGTAATTATACATTATAGTAAAAAAAAAACAAGTGATCGAAATAAAGTACATGTATAACTTTGCTTAAAGTGCGAAAAATGGAGAGACCCACTAAAAAGACAGAGCTTGTAGAATGTGGGCCCCTCTGGAATAATAACATCAATGGCAAGATTAATTGAAGCATCATAACTACAAAAGGTGAGAAAAAAAAAGAGGAAGAAGTCTGGAAGCCCACTGAGAATTAGATTCACAGATAAATACACTTACTATCATAGACAGACATTCATGTCTATGACTCTTTTGGCGAAAGCGTAGATGGCAGCAGACATCCAAAAAAATTTACAATTTATTCTTCAAAGAGGAAGAAGTGAGTAAGTCTGTTTGTGAGAAAGAAGGCCAAATGGCTAGTTGTGTCCTGCATAGTCATACGATTGCAATAGAAAGGACTTCAGTCTCATCATGAAAGAATGTATGGATGGGGCGTTTTTTATATCATGATTCAGAGAATTCCAATAATTTGGGCCGATATAGATAAATGTATTTTTAGCAAGGATCGTGCGTAAGAGGGGTAAATGAAATTCATTGGAACGCCTAGTGGGATATTCATGAAATGATTGGTTTTTAGGAACATGGAATCAAAAATAGATGGAAGCAAATTGTTACAATACTTATACATAAATTGGCCTAAATCATACAAAAGTAAATCTTTAATTTTTAAGAGTTTATTAGAGGCAAACAACGTGTTTGTATGAGAACGTACAGGGGAATGGCAGATAATGCGGAGGGCTTTCTTTTGCAAGAGGGACACTCTTTCAAGTAAATTCTGATGCGTGTTACCCCAGACTAAAACTCCATAATTCAAATGAGGCAATATTAACGACGAATATAACATAAGTAATGTTTTTTGTGGAATATGAATTTCAATCTATTAATATCACCTGTTTTACGCGATATTATATTACAAGTATTATCAACATGTGATTTCCAGGAAAGTTTATCATCTACAATGACCCCCAATAATTTAATATTTGATACTCTTTGTAGATGAGAATCATCTAAATCTGTATTTGTGTTTAAAATATCAACAGTATTGCTGAAAAACATATATTTCGTTTTTTGAGCATTAAATGATAACTTATTAGCTCTGACCCAAATATCACTTTATTCAATTCAACGTTAATTTTGTGAACAAGTAAATCAATATCATTATGGGCAAAAAATACGTTTGTATCATCTGCAAAATGAATATAAGAGAGATCATCAGATACACGACAAAAATCATTGATATAAATAATGAACAATAACGGTCCTAAAAGACTTCCCAGTGGGACGCCACATTTAACTTCTCTGATAACTGAATCATTGTTTTTAATTGTAACAAATTGTTTTCGAATAATTCTTGAACCACTCCAACGCCTTCCCACGTACTCCATAATGCTATAATTTATAAAGTAAAATGTCATGATTGATGGTGTCGAAGGCCTTGGAGAATTCCAAGAAAATACTAACTAAATGAGAATGATTATCAATGGCATGAACTACTCTATCAACGAAATATAAAAGAGCATGCGAAGTACTATGTTTCTCACGAAAACCAAACTGAGAGTTCGTAAAAACTTCATGTACCTTCAAAAAATTGCTCATAATAATTCTGATCGCTCGCTTTTGAAGAAGAAAAAGCGAATCCAGGAAATATTTGGATGCGTTACCCCACGCAATTAACTCACTAGTTGAGATATGGGGAAATCATGGTTGAATATACAATCTGCAAAATATGGTTGGGCAAAAAAAAAAATCAGTTTGTTTAGGATTCATGTGTTTCGTGACAACATTTTGCATAAAAAATCAAAGTGAATTTTCCAGGAGAGGTCGCTATCGATGTAAACACCTATAAACTTATATAGTACTATCTACTCGGGTTAAGTCTATATCATCAATCTTAACTTCATCTGGAATAACTTGCAGGGAATTGCTAAATAACCTACAATGTGTTTTATCAACATTGTTGGCGTAAATCCAGGACTGAACAGATTTCAATTTATTATTCATCATACTTACAAGCGTATTGGGATTGGGGTGAGACAGAAATAGATTTCTATCATCAGCAATGATCAGCGAAACAAATAAAAGAAAGAATCTGTGACGAATTTTGGAGATCGTTGATGTACAGGATGAATTAAAGTGGGCAAAGAAGAGAACCCTGGGGGACACCTCAAGCAGTTGACGTCATACTTTACTCACAACCATTTATGTAAACAAATTGTTTTCTGTTTGTGAAGTAGTCTTTAAACCACTCTAAAGCCCTCCCACGGATACGGTAATGGCTTAACTTATAAAACAAAATATGATGGTCAATGGTATCAAAAACCTTCGAAAAATCGAGAAAAATACCGATGGTGTGGGAAGCATTATCTAAAGCATGAGCTACTTTATCAATGATCAATGAAAGCTAATAAAGCGTGAGTTGTGCTATGCTGTTTTCTGAATCCAAATTTGAAATTGGAAAGAATATTGCAGTTAACAAGAAATCTAAGAGTTCGTTTGGAAACAAGCAATTTTCGAGACTGAGATTAAGAGAGATATCGGGCGGTAATTATTCACAAATTCTTTTGGACCTTTTTGTATGGGAACAACTCGAGCTATTTTTATTTTATCTGGGACTTTGCCACTAGATAAAGCTTGATCGAAAATGTAAGTAAGTGGAGAAATATTTCATTTATTATGTTCTTCAAAAGAAAAACTGAAATACCATTATTACCTATACTTTTCTTAATATTTAGGTTATCAACAATTTCTTTGATTTCTTCTTCAACATTAAGAATGAAAAACATGGTTTGTGCATTCCTGTCTATTTGGTATTTTGCTGGCAAGATCTGGTCCTAAGTTAAGAAAGTAATCATTAAATACGTCCGCTATTTCCTGTCGATCATCAACTTGATGACCGTCATTCAAACATTAGTATAAGTATAAAGGGGGAAGTTGTAACAGTGCTGGATTTCAAAGCTGTGTTTATCACCCTCCAAGTACTCTTTATATCGAACTTGCATTTTTCAAACTGATTAGTAAGATACAATTGCTTGGCTAAATGCAACGAGGAAGTAAGTATATTACGGTAACGAATATTACGGGATTTAGTGACATCATTTGGACATCTTCGGTATTTAGTCCAAGAGCATTAGGTTTAACCTGGACATTTTTGGTAACAAGCTGATTTTTTCAGGATAGGTCCAGAAAAATGTCTATAATAACATACTAAAAGTCCACTTAAATCCTCTTTGAGTGTTTTCCGCAGTCCAAGATGGTGTCCAAAATGGCCGCCATATCCAGAAATTCTTATAACTTTTCAACTAGAGAACCCAAATACAAAATTTAAATGTCTAAATATATGTTTTTAAGCATGAAGAACTCAATAAAACACATATTAAGAGATGTTGATGCACGCAAGTACCGTAATCCAAGATGGCGTCCAAAATGGCCGCCATTTTCTAAAATTCTTATAACTTTAAGTCAGGTAACCCAAATACAAAATTAAAATGTCTAAATATATGTTTTGAAGGATGAAGAACTCAGTAAAATACATATTAAGAGTTGTTGAAGCACGCAAGTACCGTAATCCATGAAGATGGCCTCCAAAATGGCCGCCATTTCCTGATTTTTTTTATTCTCATAATTTTGCAAGTAGATTTCAACTGTACACACATGGAATGTCGAAGTATACGTTTTGAGTCACAGGAAACCAAATATAATACTTATTCGGAGATAATGAAATACAAATAAAGCACTTAAGCACTTTCAGAAATCCAAAATGGTGTCCAAAAATGGCTGCCATTTCCTGTCTTTCTAATAATCCTGCAACTAGGTATCCGCGATGAGCACTTGAATGTATAAATATATATTTTGAGACATAAGGAACCCAACATAATACTTATTCAGTGATCATGAAGCACGTAAGTACAAATAAAACCACGCGAGTTCTTCGCGAAAACCAAATGTTGCCCAAAATGGTCACCGTTTGTTTATCAAGAGACAAAGATATTCAATATAATGTTCGAGATTCAACAACTCAGAAGGTCCAGTGGAATCTTTCCCTTAAATGTGCACAACACGGGTAACCTATAGGTTCGCTTGGATGCATCCACCCCCCCCCCCCCCATCCCCTTGGGGAAAGGGTGGCCTGTACAATCATTATTTTCCAAATATTCATCCTGAAGTATATGCACTTTGTCAGTGAATTGCAATCATAAAAATGCAAAACGTCCCCCGCTCGGCCCCTTTCCATAGACTTTGTTCATTTTTGAGATTAACAAATTTCCGAATGTGTCATCAAAAAGTGTGCACTAGATCTTTCACTTACAAAATGCGAAAGTAAGGGTAATTTGCCCTTCCTACAAAACCCTTCCGCCGCTTACTTCCCCAATATAAATTAAATGCCCCTTTGATTAACAATTCCCAAATATTCCATCAAATGTGTGAAAATGATATAATTATTTTCATTTCAATTCAAGTGTAAAAGCTCCCTGGAGTTGGAGGGGATGGGGATACTGAGACTATGATTATCTACTCTTTGAGGATGGACAATCAATATAACATCAAAGGTGCACTATACGCCGGTTAATGATCATAGAAATGCAAAACTCCATCCAGTCGAAAGGGGTCCCCCCCCCCCCCATACATCCTCTACTAGCTCATTGCCTTGGATATACTAGTCTTTATTCTTTATTCTACTTACACATTTTAATAGAAACAAAAATCTATTATGTCATCAACATTGTGCACCATAAAACCCGTAACCTGAAAAAAAAACCTCCATTTTGTGGGAGGTTGCATCACCCCATACACCTCCCCTGCATATTTCCATTAATATATATTTTCTTACTTTCAGGACAAAAACAAATCTCAGATATTTCACCAAAAGAGTGCGCTGAATCTCTGAATTTCAAATTGGAAAATGCCAAAATCTCCATTGTATGGGAAGGAATATTCTTCCCACACACTTCCCCCTCCCCGACACTTCCTGATTATATATTTCTTCCAGCGTTAAACAGAAAACAAATATCGGATATTTCACCAAATAGGTGCAACAGATCTGTAAATTTCAAGTCTGAAAATACGAAATTTTGCCCTCGTGTGGCATCAGGCAACCCTATGACCGCGCACTTCCATGATTACATAACTTTTTGTTCCTTTTTATGGAAACAAAAATTTAACATTTCACCAATAGGGTGCATCAGATGTCTGAATATCAAGTCTGAAAATGCAAAATCTCCCTCACGTTGGGGGAAGGGGGAGGGGATCCCCCTTCCACACCCTCCCATATACAGTGTATTGCCCATTTCCCTGAATACTACTTTATATATTTCCCACTCTTTGATGGAAACAGTTCAATATCTTACCAAACGTTTGCACTATATGTTTCACTTTCGAGTTAAAAAAAAAAATCCCTCGTGTGGGAGAGGAGTATTCCTCCTCCATGTAGTATGAGTGCCACATTCTCTGATTTCTATCTATAATATAATTTTACCTAATCTACACGAAATGAATAAGAAAATTTGGACACTTTGTTTTAAGGTGGAGCAATATACTGCAGGAAAGAAATTCACTGTCATGTAATGAATTACACATTATTTTGTCGCACATGGAGACATTAATTTTCAACATTTTATGAAGCACAGACATCAGAAAGAATTTTTATACTTCTTGAGTGATAACTGACAGTTTCAAATGGAACTCACCTCATGGTAGACACCAAATGCGTTGGTAATAAACAACGGCTAGCACTAAATTTTCATTTCATGTGCTCGAGGCGACGAAAATAGACCATGTGGTAAAAAATCTAGTAGGCTCTCTGTTTAGCAACAAATCTGATAGTGAAATGTTTCTCTCGTAACAAGGCCACACTCCTTGAGTTTAACATTAAAATGTTTCATTTGTATACTTTGCTCATGAGAACTATTTTTTGAATAAAAAGTTTCTTATAAAGTTTACTGACATTTATTTACATAATTGTGAGACAAAATTGTGACTGCCGGCCATTTTGCAAGCCATTTTGCATATTAGGAAGAGCTCGAGCGGTTTAATCGGGACATGCGTGCGTCAACACCTCTTAATATGCATTTCATTGAGTTCTTTATGTTTCGGAACATAGACACTTCAATTTTGTATTGGGTTGCCTAGTTGAAAAGTTATAAATATTTCAGGAAATGGCGGCCATTTTGGATGCCATCTTGGATTACGGTACTTGCGGGCATCAACATCTCTTGATATGTGTTTTATTGAGTTCTTCATGCTTCAAAACCTATATTTAGACATTTAAATTTTGTACTTTGGTTCCCTGGTTGAAAAGTTATGAGAATTTTTTGGAAATGGCGGCCATATTGGACGCCATCTTGGATTGCGGAAAACGCTCAAAGAGGATTTTTGAGGACTTTTAGTATGTTATTCTAGACATTTTTCTGGACCTATATCCTGAAAAAATCAGCTTGTTACCAAAAATGTCCAGGTTTAAGCCATTTTTTACCTAATGCTCTTGGACTAATTTGCAAAACAGTTTATTCTTCCCATTGATAGACCTAAGTAGGGACTTTGAGATCCACGGTTGTTTTCGTACTTCTTTATAATTCGATCTGGATCGTCTTGATAAAGATGTAAACATTATGCAAGTACTTATAAGCATGTTCATAAAAACATCCTTACATGTACTTACAAGGATATCATAAAAACATCAAAGGACGAACTTACATTTCTTTGATTATAAACAGGACCAATCAACTGACCCCAATCCCTCCCTACGTATATCAATATTACATTCGGACATGTCACGAAAACCTGAATTAAGGGTTTGCATTTTCCTAGTAGAAAACTGTGGTACAAGCGCATATATCGGGAAATGATCGGTGATGTCAGAAACTACAACACCAGAAGTATAACATCAGTAAATAGATTATTACGAATATATTATCAATGAGAGTAGAAGTAGCAGCACATATCCGAGTAGGTTTCCTGATAAGAGGAATGAAGGATTTTGACAACATAAGATTAAGAAAATTTTGCCAAATTGAAGTGTCATTACAATTTAAAAGATTTATATCGAAATCACTCATAATGTAGCATGTCTTCTTATCAAAGTAATCATCAGAGAGAAGATTGAAAAACAGCTCAATGAATTCAGTACGGTTGGAATGTGGAGATCTATAAATTTCCTAAAGATGATATTCCCCTTGTTAGGGGTCATAACCTCAATAGAAATACTCTCAAGGCATTCAGACATAATACAATAAGTATTCATTTAATAGTTTGTGGTTTAAATTTTGCGTGACGTAGAAACCAATACCACCACCTCTTTTGATACCCTGTTGGTAACTGATTTAAAACCGTCAGTGGTAAATACAGAAGAAGGTGACGTTTCCTTGAGCCAAGTTTCACTGAGACAGGTAATGCTGTGTTTAAATCGTTATTCGTTGAGGAATAAGAGTAATTGATCAAAATTTCTATCACGGCTTCTAATGTTGAAATGTGAAACAAAAAGTTCATTAGAGTGTGAATGAAAAAATGTTTTTTTTTTTCTTTTTCCAAGGGGTAGTGAGACAGTTGGCCTTCATTTCGAGCAGACGCATCATTAACGTCAAAATCAAGCTTCAGATCTTGGTTTTCTGTGTTTAAAGAAGTAACAAAATCGGAATCTTCACCTTCTTTTCTGTCATAAGAATTTAAGGGGGAATTCAGTGCAGCTGGCTGATAATCATTTGCATCGTTATCTATAACAGAAGAAGAAATGGCGTTTAGGAACTCATCCATAAGTTGAATAATGACTTGCTTACCGGATATACATGTTCATGACTCAGATAATGAAGTTAGAAAGACACAAACTAATTTAGGATCATGATGTCAGAATTCAAATGTCATAGGGGTCATTAAGGTCATGAAATAGGTTTAATATCCTAATACTTCAACAATGAATAATCGTGTTTAAACCAAACTTCTTAAATATATTGTGTAGATGTTCCTTTAACCTCTATAATTATGTTTGTAGTGATATCTAAAGAAATTATTTTACTCTTCTTCTTTTTTTTTTTGGGGGGGGGGACAATTAAAAGAATAACGTTTCCTAGAATTTCCAGTTCTTTAACAATCATATCAATGATTTCAGATACGTCAATATTAGATTATTTTGTATTCTAAAAACAAGAACACAATGTCGATATTTCATACGTTTCTCAACTGATTGTCACTTCAGCGTGAGTAACAAGAAACTTTGAGATGTATGATAATCTTTATCTAAAACCATTCTAGCATACTATATATCAGTTCGAAGCTTTTATATCTTATCCCTGTAGATTTTAGCACTGATCCACAAGATTAATACATTAGTCAAGATAACGTAGAATCACAGTAAAATACAGACTCTTCATCATTTTATCGGAGTCGAGCACGGCACATAAATACTTGATCCTCTTTACATTTTCTGAAGATAAGTTTCTGAATTTAAGCTACAAGACATAATTCCCTAGTTTTTTACTATCACCGAAATTAATGCTATGAATTTCGTCTTTTATGGATGTATAACTTTGTTATGAATGCACATTCTTCAGGAATTACCATTTGCATATTGTTTTTTAAAAAAAATCATCTTGCAGGTATTCCGTACCTCCATAAATTGTTATACCGTAATTAGAAATGAATGTATTTTCAGTATAAAGAGAAATTTGAAAACTGAGATGAATATTTACGTTACATATATCATTGATGAAAAGAAAAACAAACATTTACACCAATTCTCCGACGTATTCACACTCATTAATATTTTGTCATCTTCAAACTATATTACAATGTATCTTGCGACTGTAAGCCCCATCGTATTCTTTTACTTCTTTGACATACCTTTATACCATAACATGTCCAGTAACATTTTGTGTTCAACAGATCCTTAATTTGTGATGTGCATTCAAAGGATATTGGTTGTATGCATTTTGCATTCTTATTTGCTGTATCAATGTCATATAATTTGTTATTTTCCCGAGAAATATGGAAGTATGAAAATAAATGTGACGTTGTATCACGAAACCACTAAAACGTCGCCAGGCATAGATTTTTAGTAAAATCAAATTCTCTTAAAAAAAAAAAAACCAGAGCCTTAGCTTTAAAATGGCATATAATTCAATACATATGGACTTTCCAAACTTGTCTAAATAATGGAGAAAAGTACACAGTCTGAAAAGAAAGTGCGCGTAGGTATAGGCCTACTGAGAAAAAAAAAAGATTTTGAAGTTTAGGGTTGGGTCAAGTGCGTACTTTCACACAGCAGTGCCTTCTGCAATGAATGGAACAAAGAACAGGATATAAAACTCCATTGAAACCATTGTGAAGTGATTATCATCAAACTAAACTGAAGGTTTGCACATGGTTCAGTGCATTCTATTCATGAGCTTACTAACTTACCCATAGCACATCATTATAAAAGTTATTAGAGTTGAAAGTGAAAAATGTTTGAAGGGTTATTGTAGAACTGCCAACCGCAAGTCTGACATGTCTGAGAAAGCCTTCTCCAGACCGAAACAAAGAGTTATATATAAAGAAAACTGCCCACTTAAAAGACAAGTTTACATTGCTCCTTTTGAAAATTAAGAAGAAAAAAAGAAAATTGACTATCAGGTTTTCTTTTTATCACACGAAGAGCTTGCTTCCAAAAGGCGCTAAATCAAACATTTTTTCCAATGGATTTAGCGCCTTTTGGAAGCAAGGTCTGCACATGTTGTTAACCCTCACGGATAATTTAATAATTTAATGAATTTAATAAATTGAACTGAACTGAACTAAAAGGGGCTGATAAGATCCCTACCCTGTTTTTTTTTCACAATGGCAAAGTATGCATAATCAGTGTTCCTTTTTTTCCCTGTAATACCATTCATGCATATACATGCATTTTGTATTGTATTCAATGATCTGTCCTTCCCAACTGGGTGAAAGTCGACTAGACACACGTACTATTTTATATCATTCAGTATTTTCTACATGGAAATAAATACATAATTGAATTGAAATCGAAATTGAAATTGAAAAATTGATATGTATGATTCATCATGCCTTCATTATTTTCAGTCAAGACCTGGTTTGTTAAGTACAGTCATTCACGTTGACTTCCCTTCACGCGATATAATAGTACTGCTAAATACATGTCGGCTGCCTGTTCAGATAATGACGTCATTATTTGTGTATGTATGTGTGTGTGTGTGTGTGTGTGTGCGTGCTTCGGCACTCATGTGATGTATTTCCTCACTGCACATTTTATTTGCATTCTACAGTCTTTGCATTGTGCACGAAACTTCCATTAACTCCCTCCAGCTTCTTATATGCATACGTAGGCTATTGGCTAAATAACTCGTAGAGTATTAAAATCATAACAAACTAAGCTGACAAGTTGCACATTTCATAATAGCAAAAGGTGGGCTATACGAATATCTTGCTCCCCTTTTTCTCAAACTAAATACTTAATACTAAAAATAAAGTACATGTACGTATGTACATAATTGGTCTGTACATTGGTCAAGTGGGTTATCTGATCATTCTACCCTTCGGAATGCTGGTATCATTTACTATGTACAATCTCGCGACCACGACTTTTTCTTTCTGCATTTGTGCTGCACTTTGCATGCAGAAAGTTCCTCTATCAGGGTAGTAGTATATACATGTACCCGTTCGCACCTCGTGGAGCAGTGGAGTTGTGGAGCGGTGGAGCTCCACAGCTAATGAATATTAATGAGCTCATGAATAGTAATGATCATGAATATGTATGAATATGTATTTATGTAAATGTACATGCATTATGTATGAGTGTGAGATATAATAGTCTGTGAATGGGTGTGGCAATAGCAATAATGAATTGTGGAGCAGTGGAGCTCTATGACCTAGCATATCATATTAGTGAGCTTAATTTATGAATACGTATGATTATGCAATTATGTTAACATTGTATAAACTATGCGTACGCGGTGGAGCTATGGAGTTGTGGAGTTGTGGAGCGGGAGTGACTCTCTTGCAACATGGCTAGTGTGGAGTGTATGTTGTGGAGTCTATGATTTTTTGCACGTATACAGTTGATGCGAATATAATTATGCAAATGCGTATAACAGTAAGGTGCGAAGAAACGAACATTATCAACAATAAATTGTGGAGCTGTGGAGCTTCAAGATGACCTAACGTATGAATATTAATGAGCTTAACAATGAATATGTATGATTATGTATTTTTGAATAAACAAGAACAAGAACAACAACAGAAGTCGCACACTAGTACATAGATTTAAACAAAATGGCGAAATGACAAAATGGCGAAATGACGAAACGGCGAAACGGCGAGTTGACAATCGTGGTCCTCTAAAGGCAAGAATAATTGTACTCATATTCGTCAACTCGCCGTTTCGCCGTTTCGTCATTTCGCCATTTTGTCATTTCGCCATTTTGTTTAAATCTATGTACTAGTGTGCGACTTCTGTTGTTGTTCTTGTTCTTGTTTATTCAAAAATACATAATCATACATATTCATTGTTAAGCTCATTAATATTCATACGTTAGGTCATCTTGAAGCTCCACAGCTCCACAATTTATTGTTGATAATGTTCGTTTCTTCGCACCTTACTGTTATACGCATTTGCATAATTATATTCGCATCAACTGTATACAATGTTCGTTTCTTCGCACCTTACTGTTATACGCATTTGCATAATTATATTCGCATCAACTGTATACGTGCAAAAAATCATAGACTCCACAACATACACTCCACACTAGCCATGTTGCAAGAGAGTCACTCCCGCTCCACAACTCCACAACTCCATAGCTCCACCGCGTACGCATAGTTTATACAATGTTAACATAATTGCATAATCATACGTATTCATAAATTAAGCTCACTAATATGATATGCTAGGTCATAGAGCTCCACTGCTCCACAATTCATTATTGCTATTGCCACACCCATTCACAGACTATTATATCTCACACTCATACATAATGCATGTACATTTACATAAATACATATTCATACATATTCATGATCATTACTATTCATGAGCTCATTAATATTCATTAGCTGTGGAGCTCCACCGCTCCACAACTCCACTGCTCCACGAGGTGCGAACGGGTACATGTATATACTACTCAGGGTAACGTTAGAATAAGTTTTAGGAGATTTTGTAATACTAGCGAAATTCATCTGCTATTTACTGCGTCCAGGCTGTACGTCACTTGTGTGGCTCCGTGGTCGCGGCGGAGTAATCGCGACAACCAGCCGGAAGGAAGGGGGATTTCACGCAGCCGTCCGCGGAGGATGCAACCGAGGACGAGCCTGAAATGTGGATGTTTCCAGCCGTAGATGACAGGGTTGACACAGCTATTGAGCACGAAAAGTTCTGCGCTGACAAAGATGACGATGAGCAGTGCCCGGATGTCTACAGACTTCTTATCATTCTTATAGAGGACAGCGAAAGTCAGACCCAGCGCCATTCGTGGACCGACACACAAGATGTAATAGAAGCTTATCAAACAGAGCATGGTTTTGGTGATTTTTACCTCTATGTTTCTCTGTCGACGCGCCTGGCTGTTACTAGAAGAGCTTTCAAGTGAGCGGGTGCTCTGTCTAACATGTCTGAAGATCTTGCAGTAGCTGCATAGGGTTACAAGAAAGGTAATTGTCACAAAGATTGCCCTATACATTCCCAGCGCTTTTTTCGTGGGATGATCGGAATCGCAGGATTGTATAGACAAGTCGTATTCGACGATATGGTAAGATATTTGAGGAATAACCATGGTAACAGTGGGGAAAAACCAGCAGAAGACAAGGATACATCCGACATTCCTCCTCGAAAAGACGCGGGAGTACGTCTCTTTTGTCTTGGTGATGAGCACGTATCGGTTGAGAGCAACCACCATTATGGTGAGCGACATGCAGGAAGTCGCAATGGGAGAAAGTGCGTACAGCACCTGGCAAGTTGCATCGGAACGTAACCACTTCTTGTCTTTCAAATACATGGCAGCCCAGAATATCCAGAGGAAACAGATTACTGTTTGGGAGATGCCGAGGTTGATGAGGAAGATGTTCGTCGCCGTCTGAAGCTTCCTTGACATTGCGAACGCGAGAAAGACCACCAGGTTCTCGACGATTCCGACTACCGCCGTAGTGAGTGTAAACGTACTTAGAATGACTGCGGATCTGTAGACGAAGCTAACGCTTGTGACATTCTCTCCGCTGAGTGAGACTTCATCCATCTTCACCAACTCGAGGAAACCTGAGGGTATCACAGTGTGATGCATTATTAGGTGTCACGACATAATCAAGATATATAAAGAAATATGTATAATATATATATATATATATATATATATATATATATATAGATATAGATATAAAAAAAACACCTCATTACATGTTATTCAGTAATTCTTCAGACTTTTTTCTGGACAAATTGTTTTTTAAAGGGGCATTCCAGACGATTTTCATAATTTCACATTACGTTGTACATAAATCAACAACTCCATGTATATATTTGTGGAATCTATTGTGGTTCTCGAGCAGAGGAACAATACTTTGAAAAACCTTAAACAAATTTCACTGAGCAAGGATGATGACATAGGAGGCTCACATATTTCAGAAATGAATCTATGTATTGTGATTCCATTACAATACCGCTTGCTTGCGAGTTCACCTGTGTATAATCTATGCATGCCTTCTTCTTCTGTTCTGCTTCCTTGAGCCCCAACTCTTGCATTCTTATGATGACTCTTCCAATGTCATCATCCTTGTTCATTGCAATTTGTTCTAAATTTTGAAAATATTCTTATTCTTCATCCAAATTATCATAAATTCTGAAACTCTGTCCTCAGAATAACTAAATTATTGTTGTTCAAATGTAAAAATCTGAAAATCATCCGGAGGTCTCCTTTAATCAAACACTTATACGTCGTGTACATTCAACAAAATTCTTGGGGCTTTTTATGGACAATCATTTGAATTGCAACACTCATCTTGTTTATTTGAATAAACTGATTTCAAGAAATGCAGGGGTTATTTATAAATTAAAGCATTTTTCTAACTAAAATACTTTTGATGTTGTATTCACCCATGATTTTGCCATATTGAAATTACGGAATATCAGCGTTGGGAAAATCAGCTAAGATGAATATTGATAAGTTATTGGTTACTCAAAAAAGAGTATTACGATGTATTTATGGATGTAATTTGAATGTATATACTGATTCATTTTTCTTAGTAAAGTTTTTAAAAAATGATTTGTATTCAATGAATTTAGGAATTTTGATGTATTATTTGAATACTCTTGTAATTGTGTTTTGCCTAAAGTTTTGGAGTTTTCATTGAAGAAAAAAAAAGCAATACGTAATTAGATAACCAACACGACAAAGTGATATGTTCCATATACCGAAAACTACATTACGAATACTGCAAAATGCTTTTATTAACAATGTCCCCAAAGTTTGCAATTCTTTAGATTCTTAACACACTTACATTTACAATTTTACACACTCTGCACGCACTTGCGTGCGTGCAGAGTGTGAGTGTGAGTGTAACAGCCCGTGTTTGACTTTCTTTCGGGGAACCTACTCTCACCGAAGCATCTGCTTCTATGTAAGATCTCACCACACATGCACAACTTTATTTATCCGTCATGAATATGTTCTTGAGAATGATTTCTATTGATTTTGTGCCATGTAAATGATATTTGTTTATGCTGAACTTAAAACTCATGATGTATGTGTTACTTTACATTGTCATAGAAGGATGTTGAAAACACAACACTCTATAAATTGTGTGGAAACTTAATAAATGAAATGAAATGAAACGATTCACAACCGTGCCAAAATGTCACATTAAATTTACTTCGTTTGCAGCATAGCAGGTCCTGCCGATCATCCATTTTCGTAATTTCACGAAATGTTATAACTACTAAGCATAAAAGTTCACAGTACGTCGATACCCCACTTTGAGGTGGACCACAGAGTAGCAAACTACGAAAAATAATTCCTGACATTTCGAAATAGAAAATAATGACAAATACAAAAAATCTTTTTTTGGGGGGGGGGGGGGGGGGAGGGGGTGTTGACATTCCTAGGAGTGGAAGTAATTATTCGGTCTGCCCATTTTTAGGGGATTGAATGATTCATGGGGTCAATATACATCAATATATAAACATAAAGATAAAAATTATTTTAATGTGTCATGTTCAATTCATCAGGTGTGCACAGGAAAAACAAAACAAAACCATTGAAACAATAGAGTTTATAGTGTTGTGCGTACCAAAAGCATCTTACCTTATTTCGTATTCAAGGTTCAAATCCGTTGAAGAACGTCTGTTCTTCTGTCACTTGAGTGCTTGTGTATAAATGATAGACTGGAGAGGTGTTACCACGCCCAAATATCACACCGATATTATGAATCGCAAAGTAGAGAGTTTTGAACGCACGCAAGCGTGTACGTCTCGTATGTGCCTTTCTGACACGGAAAACATAATAATTATAGCTGTATTCTATCCAGTTGAACAGGCCTACTTATAGAGAGCGGAAGTCCAAAACACTTTCACTTCAAACCTCATTTTTGCAGTTGTCCAGCCACTCAGAGCCACGAGACATGAATAACATGCTTCCAGCAGTTTTTAAGTCTTGCCGCATTACTAACAACGGTGCGACACCCACACACACACATACACACACACACACACACATATATATATATATATATATATATACATATAGGGTCTACATTCATGATTATATATATATATACATATATATGATTATAAATTATATATATATATAATATATACATATATATATATATAATGTATACATATATATATATATATAATTATATATACATATATATAATCATATGTATATATATATAATTATATATATATATATATATATATATATATATATATATATATATGTAGAGAGAGAGAGAGAGAGAGCTGGTGGTCAGAGCTCTGGCCGAAAAGGTGCGGAGGTTGGCGTGAGTCACCCCAATTGTGTTCACACCGACCCTCCGTCTCTATCTCTATTCTACATGCATCTACAAATGTACACTAATCATCATCCGTCACTGTTTCCATTCTGCACAATGCTACATTACTATTTCATGAGCATCATACCAAGTATCTATGTCTTTACAATTATCACACTCGTTAAAGCATTTGGGCTTTCCATTCAGAAATGAATTGAACAACAGCTACTCTGTGATCATTCCCAAGACAGCCTATAGAGGTCAACGAACTCTGGTACGGCGTTCCCCTTAGGAGAGTGTTCACACTGACTGCTCTACTCGTCCTTCTACACTGGATATCACAGCATATGGCGTGTTCACACTCACACTAGCGGAACTTAATCCGAAACTAAATCAGCTTAAGTAGCAATTTTACATCTTTCATAATGAATACTGTTAAATCACTACAGAAATTAATGATGACACAAGCACTAATACTCATTATGGTCACTAGCACATAATAAACAAGCAAACAAGCAATCAAGCAATCATACCTGGCATTAAACAATAATAAGTAATTATTCAATAACTTCACTGAGAACATCATCTTTGGTCTTAATTCCTCTTTTACTGAAGGAGGAACCATGTAGTTCAACTACAAAATACTAAACATCATAGAATTCACCAAATTTACCAGTCAGAAAGAATGATTTAGGATAACTGAATGGAGGTAGAAGTAAGATTTCTTACCTGAAGGAAGGGAAAAATGCCACGTCTAGTCATAATGGATGCAGGGATGAAAGTGTGGAGCTCAAAACCACATCCATCGTGAAGAAGGCATTTTTCTTAGAATTTGAAGAGACTGGGTAAACTCCACTCTGATTTCAGGGGTGGATGAAATAAACTTGTGAAGGTAAATTTCCCTATTTATACCAATGCATATATCTAGAGACTTCCAAAAAATTTAAGGGGGTCTATTTTCTTGAGGCCTTTACATATATATATATTTTTACATCATGCTATAGGGAAAAGCCGCACACATTTAATGGCAGAATCCTGCTCGATGAATTCCAATCTTTTGACTCCTGGGTTTGTTTGGTTTTTTTTCACAAAATTGTATGAGATATATAACTCTGCATGGGAAATTTCAGCCCTGATAACGAAAGTAGCAAATGTCAATATTAATGGTAAATGTAGTACCGTACAAGTGTGTATATCAATACTGAAATTCTTTCGTGCAATATCTACGCAAACTCCCAGGCTGCTGCAGTCGAAATCTAGCGTTCTTATTTTTACCTCCTTGTGTTTCTTTACCAGTTTCCTTCCCCTTAAACCTACGCAAACAGAAACCTCAATACCCATACAGATTACACTGCCTTTCTCTTTTTGATGGATTGTTGCTCTATAGAAGTATACATTATCATTATCATTATTATCATTATTATTATTATTATTATTATCATTATTATTATTATTATTACTATTATTATTATTATTATTATTATTATTATTATTATTATTATTATTATCATTATTCACAAGCTAAGGTGTGATGAGAACACAGTGATTGACTATCAAGCGGTGTTCCCCACTGGATTTACGAATAAGTTCAAAGTTTGTGTCACTGTTTTATGTACAAAGGTCATACCTTTACAACAATGTAGCTACTGGTTAGTTGAAATTAAACGATCATGAATTTGCGGTAAAATTTAGAAAGCATGGCGTTTCTCTACAACTTTAAACATGTCCAGGTTAACAAAAATCTAGAAAAATTACACAGAAAAAGAAACATAATATTTCCCCAAAGCATGATTACGTTTTTGTCTCAAAATAATGTGGCACACAGGAGATTTAAACCATGGCACAGAAAGAATCGAGCAGGCGACAATATGGTATACTTTCGTCTTTGTTTTAGAGACAACAGGGGTCCGTTTCATGAAGCTATCACATAAAAGGTATCACATAAATCTTTATAGAATGGTCAAAGTCACTCATAGCTAGGAGAGACTTTCACAGAGAAGCAAAACCATTTCACGAAGTCTCTCCTAAGTGTGTCGTAGGAGAGAGAAATTCTCTCTTAAGACTTTCATGAAGCGGACCCCTGGTCAGCGGCAACACATCTCACACATCTTACGATGTGGTCAGACACTTGAGGAATAACCATGGTGACGGTGGGGAAAAACCAGCAGAAGACAAGGATACATCCGACATTCCTCCTCGAAAAGACGCGGGAGTACGTCTCTTTCGTCTTGGTGATGAGCACGTATCGGTTGAGAGCAACCACCATAATAGTAAGCGACATGCAGGACGTCACGATGGGAGAAAGTGCGTACAGCACCTGGCAAGTTGCATCAGAGTTTAGCCAGTTCTTGTCGTTCAAATTAATGGCAGCAAAGAATATCCATACGAGACAAATTACTGTTTGGGAGATGCCGAGGTTGATGAGGAAGATGTTTGTCGCCGTCTGAAGCTTCCTCGACATCGCGAACGCGAGAAAGATCACCAGGTTTTCGACGATTCCGACTACCACCATACTGATCGCGAAGCTACTCACAATGACTGTGGTCCTGTAGAGGTAGCTACTGCTTGAGACATTCTCTCCAGCGAAGCCCACTTTATCCATCTTCACTGGCTCAAAAAACCTAGGGATATGATATCATGGTGCAATATTACGTATAACGACATGATCAGGATTCACAACCGTGCCAAAATGTCACATTACATTTTTGTTTTCACATGTTTTAAAATCAATTCAAATCAATTAGAATACAAATCATTTTCATCATTTTAAACAAAGTCTTACTAAGCATAGAAGTTCACAGTATTTCTACAACACTTTGATGAGGACCATCTCTAGGAAGAACAGTACCCTACGAAAAGTATTTCCTGACCATTCATAATGACAATTAAGATACTTTTCCTTTTAGGAAGAATCAGTCGTTGTGCTATAAATCCTTTGGGGAGCAAATATACTGATGACTTCAGTTCTTACGATGAATCATTTAATGAGTCAACTTCATTGAAGTTTTGTTGACATGCACACGTGCACCAAAGAAAAAAAAAGAGAAATAGATAAAGGTTTCAAGCTTAAGCTTACCGACAAGAACGTACCGTATCTCTTATTCAAAGTTAAAATCTGTTGAAGAGCTTCTGGTCTTCCGTCACTCGAGTAGTTGTGTGAAAATAATGGACTGGGGAGATGTTATCACGCTGATATCATGAATCACAAAGTAAAGTGGATAGTTTCAAATATATTGTCCCCATTATAACTGCTATGCGTTCACGCACGCATGTATACTAATTATGTACAGTGTCTTTATGTGACACAAAATGATTCTACTCACGTAAATAGTTGATAGAAACGAAGTTCCTCACTCGCTCTCAGCCAGTCGCATTTTTCAATTTGAAAAAAGAGCAATGTTGTACTTGGTTTTTGTTTTCTTGTCAATTTTATGAAAACAGAGAGGAACGAACCTTGGGAAACCGGTAAAAAAAATCTTTAGAAACACTCATAAAAGATTTGAGTTCTTTATGCTTCGAGTTTAAAGCACAACAGCTGAGCGGATTAAAAATGGAAGTTTATATATCTGTATGAAATGTAAAAGTTTAGCCAACGCGCATTAAAGCTCACTTTTATTTCATATGTGTTGTGTTTTAGTTTGATTTTTGTTTCTGTTGGACCATGCTGTAGCTACTAATCATACTTTTCATCACTAACCACTTCTTAAAAATAACATGACAACTATGACTGAGCGTATTCAAAACTTACACTACCGGGAGTGTAACAGGGGCCGCGGAACGCTTTTCAGTATGGGGGGGGGGGGGGGGGGGGGGGTGCGGGGGCAGCTTCGGGACCGAAGGGGGGGGGGTGTCAAGGTCAAGCCCACAGAACTCGAGTTCTGTGGTCAAGCCGGCGTGGTATAGCAAGGATAATCTTGGGGTGGTTACTATGCAAAGCGACCGAGCCCGAGCGAGCGGAGCGAGCGAGAGGGGGCGTGTCCCCCTCCCACGATGAGAACTTTTTGCATTTTGTCGTTGTACATGGTGCAATTTGATGCATGTTTTTGCGTGTTTTATCGACTTGAAACGGCCCCAGTTGTCTAAGGTAGCAGGATATTTTGATGTGGATTATTATTGAACAATTGGCCTTTGCCTATAAAGTAGTAGGATTTAAAGAAACTTTCTTGTATTAATTCTTACAATGAATTTCATGAACGTTGTCTGTTAAGCAATCAAATAGAAAAAGGCATGCACACGAGGGTGTACATAAGAGATATTTCTCCTCCCACACGAAGGGAATTTTACATTTTCAGACCTGAAATTCAGCGATCTGGTGCAAACTTTTGGTGCAATACTTGGAATTTTTTTCTAGCTCCTCCCCCCCCCCCCAAAAAAAAAATGATAATAATGGAAATAATTGTGGCTTTTTATTTCAGGGAAGTGCTAATAGCAAAATCACGGAATTTAGCTCTCATTCCGCGTGTGCATTATGTGTGTGTGTATGTACAAAGTCTAATGAGGTAGAGGGAGAGGGTGGGAGGGGGATTCCTCCTCCGCTCGAGGGAGAGATCTGAAGCACACTTTTTGTGTGAAATTTGGAAATTGTCATTCCCCAAAGTGTATTAAAGAGTCTAAAGAGGGGACCAATCAATGGTAGGGTGGCAAGATACCCCTCCCATATTCGAGGGAGCTTTTTTTCCTTCATTTTCAGAACTGAAATTCAACAATCTGGCGCACACTTCTGTTGGAATATCTGGAAATTTGTCAATCAGAGTTAAGTGCAAGTCTGTGGGAGGAGACATAGCAGGATGATGTGGGAGGGGATAAGCCCTATTCTCCCTCCTACATGAGGGAGATTCTGTATTTTCCGATTGCAGTTAAACGTTTTGGTGCACACATATTGTGGCATATATTTGGAAAACTCAAAGTGTAACTATAGTCTACTTTTATGCATGGGGGGGGGGCAAACAGGGAGAAAGCGTGGGAGAGTGCTATCCCCACCCTTCCCGTACGAGGGAGGTTTTGCCTTTTTAAAGTTGAAATTGAGATATCTCGTACACTCATATTTGATGGAATATTTGGGAAATTATCCACACACACAAAAAAAAAAATGATCGGGGGAACTGAGAGAGGAAAGGGTTGATTAAAAGGGGAAATTCCCCTTGTACATGAGGGAACTATTGATTTAATAATGTAAGTTATCGGAATGTAAGTGATAAGTCTTGGGCACTCAGAATTATTCAGAATCTTAAGCAGGGCGATCGCCCCATCGGCCCCTCCCATTTGCTATGCCGGTGCTTTTTTTCTTCTTTTTTTTTTGCGAACCAAAAGTGTATGTGTATGTGTGTGTGGGGGGGGGGGGCGCAGCCCCCCCCCCCCGGTTCCGCGGCCCCTGTGTAATATACATTGGAGTCACATCTACTACTTGAATGGCAAAGATCACTTTATATTGTTCTTTTGTATGAAGGCAAAAATGTAACTGATTGTCGCAGCGATCCGCTCTCTAGACTGGTTGCTCATTAGCCCATAGCTCAATACGATCTGCTTGGTTTTGAGTGCGCTGAAGTCTCGCTACGTCACGCGCTTTCACATTCGTCTGATTCAAACCGAAGCTGCAATTATCTATCAAAGAAACTCGGAGCCATTGAACATGAATAACATGCTTCTGGGAATTCATTAGCCGTGTGCCATGCAGCATTTCCAACACCGATGTGACATAATTTTACATAATTCAATAGGGGAAAAGATGCACCCAATCTATGACTGCATTCTGGTGGATAAATTCCAGAGTTTTGACAATTCGGTTTTTGTTTTGTTTATTCACAAAATTATACAGTGTGTTAGTAGTAGCCATGATAAAAAAAAATCATGGGCGTACATACTCGAGTAGTAGGTTCGAATCCTACTGGAGTATGTACGCCCAGACATGATTTTTTTTTTGTGAAATCATGGCTACTACAAAAACACTGATCAATTCAGTGCTTATTCACGTTGATGTAGGGCAATTTGTTAATCAATTGCAATGAAAAACATCTCGACGAAAGAATTTCATGAATTTGAATAACAAAATTGTACTTTATAAATAACCATATATAACTGTGGAAATTTTCAAATATTCCAAGTTTTATCGTTAATACAAATGTAATAGTAAGACCTTTAAAGTGCCAATAATAAACTCCTTCTCATTGACAAGTTGCTGAAAATGAATACTAAGTTTCTTTTCGCCTTGTCTTTCTCCATCTTTCTGTTTTATTCCCCTCAACTCCTCTATCTTCAACACAAACATCGATACCAACACAGACTACACTGCCTACACCCTGTCACAAGCAGCTGCTGTTAGTGTTAGGGGTATGGTGGTTAGAAGAATCGGCCAATCGATAACTTGCTATACTTTTCCCTGTATATTGGAGACAACTGGTAACAGGTCAGCGACAGACACATCCCAGAGTTAGGCACCTTTTATTCAAAACTATATAAACTACAAACTATATGTATGCATATATATATATATATATATATATATATATATATATATATATAATCAATGAGGGGATGAGGTGCACGACAATTAATTTCTTCCTGCAACGGGCAACTTGTAACCAAATATAAATTATGTCATCGGCAAAATCCAGGCGTGCTTTTGATATTGAATTTGCCAACTAAAACTCCTTTCCCCCCTAAGAGTGCTAAAAGTGATTCCAAGCCTACTATAACTTGATGTGATGCCTGCAACTTATTTCTATTGATTTTATGTCTAAAAAATGAATTTATGGACGTTTCATGTTAAATTTGTGAGATGACGTCAACGTTGCGTCATTCCGTCGCGTGTGTGATTCTTCCTAACATCAAAGCAAAAGGTAAAAATTTAAGATTTTACAACCTTCTTGCTTTTGGCCTGATTTTGCTAACACCTCTACCATTCTGTTCTTTCTAGTTTACAAGGCAAGTCCACAGTAGCTTGGAATTGCAGTATTAAAAAAATGTTAATATCTTGGTTAGAAGATCATGACATTTGTTCTAAAACAGACATCCGTCCAACGAAGTAACATATAGTAAACAATGTAAAATCGTGTCGTGTCCTCAACTCACATTAAAAAGAACCTGATTTTTATATGCGATTGAATGACGCTATTGTCTTGACCGCCAATGCTCTATCTAATGTGAGGTTCCAGAAATCAGCGAGCTTTGATTCGCAAGCACGACGCGGCCGGTAGTTGAGCGTACCGTGTGCAAAATTTGCTTCTGCGCATGATCAAATCCGGGAAACGTCTCGTCCTGGGAAAAACGAGACCGGTACTCGGCCAAAATAATTTATCGTTAAGTCCTGATGCTGGGCAGGATTGAGCCAGCCAGCCAATCAGCGATCTTGTCACCACGCCTCCGTCCTAACAGGAAAGCAAAACTGCTCAGATATGGGGACGGGAGTCCGAGTACGGGGACTGTCACAGCTAATTTGGTTCCGGGTACTCTCGGTTTTCCGGTCGTGTAGCGAAAACTCCCTATCGTCGACGAGACCACGCCCTCCCTTGAAGGGGCTACGCAACAGAATGCATATTGACTTGTAGTGATTCATGATACATTGAATATCACGTATACGTGGCCAAAAGATATCTATATATGTGCCATATATTCTATGATATTTTTTAAATGTTTCTCTTCAGATTACTTGGATTATACGCCCACAAAAGAAAATACCTTCCGAATTAAAATTTTGTCAGTGACATCAGCTGTCGACCACTGTTGAAATACTAATATAATGCTTCAAAAAAAAGTCATTACCATTTCCCTTCCCCGTATAGATCGACCATAACTTTCATGTTTCACTGCAACGTCTTTTGTTAATCACATTAGTACCATGTAAAAATTCAAGTCATGCTCAGTTCAGGGAAATGTGCATTGCAACGTATTCTGTCAATCATTATCAAAACGTGTATTTTCACTAATCGGACATTACATCTGTAAAGTAAATATCATGAAGGGATAATGTCATATTATCATAATTCTCCAGTTAGTCCGTTCACAAAGACGTGCAAACAAATAATTTCTTTGTCAAAATAATGTGACGAATATTTCAGTACTCTTCGAAACTCAGTTACGTCTATTTTTGGAATATACTGTTGTGGTGCATCTATTGTGATATATGTATGTTTCATATCAAAATGTATTTACATTTTAAAGGGATGGTATATTGAGGCTTCCAACGTTTTTGATGATGATTTTTTTTTATGGACAACGAGAAACCTCTTATGAAATATGAAAGGACATATAATTCCAAGAGGAATTCAATGTTTATTTGATGAAAATTGGTTTTGAAATGGCAGAGATATAAAAAACAAAGCAATCGTAATAAAATATGGTAACTACGTGTCCTTTTGTTCGGATTGCTTTGTTTTGCTTCGTTTTTGGATATTTCAGCCCATTCAAAATGGATTTTCATCAAATATACTTTGAATTCCACTCGGAATTATAGGCTTCATAATATTTCATATATAAAAGTGGTTTCTAAATATCTTGCAAAACGTTAAAGGCTAAATTCTAACCTCAACCAATACAGTGTACTATACCATCCCTTTAAGGTTGTTTGTATATTGTGATTTTCTTTGAGGCTTTTACATTAATATATATATATATATATATATATATATATATATACATGTATATAGATATAGATATATATCATATATATATATACATGTATATAGATACAAATATATATTATATATATATATACATGTATATAGATATAGATATATATTATATATATATACATGTATATAGATACAAATATATATTATATATATATATATATATATATATATATATATATATATAATGTAAAAGTGATTTTTTTTTCCTAGCGTTTTTCTTCAGATTATTATGTACTTGGATTATACGCCCACAATAAAAGGGCCCGCGAGACAGACACTGCGTGCATTAAGCTCCGGGATGTACATGTATTGCCAGTTGTAGCATGGAGTGTTTTTTTTTTTTTTTTATAGACCCCCGGATATTAGGACACTACAGTAAGAATCCTTAACCCACTGGCTATCTTCAGGCACAGAACCAATTTCAGTTTGGTAGTGAGTAGGTTGAAGTGTTGAAGCGTTGAAATTTCCGCATGCTCTCTTGCCATAAAAACAGAAGGACGCAAAGCCAATCAATTCAAGAGATTCGGTGAAATTTGATTTATTCAGTGCCTTGCAGAAATATCATTTTGATCACTTACTGGATCTTCTGTGGTGTGATAAGTTACTAGTATTGGTGTGTTATAAGTTAGCATTCATACTTTATTTCACGTACTACTTGTTTTGTGGAGATTAAGTCAACCATCATTATCTCAACATATCATGTTCGAATACAAAATTTGTTATAAACATCCACCCACTTTGGACTTCGTGAACACAAAGTCTACGTTTAATTCCTTGCCTTACTTGACCAAAGCGTCCAAGTTCTATTTTTCTTTGAAACTCAGTGTTTAAAACGTCATTCAACTCAGTTCAAATTTCATTGAAATTCATTACAGCCAATCAGCCACAAAGGTCAAGAAGTACATGCAACATGCAAATGTAAATACAATGTGTTCTGATCACGTGGATGATGAACTTGAAGTTTGGGCTAAGTAACAATATACAATGAAATATCACGCGAATCTTCATCATTCAAATGAGTCTCAATTAGTTATTTTCTGCCACCAACTATTAAGTGTAAAAAGTGCTTAAAAAGGTTAGCACATCTAACATACATGGCAATGATAGAGGAGACCCTTAAAACACAAAACTAGAAACATCACCGATGGTGATGAATACCCCAGCATATTATTTCTGTGGTGACTGGTGATACACTGCCGCGAATAATAAACAGTAACAAATATGCTGTTACCACGACAACTTACTTTTCTCTACTCACTCCGGAAAGATGTCTTGCACGAAGTTACATTAAAATCGCCTGAGGTGGCAAATTTCTTCCGACTTCCTCACAGATTGGAGAAATTCCTAATATAAAGAAGTTTTTGGTTTTGGTTTTGTTTTTTCTTGATTTGGGGGCATATTGCACTCTTAATATTCCACGACAATGCAATTTCCCCTACTCTTACAGATTTATCTTTCCTAAGTTCAACAAGAGTACCAAAGTTGGTTGGAATCGCTGAGAAACTGAAGAAGACTAGTTCCATCGGCAAGACTTTTTTTTCCAGATTTTGGGAGCCATGTTGCCATGTTACCATGACAACGCACTTCAGCTACTCTTAAGTATTGTCCCACACGACAGCCTATTTTATGTCACAATCACCATGTGTACCAACTTTCTTCATAATCGCATAAAGAACTGGAGAAGAATTCAAACTGCAGCTCCTGTGCCGTATACCCCCAAATAAATAGATAGATAAATAAATAAATAAATAAATAAATAAATAAATAAATAAATAAATAAATAAACAAGCCAATCAATCAATCAATAAATAGATTTTTAAAAGTGCAACGGGACCCGCCGCAACGATAAATTTAAAAACAGTGTATCAATCCAAATACAATTTCAGGGTATGAAACTTTGAATGAGGTTCATTTGATTGATGATTTCATAGAAATATGTTTTCTTTCACTATTACGTAAAATTATTTCGTACCTTAGTGAGTGATTTCGCTTCCTACTGGTCTCTTCTTCAGACTGCGTCGTATGAAGCAATGATTTGTTACCCACATCTTACAGAAAATCCCATCCAATTTACTTCCTTGGTCAAAGAGAAATGACGAGTTTTATAGAGCATGTCAGGAATCCCTTCTCCAAGTTATGTAAATTAATTAATACGCAGTTCCAAGAGCGTAAGTGCTACCATGACATATTTTACAAAGATCCACATTTCTCTGTGACCATCAAATCTAAATGAATGGAGTTTTCTGCAAAATATAGCTAAGATGTTATATTAGATCATGAAGAAACTTCTAGACAGTTTGATCATATTGGAAGTTATTAATGTGAAGATCTTTTTTTTTTTGGGGGGGGGGGGCACACTGTACTGATTTAGGGACCAGTAACATGGCAAGACAATTTCCAGCAGATTTCTCTTCAAAAAATGTGTGCTTGTACGGGTTTACCTGTGTCTTTTCATGTGTGCTGAGTGTGTTCGGTCTGCATACCTTTTACATGATTGGGGGCTGTAATGTGCTGTTACCATTGCTGTAACTTTGCCGCTACTGTTGAAACTGTGTCTTGCACAATAAATTTTACTTTACGTTGATTAAAAAGGGGACCTCCGGATGATTTTCAGACTTTTAAATTTGAACAACTATAAATCAGCTGAACTGAGTACAGAGTTTCAGAATTTATAGTGATTGGGATGAGGAATGAGAATGTTTTCAAAATTTATAACAAATTGCAATAAGCAAGGATGATGACATGGCAGCCTCACCATAAGAATGCATGAGTTGGGGCTCACGGAAGCAGGACAAAAGAAGAAGGCATGCATAGATTCTTCACAGGTGAACTTGTTGAGCAAGTGGTATTGTAATGGAATTGCACTGCTACATTTCTGAAATATATGAGGCTCTGATGTCATCAACACTGTTCAGTGTAATTTGTTTAAGATTTTCAATTTATTGGTTTCTCTGCTCAAGGACCACAACAAATTCCACGAATCTATACATGGAGCTGTTGATTTATGTACTACATTATGTGAAATTATGAAAATCGTCCGGAATGTCCCTTTAACATGTGTGCCACACATTAGTTTGAATCACTTGAAAACTGGAGAAGTAGTTCAATGCGCATCATTTGCAACAAATCGACCGCGCAACAGTCCGAACACACTCTGATTCCCCCTAAGCCCTTTCAAATTTCCTTTGGCAGGGGTTAAAAAAACACCCACAAAAAATCATACTCGCATTCAGATATCTTGCAATTCGTGTTGTGCTCTTTCATCAGACACCAAACAAAATAAAACGCCTACTTCTGTCTTGATATTATGCAGCTACAAAATACACAAATTATTATAATCATTATTATTATCATTATTATTTTACAATATCCATTTCGCTCTCCGTTGCGCCTCCTGTCGATTTCCAAAGTTATATCACGGATCACGAATATCTCGTTACAGAACTATGCAGCTGCAAATATGAAATATATATACAGATACATGCAACATTAGCTTCCTGACTACTCCCTATAAAAATGAAAACATGCCTGCAGAACTGTTGATTTTGAACAACATGATATACATAAAAGAAAAATTAAAAACACGATTATATCATAGAAAACACGATTTCAGTTAGATAATGACGAAAATGTAAAATATTAGCCAAAAATGTTCGCTGGAAGTACCATACAGTTTCATAGCGTACCCGATGGTATTTGCTGCGTCCTCTTTTTATTAAAGAGATTATCGAAAATCAACGAATCGGTCCACAGCACTATCCACCGATCTTCTGCTCATACAACACCGCCTAAAAGTAGCGTAAACTCATGAATCACCCAAGAAATTCGATCCTTACGCGATACAGGCGCGATATGCGCATTTCATGAGTTTGTCTGACGTGGAACCTTCGTAGTTATCCATCGATGTGCGCCAGATCGGCGCTTTACCCGATTCCAGGTTTGGAGCAGCTCAAAACTCGGCTTCGCGTAAGACTTTACGCAGTATTGCGCTGTTTAGAGTGATTTTTGCGTAGTTTGCCTTGTTCCTACGCGGGAAATGAGCGAAATATGCGTGGAATATCAGTGATCGTTCGCGAAAATGTCGCAGCCATCGCGTTCATGCGCGAATCATGCGCGATTCACACGCAGTTCATAAGGGATAATGCGCAGATTATGCGTGGTTTTTCGTCGCGCACAACCAGGAATTCGCCCTTTTGGGGGCCTTTGCGTGCCTATGCGCTGTAAGTGCGTGGTTTGTTAGTGATTTTGGGGTGATCTTTTCGTAGTTCTCGCGCAATTCATCGATGATTTCCATCGCGTAAATCAGCAAAAATTCTCGACGGACAAGCACGCACAACAAAATTTCTTGCGTGATTCATGCGTTTACGCGACTTTTGGGCAGTGTGACCGGGCCTTCACGTGCGTTAATTTCACTATCACGACATACACCGTACTTGAAGAGGGAGCACTGCTAAATTGACGCCAGCATTGCGTCACAGTCTGGCCTCACTGAGGGCGCTCTGACTTTCACGCCGCAGAGGTTTCGTGAAAGATCGCGAACTCGCCGAGGAATCACGGTCGCTGCTCCGACGGACGTTGAACCGTTGCAGCAGGCGGGACGGTTGCGGGATCTTTCCCCAACGTCCCCGGAGCATGTGGCCGATGACGACCCTGATCTTAGGGTGCTTCGATCCGTAGATCACCGGATTGAGGCAGCTGTCCACAACCAATAGCGGGCCCACGAAAGACAGGGACCGTAACGCCACGTGGAGCCGATGTCCCTGTAGGAAGGTGATGGCCAACAGCACACATGCATACGGACAGATGGACAGGGTGAAGCAGCTGATCACGCACAGCATATTCATCGTAATTTTGAACTCAATAAGTGACTGGCGATCCACCCTTGACATGTCCCGTTTAGTATTTAAAGAATTCTCCGATGCTCGTCTCTTTGCAGCTGAAAAGACACTCTTCCTTACACGCCTTAAAATCAGCCAATAGCTAACCATGTTTATAACAAAGATGACAAAAACCGACACTGCAATGACATAAATGAGAGGTTTTGCGCTCGGCTTTTGGAATTCGCAGATGCAGAATCGACTGACGGTGTCGTATCCTATGCAGCCATTTCCCGTTGCTTCCAAAGCTGCCAACGCGATGGGTGGCATTACCCAGGATAAGATAGCAGTACCGATCATAATCTTCGTAGAAAAGAGTCGGTTATAAGTCTCCCTCGATCTCGTGATGAGGACGCAGCGATTGAGGCCGATCGCCATGATGGTGATGACGCTGGTGGAAACTGACACGATGTTGAGGGCGGCTATCATGTCGCAAAACCACATGGGAAGCGGCCACTCGTTCTTGCCGATCATCCCCGGGATTTGTGGCGGCTGCACCAGGCACACCAGCATATCGCTGATACTCAGGCTCACGATGAAGATGTTGTCCTTGGTCTGCAGTTTCCTGGAGAGAGCGATTGCGAGCAGTATGAAGACATTACCAGTCACGCCTATAAGGGCCATCACACAGAGGGCGCTAGCCATGGCAATGTCCACAACCGAATGGTAGCTATGAGTTTCATTAGCCATGCTTTCTGCTGACAAGGTGAGCATCGTATTTTCGTCGCTTGGTAGCACGAAATTCAGGGTTGTCAGTTCACCTCCGCCCATTGTTCGTGATCCCTAAAGAAGACAAAGTAAAGTGGTTAATTCTCATTTACGAAAATATCCATAAAATACAGAATCAATGTCTGCCCTGTTATCCGTCCATTGTTAACCTGACAAGTATAGTCCAGTCAAAATACGACAAAAAGTGGGTTAACCCACAACTAATTGCAACAGAAACGATTCCACTTGCATTTGACCCGGAAGAGCTATTAAAATAACGTATTAAAAGTTCCCTAAAATTCGAGTAGTGGATCAGTGTCTAATTTGCATAAATTCAAAATGGCCGCCATACAACCTGTTTATGCCTATATCTCGGGATACGTAACCAATAGAAAGTAAATTCCGGTTTCTAAACCTATGTTTTTTAGGTCAAGGAATACAATTATGTTATCTGTAGCAACTTTCAAGCATCCCTTTATATAGTTTTTGCATATATTTGCATATAATTATATGCAAAATGGCCGCCATATTGCCTGTGCAAGCCCGTATCTTCGTATACCATTAATGAAGTACACTCAGGAATAAGTCGCTATATATCTGGACATAAAACCCACAAAAAAATATATTCTGGTGTCTAAACCTATGTTTTTTTTAGGTCAGGGAATACAATTATGATATTAGCAGTAACTTTCAAGCTTCCCTTTATACATTTTTTGCATATATTTGCATTTAATAGATGCAAAATTGCCGCCATAATTCCTCTACAGGCTTATATCTCTATCTGTAAAAGGTACCCAGTGGTGGTGTCTATGGTCTTAATTTTACTGCTGAAAGTCACTGTTGTAGAAAACGTTCCAATCAGGAATAATCACCTATATTTCACTAAAAATTTGCATATATCTATAAATAAATCTATTCAAATTAAGAGTAGCTTATATCCATAAGCTACTCTACAAAAGTTTCATGAGTTTGGACATTTGTTTAGAGAATGTTCTTGTCATATCAGGGTACCATGTCACTCACTCACTTTCTGAATAAAAGACCCAGGGGTCCAGCCCTCACTGAGTATCTCAAGTTCACCTTCCATCCGTTCTTACAGACTATTACTTGGGAGAGAGGAAATTGGAAGACTTTGGGAACCTCTAGGGCCATATCTACAAGCCTTTAGGGACCTCCATGGTCCAGGGAGGCATGATGTTCATATATTCATGACACTAGCAATAAATGCACCTACAGTACTAAGTTTGTTGAAAATTTGACCATATGTTTTCAAAAAGAGGATCAAAAATCAAAAGTGGCCCCCAATAATTTGGTCCCAGCCCCAAGGCGTCCGCACCTATAGGTAATATTTAAGGTGCCTTTGGGCATCCTGTGGCCTGGGGTGGAGGGTTGGGGTATATATATATATATATATATAATAGATGACGAAGTATGGTGGTAATGCATTTCAGTTCAACAGTGCTATTTATTCAGACCAAATTTTCGACGGATACATTCGTCTTCCTCAGGATCGACAATGACAATCGTGAAGAAAGACGAATGTTTCCGTCGAAAATTTGGTCTGACTAAATAGCACTGTTGGACTGAAATGCATTACCACCCTAATTCGTCATCTTTTCTGTACTGGTGCCAACACATGGATTACAAGTATCATATATATATATATATATATATATATATATATATATGTACAATGTGTAATATTTCGAAAACAAGTTAAACTGCGAAAGTAAACTTAAATCTATATGCAATCTCCAAGATATTCAACTTTGTACATTATACCTAGCTCTGTTACACTTGGTTCTACTTTTGTGTGTGTGTGTGCGTGTGTGTGTGTGAGGGTGTGTGTGTGTGTGAGGGGAGTTTTTTTGTAATAGATTCCTTAATTTCGGGGTTCTGGGACCTTTTGGACATGGTGTCTATTTGAGCACCTTGAAAGTCTATCATCCTTGGGATGCTACTTGCCTAGTTTGTTGAAAATCTGTCATTACATGGGTTTTTTAAAGAGAACCTGGAAATGGTTTTTGAAAATGTATGCATGACCGACGACCGGACAGTAGAATATAAATGAGGGCTATTTGCAATATTAGCTTGAACCTTTTTTGCTGTCTTGAACCTTTGGCTAAGATGAGTTTAAAATCTAATGGATCAAAGTCACTTGATTTCAAGAAAACTTTCTTTCGTTTCCTGTACATTATTTTCATTTTCTAGCTTGTGATAATACAGATACTAAGGTATGTAATGTGATCTCTCAAAATAGAGATCAATGATAAAAGTGAAAAACGAGTATACAAAACTATAGCTTACACTCACAGTGTTTTATGTGTTTACCACAAATTCTGGACTAGGATGGTGTGAAATTGCAGTTGATTAATTTAAAGCAAACAGGATCTCGGCTCCATTTCATACTGAAGCGTGGTAAGTCTCACGTTTCTTATTCCTAGTCACCAATTAGAACAGCATAATCTCACTCCTCACATATTTTAGAAATACAACATTGCAAGTGTCTGATATATAATGGCCCGCATCTGACACTGGTATGGGTTGTGTGCAGTCAAATCTGCTTGCCCTGCAACTATACATTGCCAGTTGCTAACATCCTGTCTTGCAGTTGCATCAGACTTTCTTCAGGAGTTCCTTAATAGCTGCAGCTTTGTCTGTAGTGATCAGAACATATTTGATTTTTTGATTAAAACATCTTCCTCAAATCGTCCCAATTCCAATGATTGTATGTCATTTCCCTTCCACTGTTTAACTTGAAGAAAAGCTGCTACCGAGGTGGAGGGAAGGGACCTTTTGGAAGGGTTAGGAACAGAAAATGATGTTATGTATTTTCTTTTTTATCTGACTTAAGACTGCTTTTTCGCCAGCAAAATTGAATTCAGCCTTCATGCTGCTCGCATTTCTAAAAAACAACAACTGTGTGTTGGTGAAAATGTTATTAGTGCGAAGCCTCGATGCAATAGGAAACATTTCTTTTAATAAAGCTGCAGATACAACACGAAAAATTGTAAAAGTAAGACTTATAAGAATTTATATGTGTTGTATGAGCTTGAAGCCAATGAGAAGGATGCTGTTTGTATTGATCGACTGATGAATCCAGAGTACTAGTAATAGAAATGTTAAGGCATTTCCTTTTTTTTTCTTTTTCTTTGTATCTGGCTGTAAATCACAACGTTTTACATTTTCAGTGAGTCACTGGGTGAAACCGTGCAAAAATATGACAAAATCCACTTCCATACAAATTATCACGGTCATATGTTGCTCATTGATAAACATGCCTTTACCAAAAGTTTTGCAACAAAGGACACAAGTATCAACTAAACATGGATGTAAATCATCGCAGGTAAGAAAAAAGATGTTTGAAAAAAAAAACCCTGCTGAATGATTTAAGACCAATTTTTGTGTACCGTAAGCACACTTTGAAAGCTATATGAGATATGTCCAAACTCATGAAACTTTTGTAGAGTAGCTTATGGATAATCATGAACTTGATGATATGCCCCCCTCCCCCCTTTGGCAAAAAAAAAAAGAGAGAAGAAATAAAGAATTGCAACATAGACACAAGTAATAAGCAGTAAACATGAGGGCAAATTACAAAACATAATACATTAAATATCATGCAATCATGAAATATTTTAACGATTCCTACTACATAATTTCAGAATTTAATATTTGTGTACCTATTGAGCACACTTTGGAAGATAAGTTAAATTTACAGTTAAATAAAGGTATGTTCTATTCGATGCTACTTACAGTTGTTTTCTGTTTTGAGGCTGTATCTCAAGAAAATGTGAGTACAATGTAATAAAATACTTTTGATAAATGCAAGAATATACACACTAGGAGTAGGATAATCATCAAGGTTTTAAATGGTATTATAACAAATTTCCCTTGATATCTTGGATGAGACATTACAGTACAAATAACGTTCTGCAGCTTGTATTCGTATATCTGAAATCATATTCACGGTAGTAATTTGAATAGATTTATGTATAAATATATGCAAATTTTTAGTGAAATATAGGTAACTATTCCTGAGTGGAACGTATTCTACATCAGTGATTCTCAGCAGTAAAATTAAGACCACAGACACCATCACTAGGTACCTTTTACAGATAGAAATATAAGCCTGTAGTGGCACTACGGCGGTCATTTTGCATTTAATTGAATGCAAATATATGCAAAAACTGTATAAAGGGAAGTTTGAAAGTTACTGCTTATATCATAATTGTATTCCCTGACCTAAAAACATCTATAGGTTTAGACACCAGAATCTATTTTCTGCGGGTTTTATGTCCAGATATATAGCGACTTATTCCTGATGAGTGTACTACATTAATGATATACGAAGATACGGGCTTGCACAGGCGATATGGCGGCCATTTTGCATGTAATTATATGCAAATATATGCAAAAACTATATAAAAGGATGTTTGAAAGTTGCTATACATAACATAATTGTATTCCTTGACCTAAAAAACATAGGATTAGACACCGGAATTTACTTTCTGTGGGTTATATATCCCCAGATATAGGCATAAATAGGTTGTATGGCGGCCATTTTGAATTTATGCAAATTAGACACTGATCCACCACTCGAATTTTAGGGAACTTTTAATATGTTATTTTGATAGCTCTTCCGGGTCAAATGCAAGTGGAATCGTTTCTGTTGCAATTAGTTGTGGGTCATTTCATATTTTGACTGGACTAGTAGTAATCCTAACAACATCGTAATCAATTTTAATTTCCCTGTAGTCAAATGAGTAAAGTTTAATTTCTGACTATGCCATACAGCCAAAGGATATTACATTTTGACTAGCGGAAAAACAAACATGTGAAGATTTTATCATTTGCACAGAATTTTAGTAAATACGAATACAAATACAAATACAAATACAAATACAAATACACATGCAAATACATGTACAAATACAAACGCCTTCAAACAATAAACGGACAACAGCCAAGAAACATCGATGATATAAGATGCATTGTCACATTATATCTTACTCGTATTGTATCATATTGGAAATACATTTCGCTTTTGCCCCGTTTCGTATGTACTGTCTGCAAGTAAAGTAAATGCGGATTAAGGTAGAAAGAATTCGACACGAAGCACCATCCTGATCGTAGGAACCGTCGGCAGTCAGCAAAGCTCTTTACCGCTGGCTATGGTACCGCCGCCATTAGAGCCATTTCATAAGGCTATGAGAAATCAACCAACAGACGAAATGCCTCTTAACACCTCACTATGAATTCAACAGGACAAAAACACACCTCAGGGTATATCAAACAAATGGCGAATATAGATAACATTGAAATGTTCCAGGAATGAGTTTACGGCCAGTAAACGTGATGTACGTGGAATGACGCTTAATAATAATCATCATCATCATCATCATCATCATCATCATCATAATCATAAACGTCTTGTTAGTGTGAGGGGTGAATCTTGTTTTTCTGACGATGAAGTGCAATTACATGAAACAGAAAATTACTTCCAATCTATGGTGAATATACTATTATAAAAATGATTCTAAATACATGGATTTGCGAGGTGAAGGTCTGATTAAAATCAGCAGAAGTCAACATCGATTCAGCTATCAAAGAATCTGTCACACCAAAGCTTAGAACGAAACGTCAAAAATTACCTTTTCTGTCTACGACAAGTAAAGAGTTTCAACTTTTCTCTCGAGTTGAGAAACAGGTGCTTTTGCGGAGGAAGAAAATCCTTTATTAACACAGCCCCGTTGGAATTGTGTGTGTGCACGGCTTCTAATATCCAAGTTCAGTGTTGTACGTGGTACTGGACGGTACGATGTACACTCGAGAAACACCGTTTTGTGAATAACGGGAAATAACTATAATGTACTCTATGTTTCGAAACATCCATCCTTACGATGACACGAATGATTAATGTGGTCATTTATATCTAGACTTGGTGGTTTAAGACGTGCTTCGTAGAATATTTAAACAGTTTTTTTAATGTGAATATCACGAACGATGATGATTCCTAACATTTGCGGCTTATGTTGTATTGAAGGATAATAAGAATTAGTATTAAATCTTTTAAAGAAAATATCAGATATTTTTACCTTTTTATAGAGTAGAGAAGTATGCGAATCACAGTCAAATTCGCTTAAGTGTCATTATAACTGATATTGTTTAGGAAAAGTAAGTGGACGCTACAAAGAAAGAGTATAGGCACGTTTTAGTTTTAATAAGTGAAACCTGGACTATTCTATATGATTAACTTTACTTCATTTCTGTTATTTCAGTCACTTGAGCAGGGAGTAAGGTTTCCCTTTAAGTTGATTTCGATTACTCTCAAAACACACTCAAACAACCCGAATGTTGTTTCGAACCATCCCAGTTATTGATGAGTTAATGGCTATCTCATAAATTGTTTGTGTATAGGGGAGTACAAGGTCATTCTTCATCACATATTGTTGTCACAATACATGATAGCATCACGCGATTAAGTTGAAGTCGAAATAGCTGTAGAAGTTTCGCCGTTCCGATAAAGCCGCCTTTCCTAAAAAGAGCGATACAATTACAGGATTGTGTTCTTTTCTGAGATGTATTTTTACTAAAAATAAGGCAAGTGCCAAAATGTGTAAAATGAGTGACTTTGCATAACCGCTCTTCCTTCCAAATTTGATTGAAATAAAGGTCCTCAGTAGAGAGTTATTCAAGTTTTGTAGCGTTACGGACGGAAGACGGACGACGGACGGACAGACGCCGCAGAAGGTCCCTTAGTCTCCCCTCACCTCCGGTGGGCTCGAACAAAAAAAAAAACAAACAAACAAACAAAATTGTTAACCTTTTCGTGTTGGCCAAATCCCGTTAGCCGTATCCCCCTAGTAGACCGGTTCAGTAATGTATTCAGATTATCTACATGCTTCGCTCAAAAAGAAAAAAAAAGTTGCCCCTTACTACCACAAAGCTTGCCGGAGGCTTGCCCTGTTTGGCAACAACTAAGTGAAGTTCCTGGAGGGAGCAGGTGAATGAAATGCTTCGTTTCTAGGCTGCAAGAAAAGAAATATCCATGAACTGTAATAAATTGCAGAAACGGCATTTTACTGACCTAAGCCCTCAGGTTCCGTCGCCGGCATGACCGGTTTGAGAACAGAAAGCTCAAGAAAATGATATGCAAGAAGACGGATTGTAGTTTAAAACTTGTCAGCACTACTTATAAAGCTGTAAGGAAGAATTCATCAATCGATTGTTCCGATGCATCACACATCATCATTTACATCATGCTTGCAGATCTCTCTAGAAATAACAGGTTTTGATTTATAGTGCGCCAACCATTTTAAGGTATCCATTCACTGCAAAAACATCGGTGTTAGATTTAACACCACGGGTGTTAAATCTGACACCGATCAAGTGTCAATAGAGGACCACACCCACAGATGTAGAAAGCATGTTGTGGTGGTGTTGAAAAATGTTCACCTGGCACTTCATGGTGTTAATTTGACACTGTAGCTGGTGATATTTTAGACACTGCACTGGTGTTGATTCAATAATGACACCGCATGGTGTTGATTTGATATTGCTGGTGTTAATGTCAATGGTATAACACCCGTCCAGCTTCAATAGGAGATCACACCAACTGGTGTTACTGTGGTGTAAATGTGTTTACACATTTTTTTTTTCAAAAATCAAGTACTTTATCGGGAAATTCTTGATCGTCTTGTTGAAGTTCAAAATCAACAAGAAGGGTAGTAACTAAGAAACTCTTCAAAAAAAAAAAAATTTGAAATGACACCCAGAGGTTTAAATCTAACACCATAAATGAGCACAGGAAATTTAACACCAGCTCGGTGTTTCATATTTAACACCGGACTTTTTGCAGTGTTTTAAGGGGGAAGGTGCATGCATGTAGCCGACACTTTTTCTTACTTTTCTTACTCTCTGTGCAATGATGTTAAGCCTGTTGTATTGTACTTTAGAGTGCAAGCAGGAAGATTTCAAACCGTTTTAGTTTGTGTACCAGAGACTTTACCTTTTACAGACGGTCCAGTTTTGTTTTGTTCTTGATGGTTTTCCCTGTTTTGAGGGTGCACAGTCCGAATCTGAATGATATACTTTATTGAAGTCTTGTTTGTTTGTTTGTTTATTTATTCAAAAAAAAAATCACAAAGTAACAATAATACAATAAGACTGGAATATGTAACTGAAGATAAACAGATGGATTGCCCTTCTCAGCTCTGCCTTCATGGTCGTGCTGGTCTTCCGAGGGGTCCAACTTCACATGAATAATCACATTAATTAAAGCTCCGTATACAGTGAAACTACTTATACACACACTTACCTATCACATAATCATATCATACAACAAAGTATTGATACATCAGTAAATCAACTAAAACAACATTACAAAAAACTTGTGAAAAATGTAACCCCCTCCCATCCCGATCGCCAATAAACCCTCCCCCACCCACAGCCCTCCCCATATAACATAATCATTAACATAATAGGGATACTTAAGGGTTAGATATGAAGTTTCTTATAATTTCCTAGTATATGAATAATGAATAAATGAATGATAAATAACAAATTGAACAAATTTGATGGTTTTCATCTATTTCTAGGGTTCTGAATCTGAATCTGAATCTGAATGAGGTATTAACTCTTTTGCCTTCCTGAGGGGTTTGAGATATGCCAGATGACCACCCCCCCCCCAAAAAAAAAAGGGTGTTGGTATATCCTTGAAAAAAATGATAAATAGATTGAAAACAATTTGATGGTTTTACCCCATTTCGAGGATGCTGAATCCGAATCTGTTTGATGCAATCCTTGCATCCTTGATCATTTTGAGATGATCAAGATGGCCACCCAAATGACTGGGTGCACATCACGAGACCGACACCCACGAGTCATACAGCCCACGAGTCATACAGCTCACGAGTCATACAGCCCATGCGTTATACAACTCACGCGAGCCATAAAATAGCCAATGCGTTCAACACTAAGCTAACAAGCCCCACGAGACCGCCACTCTGGCCCGAATTCACGAAGGTGGTACAAATGAAACCATGGTTTAAACCATGGACAAATACCATGGAGCGCCAAGTGTCCCACGGAATATTTCGTTACGAAATTGGTCATTTCGTCGACAAAATGACAGTTTCGTTAACGAAATTATCATTTCATGGACGAAATGTTCATTTAGTTACAAAATGTTGTCATTTCGTTACAAAATAATCTTTTCATCGACGAAATGACTGATTTCGTAACGGAATATACCATGCAACACTTGGCGATCCATGGTTTTTGTCCATGTTTTAAACCATGGTTTCATTGTACCACCTTCGTGAATTCGGGCCAATAGCCTAGTGTCGAACTCATGGGCTGTATGATTCGTAAGCTGTATGACTCATGGACCTGTTTTCAATGTCGAACTCGTGGGCTGTCTGACTCGTGAGTGTCGGTCTTGTGGGATGACCCCAAATAGCCACCTAAATTTTTGAAATCTTGAGCGGTTAAAATGTCAGTTCAGTTTATTCGGAAGGTAGAAATGCAAAAGGTATATCGAGAAGTAAATGGTACACATGATAGTGGCCGTTTTGGTCTCCTCACTTCCACCTGTTACATTCTTACCTCAGACATTTTCGTTTTTATTTTTCTGACTTTTTACCACTGAAATGGCTTCTATTTCTTCTCCTCTTACATTATTCTTCATGCGTCTTAAACGTTACCTCTTGCATTTTTACCTATGGGATCTGACCCCTTAAGTGGTGGATCGGGGGGAGGGGTGCACCAAGCCCGCCTCCCTTTAATTTTTCGGAAAATAAAAGAAATAGAACGAAAAAATGGCGTGCGCCCCTTTAATTTTCGATTGTACTGGAACTAGAAAATTGAACAAAAAACAATTGGACGGGAGCCTTTTCTTTTCTTTTTTGCTGGCCAACTGATTAAACCCGGAAGTGGCACTAGATTTTTTTTGCCCCCCCCCCCTTTACAGAATTCCTGGATCCGCCCCTGCCCTTACAGTGTACGTATGCGGTTGAAACGTGAGGAACAGTATCAGGTAACGCCTGTCTTGCTGTTGTGAGCTGGTGCAACTCTAAAAAGCAGCGGCATTTTTAGTTGCATAATAAAACATAAAAAGAATGAATTAAATGAATGTACACCATTTGGATTATTAAGTTAACTGTCAAACAAACAAACAAACAAACAAATAAAAAAACTTTGAATTAAAATGAGAGAGAGAGAAAGAGAGAGAGAGAGAATGTGATAAAGATAAAATCTATGGTAGATACTTTGATATCACAGCCGGTCTAGGGCAATTATACCCTGAGAAATTACCCCCGATCCTTCCCCTGATCCTAACCCTAATCATAATCCAGAACCTAGTCCTAACCCTTACCCTAATCTTTACTCTTACCTTATCACTAACCAGTATTAGCCGAGGGTAATTCCTCTCGGGACGTTATTGCCTTGATACTATCACAACTTTTGAATTTGTGATGTGAAGATCTAATTTTGTGCATTATCAGTGGAAGATAGCATGGGATTGGTTTTCGGTAGATCTGATAATAGTAGCCATTTGAAGGACTCCCGCAGATCACGATCTAACGAAATAAAAGCAAAATATATTTTCCAATGTGAAAGGCAAACAGAAAAAGTTTTTAGAACAACAAAACTTTGTTAGTCTCTGTTCGTCTGCTAAACAAGAGAAACCTATTAGGCTAGTGGATGAAGTAAAATAGTCATTCTGCGCAGCATCGTTGAAGTGTTGTACGTTGTATGTTGTACGTTTGCCTATTATATGTCATTGTCACCGATGCTGTCGGGATCATATACTCTAACTCGCGGGTTAAAAAGAGGTGAAACTAGGGGGGGGGGGGGGGAAAGTGCAAACCACTTTTGTTCAATTTCAGAGAAATCTCACTGTTCTGTGTGTTCGACTTGATTTGTAATTTTGTTGCCTTAAAGGGATCGTGCAGTTTTGGTTGATACCTAACTTCAGGTTTCTAACATTTTTGGTAAGATAATGAGAAACCTTTTATGAAATATGAAAGAGCATGTTATTTCAAGAGGAATTCATCATTTATTTGAGGAAAACTGGTTTTGAAATGGCTGAGATATAAAAAAAAAACACAGAGCGAACCTAATAAAATGTGGGACCCGTGCGCTTTGTTTTACTTTGTTATTGTATGTCTCAGCCATTCCAAAACCGATTTTCATCAACTGTGAATTTCTCTTCAAATGGTATGCTCTGTACTATTTCATTAGTTGTTTCTTGGTATCTCGAAAAAAGTTAAAAGCCCTATCCTCATCTCCACCAATACTATGCCATTCCTTTAAGTCTCTGAGTGCAGAACAAAGTTTCGCTTTCAATGGGATTTTATACGCCCTCCTGAATAACGAAATGTATTTGTTCCGCACATCATTGTGCGGAAACTGTGTCAGGGACTATCGCGGGAATTCCCGATACAAGTCGAAGTGCAAGGTCTTTCTGCATCGTATGTTTATGTCACGTGATTAGTATCATGTGATCTCGATTCCCCGGATGTACAGAAGGGCAAGCAGCTAAAGACTAGTACACATCGTATGATTACATCTTTCCTACACTGGTCTATTCACTAAGAAATTAATTAACCATTTAACCGAGTTATTTCCAGTAATCTTGCCCTCCTGTCTCAAGTATACTTGACATCTGGACTTCTTTTTTCCCCCGACGTTCATTCAAATTGTAAAAGTGGTTCGAGTGAATGAAACTAAGTATTGTACATTTGATACGAGTCTCTCAGCCACTTTAGGTTTGCTTAGAAAACACGGAAGTTTGAATGCTTACTGCCGTTTAAATTTCAACCCTTTTCCTCCCTCTCTCTGTCTCCTATCCTGTGTCTTACCAATTTGTATCATCTTGCTTTTAGTTTTCCGAGGAGTCTCATCTTGGCTACCTATTCTTCTTTTTCTTATCAACATATATTCTATTAGTTCATTCTTTATATTGATTTTGGTACTGGTATAACTTTAGTTGGTCAAGATAAATATATCCGTTCTCCGTATAATTCCATGCCTATGAATTCGGGACCCTACAATTTTACAAGCGTTATAGATTTTATGTAGGCCCCATCATATATCTGTTATTTCCTTGTGGCACCTTCATATCATGATGTGACCATATACGTTTGTGTTTCGTATTTTTTTGATCTTCAATCAAAAGTTGTGATAGCAAATATTTTGTATGGTTACTTGTTGGATTACTGTCAATCATTTTGAAATTTCATTGAGAAAGTGGAAATATGAAAATAAATTTGAACTGAACTGAACTGAACTGAACATGCCAATTGACATTAACCACACACTTTTCTTTTCTTTCTTTTCTTTCTACTCCCGTATTGTGTATGTGACCAGTAATCTCATTTAATACATCATGAAGTCCAAAATATTAGCAAGGTATAATAAGGTGATACTGTGGAAGATATCAAAAGTCTACGTTTGTATTGTTTGTTTGTTTTTTTCTCAGAAATTAACCACTTCCGCAAACCGTTTCTAAAGCCCGCCGCATACTACACGACTCGCGACTATACGACCAAGGACCATAAGACCCAGTTGTACGACCTGCCAACGCACACTACACTATCAGACCTTAAGCCCGCCGCACACTACACGATTTTGCCCCGATTCACCGGTCTTAAGACCTTAAGACTAGAAGTGTGACGTCACAGTCTTGCCATTTCCTAGTCGTACGACTGGGTCTTAGCGCCAGTCGTAGAGATTTGACATGTTGAATTTCTACGACCAGTCCTGAGCTTTCAGCCATTCACAATGCAGTAAAATGCAAGCGCACGCAGTGCGCACTGCGCGCGCTTTACAATCGGGTCGTATAGTGTGCGGTGTCCGGTCGTACGACTGGTCTTAAAGACCCAGCTTGGCCCAAGACTTCAAGACCAGTCTGATCGTGTAGTGTGCGGTGGCCTTAACGAGTAGGCTTACGACTAGTACGACTGTTCTGTCTTCAGTACATCTTACCAATGAGTATTAAAGCGCACGCAGTGCGCATTGTGTGCGCTTGCATTTTACTGTATCTTGATTGGCTGAAAGCCCACGACCGGTCGTAGAGATTCAACATGTCAAATCTCTGCAACTGGCGCTAAAGGCCACCGCACACTACACGATCAGACTGGTCTTAAAGTCTTAAGCCAAGCTGGGTCTTAAGACCAGTCGTACGACCGGACACCGCACACTATACGACCGAACCTTACGAGTAGGCTTACGACTGTAAAGCGTGCGCTTGCATTTTAATGCATTGTGAATGGCTGAAAGCCTACGACCGGTCGTAGAAATTCAACATGTCAAATCTCTACGACTGGCACTAAGACCCAGTCGTACGACTGGAAACTGGCAAGACTGTGACGTCACACTTCCAGTCTTAAGGTCGTACGACCGGTCGGATCGTGTAGTGTGCGGCGGGCTTTACATGTTTCTGTACTGTAGTAGGAAAAAAAATAGAATAATAAGAAACCTATGGCGGACTTCCTGATTGTCGTTAAGCACGTAACTTGATTCTTCTCTAGTAATTACCACGGTGCGCTGTAATGAAACACCTTGAAATATTACACGCAATCAAATCATTTCATTTCCGCGGGTTGAAATTACAGCTTGTAAGAACACTGTACACATTATTCGGAAAAGAATTTATATTTAGATACTGTAGAGACCAATAGAATCTAACCTGTGACTGCCAGTACCTAGACCACGCACACACACACACACACACACACACACATACGCAATCATAACCACCAGTTCACTTGCATCACACGATAAAACCACCAAAAAATGAATAATTTCTTCTCTCAAAGAAATTAATAAATGACGGATCGGGGGGAGGGGCGCACCGGGCGCGTGTGCCCCTTGATTTTCTTTTTTCTAAAACAAAAGAAATACACATGTAAAATGGGGGAAAAAAATAAGGGGGCCCCATCCCCTTTAATTTTCAGTTGTAGTGACATAAGGTTTTGCTTTGTTTGGTTTGGTTTGGTTTGGTTTTTCTTGTGCTGATTAAACCCGGAAGTGGTACTAGAAATATATATATATATATATATATATATATATATTCTTTTTTTTTTTGCGCCGTCCCCCTCCCTTTATTGACGGTACGAAAGGGGGGGGGGGTAGAACAGTTCCGGCTCAGTGAAGTTAGTGTGACGTCATCACTGAGCTGCGCCTTGTGCGCGTCCTTCGCGGGAGCCTATGCACTCGCTTTCTTGCTCAAGATTTCCAAGACCACAGGGAATCATAGTAGCAACGCGGGAATTACACACAAACAAACAAACAAACAAAAAAAGGTTCAAGCACAGGCTCCAGGTGTCAAAATGAAAACTTAGCATAGCGTCAGTGTCTCGCATTACTACGATGATTTGGCTCAGTCGCTAGCGCGTCTGCCTCCAGAAAGGACCTTGGTTCGATTCCCCGAGTCGAACTGAGCAATGTTGTGAGTGATTATACCACGTCGCCTTCTAGTAAGAGGCAAAACGCTCTGTCCCTGGATAGGACATGAAATGGAGGTCCCGTATCTGTGTTATTCACAACTCACATAAGAAAAGGAACCCACTTCATTAATTCATAGCAAAGAGCAGGGTGCTGTACCCAGTGAAGTGGTCCACCTCGTATACCTACCCACACACAAGAAAAACGGGAGCATGATGCCGACCCCTCGTGGTTCGGCCCAGGTGACTAGCAATAGTCAGCAAACGATATCAACTATGCACAGCGTGCCATTCGAGAAGCACAAGACTGCTACTAGACATTCCGGGACGCGCCTCTTTTTTCCGTTAATAAGAGAGAGATTACCTCACGAATATTCATTACGCAGGCAGCTCTGGGTCGTATCGTATTGCGTATGATGTGTTCACAAAGAGACATTGCGCGTGTTGTGTGTGTGTGTGTGTATGTGTGTGTGCGTGTGTGTGTGTGTATTATGTGCTTGTTTGTCGTTAGTGGCGTTTTTGAGTGGCAGATCTGAAAGGGTTACTTGCTCAACTAGCTGACCGCAATACGCTGTCTTACCATGATTGTATACCCCCCCCCCCAAAAAAAAAAGAGAGAAAAGTACCAGGATTTAGAAAACCACAGGGCAAAATTTTTAAAGCTGTAAGTGCAAGACGTTACATATAGGGCCTATAGATTTTTTTTTTTTTCGGGGGAGGGGGGGGGGGGGCTACGTTAAACATCTCTGCCTGTAAGCAGTCACCCTCTTAGTGCACCCCTCCTGACCCACAAAAGTCACCCAGCTGTACTACCGAATTAAATGGTCGTTAGATATACCAACTTTGGTGATTACGTCAACATTTTGTCGTACCGTATAGATTTGGGTTTCCTCTTTTCATGCATCTTACGGCCACCGCACACTATACGACTTTTGGTCGCACGACTGACCGATTTTGGATCCGAAATAATTATATCAGAATAGCCTCAGAATAAACACTCATTTCTTTCAGAGCCAAAGTGGGTCAGTCGTGCGACCGAAAGTCGTACAGTGTGCGATGGCCTTTAAACTAATAAAACGTCGAGGAAGAACACATTATAGCGTGCATGAAGCATTTATTTGTACAATCTACTCCTATAGACTGGAGGCGATTTTGATCTGGTGTAGCCGGAGAAAAACCGGTGAGCACGCGAGGCTTGAGGCCGCCACTATAGTCACACTTGTATACTCTCTGTTCTCAACGAAATATGCTGTCACAAGTAAAATTCCCAAGTTTTCAAAAGTTACTCACGCGGTGACACTCGTAATAAGCTCGGCAATACTCGTGACTACACTAACTCGGCAAAGAGTGGACCATCGACCCAAATATGGAGCTATAACGCGCATATTTGGTTTATACGGTACGTTGCGCTGCGTATTTCATGAAGTACCGAATTCGTGAACATAGATGTGACAAAAAATGTATAACATATTAAGAGGAAAAAGAAGAATTTTTCTGCCTAGTAATGTCTTTACATATATTACATCAAATATGTTCATGAAGATAATGTCACGAAATTCATAAACTTCCACATTTTTTCTTTTCTTACTTATACGGTTCAGGTGGGCATATTCGATATGGACGCGTTTCTAGTCGGATGCAGTGTATACATCTCATGGTAAATGTAAGAGGAAAAACTATCTAAAGAAAATATGTAAATTTTAGTAGCTCTTACCTCATTGGTAAAAAAACAATCAATTCCTATTATGCTAAACATCAGGTGGTAGTTTAAGTATGACTTTTTAATATGCTGACGGCGAATTTTACATTAACTTTTTTTTCTCTCTAAAGTTTTATCTTTCACCTTTTGACCATTGACACATTTCCTCCGACTTTTTTTTAGTTTGACCTCCTTGTTGAAACAAACATGCAAATAAATGATAAATGATAAGTGATAATTTGTATATACATTGATATATTACGTATACTATACCACGCATACATTTGGGTGGAAAGTGGGCGAAGACATGCAAAAGATAATGTCCTCCTTTTTGTGTGTAGGAAAGAGCACTAACTGCCCGCCTCCGATGGGCATTTCGCTGAAAGGTCAGATTCATTCGTGCCCACATCCGCCGTGGTAATGGTCAAGACAAATGGAAGCCCACTTTTAGGAGCAATCGACCTTTCGTGCACGGGCTTGCTGTCATATTTCACCTCCTACACTAACAGATATACGAAACAAAATAAGTACTAATAAACAGGTTTCGACTACCGCGGAATTTCTCGTGAAGCTAGGTATTTCGTTGCATCAGAAACCACATACTTATCTCTAGAGGGGTTTCCTTTGCGAATGAATTGAAGTGAGTTCGTTACATGAAATAAAATTGATATAAGCCGAGCGTATTAAGGTGAACCTAGACTGGCTTCCACCAAAATGATTTGACCATTCACGTTTACTGACGAGAGTGAATTCGAAAAGGCACGAATACTATAGTTCATCAAAATGCGAACGAAATAACGATGCGTAGGATTACAACGTTAAGCAGCAGCATCAATAGTATGGAAATGTTCTTGTAGCCTTACCTTAATGCTTGCCGATAAACCAATTAATTCGATGCAACAGGAGACTGTTATTTCTTCAAGTATGAGCACCAGGAGAAGACTGAAAAACAGTCCTGGATGTGACATACACTTAGCAAAAAATAGAATAAACATTTATGCTATACTTACTACCAGATCTCTATCGATAGTGTCTGCCGTTAACCACGAAACAAAAACACACTATGCCATCCGCTCTAACTAATAGGGTTCAAGGAAATAACGAGGCGCATGCATAACATGCATTGCGTGGCTTGTCAAATAATTCCACAATACTTCATCTCGAGCATTTCTTGGTTTCGCTCGATTGTTTGCGCTAATGGGCGAACGATAGAATCTTTGTCTAATCTTCCATATTATTCATCTCGATTTCACTATTTTGTGGAGACATGATAATCGTTTACTTCCCATCGAAAGTTTATGCAAAGTTTTTACCGGAATATACGAAACCCAATTCCAGTACCGCGGATTTCACATACTAAAGCAAGTCCACTTTTATGAACATGAAAGATTCAAGGTTTTTTTTTAATGTATATAACAGAGCTGTGTTATAATTCATGGGTGGTGCTGACGGAGCTGTAGAAATATACAACTCTGAAGTTTCACTTTCGTCTTATCCGGCCGGAAACCTCGTGGGCGTATGTCATCGATGGCAACTGCATGCCGTCCGTCCGCACTTTCAAAATGTCTCCCTCTCCATTATTTCTCATTCATCTTTAAAAAATGGATGTCATCCGGAGAGGTCTGGATGAGATACAATTTCAGATTGCGAAAGATTTCACCACTTTTCTTGAAAATCGCCACATAATGATGATTCAATTCAATTATATTCAATTCAATTCCATTCAATTGAAACCGATTCAGTTCCATTCAATTTTTTCCATCTAGCAAAAAGGTAATACATGAATTTGATGCTAAGTATGATCAGTTTGTTGACATTTTGATTCATATTGTTGAACAACGTTTAAAAGAATTACAAGTCATAATACAAAATATACAAACGAATAATTGATCAGGAAAAAAATGGAGGATGAATTATGGCATCGTAATTGAAAGTCACGTCTCTTCCCTTATTTTTCATGTATGGTAAATCTCTTTTGTGATGTCTGCAGAAAGTCAAGAAAGCTTGTGGGGGCGCTGTGGCATAGTGGATAAGACTTCCGACTCCCGAACGGAGGACCGTGAGTTCGAATCCCGCCCAGTGCTTACATCCTTGGACAAGATATTTTTACCCACAATGTCCCTCTCGACCCAGGAGTATAAATGGGTACCTGGCGACGCTAGGGTAATAATAATAGCAGGGCCCTCTGGTAGAGCAGTGGCAACACTGAAGAGGCTACCCTGGGTAAATAAGACCTTATTATTATTATTATTATTATTATTGTTATAAAGCTCCAATGAGGCCTGCCGTATATCAAGACATGAGCTGCAATGGTCCACATCCTCATTTTTCCCCCGTAGGTCGTAATGAAAATCGCCAAGACCACTAGCCAGTGACTCCAGAATGTGACTAGGGCAACTTAAAAAAGCGCCAACAACGTCCAGGCTGGGAGAACTCTCACACGGAAAAAGAAAGTGGACCGAAAGCCGCGTTCTCACAATAGGCTCCCGTGGGTTTGCGTTGCGGAAATATGAGGGAGGTCAAAGTTTCCATCGAGGATATAGCGCCGAGTTCCTGTTATTCACATTGTCTTTATTCAAATATGAAAATTGCCTTTTTTGTTTTGTTTTAGATATGATCTCTCCAAACGATATAAACTTTGTTTGTTGTGTGAAAATATTTCTCTCTTTTTTTTTTTCGAGGATTGCAAACGTGTCTGGTGATCAATAATCCCGAGATCTTAGCCCTTTGTATATAGATATGTACAGATTATGAGTAACAAAGGACAAACAAAAATAGAGAAATACGAAGCAGAAAAAATGAAAACAAAACATTTTGAAGAGAGACTGGATATGATTTGCTACGTATCCGAGTAAAAAGAAGAAATCAAAAAGGCCTCAAAAAGGGTCTGTTTTAAGACACGTGGAGTGGTCGACGAGTGTCCTGAAAGAGGGTTTGTCTTTTTTTTCTTTCGCCATTCAGTCGTCTCATTTCGCAAAATAGGATGTCGACATTCACCACTACGTATTCGATTTGTTGATCGAATAGGCCTTAAATTAGATCTGACATTCTTTTTTTCACTCTTATTCTTCATTGCGGGCATGTTTTATGAAACTTTGTTGCTAGTCTACCAGGGTAATAAAAGCCATTTAGGGCATCATACTTGGTACCACAAGGAAATACTCTTACGCCATTTGGGTTTTCGGAAGCCCCTCGTGACGCCAATTAGGGTATGTTTTACTTATTGTGTGACACCATTTTTAGAGGTGTGAATTTGATGTATCGAAACACGTTATTTAGTAGGGTCTTTCTGAGGTGATTGGACGCGGACATGTAGCGATTATTGTCTGAGAGCGACCGCACGAGCGAAGTATAGGGTCTACAGGTATCGGTTGTGCTTTACATAGCACTGTTATTTTTCCTCAGGTTCAGAACGATATCTGCATGGATACACCAGGGCTCGACATTAGCGGGGCCCGATGGCCACTTAAAAATTCATGTCGGGCCACAAAATATCCAAAAGGCTTTCTTTTGGTGGCCCGATCGGGAAAATAAGTGGTTATACGTTGTATTTACTTTAATTTCGGGCCAGTACCCACTTTTCTTTTTAGGGCCACAGAAATCTCAAATTCTAAGATTTGAGGCTCTAAACGGGCCACCAGATAAAGAACAAAGTGAGTGTCCGGCCCTTGACTTATTTATGTGTAATCGAAATAATTATGCATTATGTAGAATTTGTATTATGATTTATCACCTTGAATCGTAGGTAACTTGGATAAATGGAAAATTCACTATCTACACTTACATTGTTGTACATAACGAAAGACATTGTTTGTTATACTTGCATTACGTCCGATATGAGCGACTGCTCTTTCTCTTTCTCTCTCTCTCTCTCTCTCTCTCTCTCTCTCTCTTCAGCCATGGCACTACTGAACTAAGAATAGAAAGCGATGCTTTCAGTTCTGGAACATAATCGCAACTAGACTACACACTCGAAACCCTCGACTTGACAGCTACACACAAACAGGACGCGTAGCGAAGAATCACGTGATCATTGTCTTTGCCATAACGAAACATGCATTGTTCAGAAAGCACTATTACAGTGCGTTATAAGATTATTCTTGATATTGACAAATGCAGACATTCAACACTAATCACATCACACAACTTTAATGAGGTTTTATTCGTGAAATCCGTAAGGCTTTTTGTACATATACTCCTTCCCCCCCCCTCCAATTTATTTATCCGTAGAATGAGAGAAAAATCAGGTAATTTGGTTTAATTCATTAATCTGTGTGAAAAATGAGATTTTTTTAAGAGTGCAAAGTTTCAACACATGTTCAAAGGGGTATATCAAAGTTAATCCAAGTACTGAGTGATGATAGGCCATCTTTTAAAGTTTTGAACAGTTTCTGGCTAAATATGGTGTTTCTTGTAATTTTAGGGTACTTTTTGATCATTCACGCAATCCCCTTAGAGTAGAAAAACACATCGAAAAGAAATCAGTGAATGATAACGAAATAAAGATGCAACAAGAAGATACAATATCTAATTTGTCCCCCAAAAAAACAAAAACAAAATAAAACAAAACAAAACAAAACAAAAACAAAAACAAAAACCAACAACAACCCCAAGATATGTCGATATATACACCGAAAATTATGCAACAAAATATTTCACCCACCAAAACTGGAAAGGAAATGGGGAAAAATATTTAAACAAAATTTAGACCGGCTCAATATATACAATGTTCCTTATTCATTACTAAGTATATCTACTATGAATCAAAGACTTCGTTATTTTCAATATAAAATTCTGCACAGAAAAATTGGTGTTAATTTTTTTGCAATGGGACTCTCTAACACAGACCTCTGTACGTTTTGTTCAGGCTCCACAGAAACAATTACACATTTATTTTGTTTTGGGAATGCAATATTACACATAGATTTATTTTTCAAAAAACTAGAATTTATGTTACAGAATCAAATTCAAATTACAAGTACATTTATACTGAAATCATTAGATTTTGCCAATTTTGATAGTTTTTAAAGCAAGACAAGAAAGAAGATGACTATAATATGTCTGAAAAAAAAACCCAAAGGTTTTGTATCCAATATTAAAGGGATCGTATAGTTCTGCTTGAGACCTTACTTCCGGCTTCTAACATTTTTATTGATATAATGATAAACCTTTTATAAAATATAAAAGAGCTTGCAATTCCAAAAGGGGTTAAACGTTTAACTGATGGAAATTGGTTTTATAATGGCTGAGATATCCAAAACAGAGCAATCCTAATAAAAAGTGGGACCCATCTTTTATTAGAATTGCTTTGTTTAACTTTGTTTTGGATGTCTCAGCCATTCCGAAACCGATTTTTATCTAATAAACTTTGAATTCATCTTAGAATGGTATGCTGTGTATTATTTCATAAAGTGTTGTTTTTGGGTATGTAGCAAAGAGTTAAAAGCCAAATCCTCATCACCACCAATGCTATACTATCCCTTTAAGTGGAATCGTATTCATGCTATTGGGATTGTTTTTAGCTGCCTGTAAATTTTTATATTATTTGTTTTTATGCATATGTGACATTTATTTGTATCTGAATGTGAATAAAATTGTATTGTAAAAATGTTGGATTTTGGTTGCATATGAGTATGCTGACCTTGTCATAACCCGAAATGGTAGAGTGTAGGCAAATTTTTTCTCATTTTTTTATTACTGAGTAATGAGAGACTTATATCAGTCCCACAAACTTTTTGTGAGATGATGAGAAAACTCTTACAAAATATTAAAATGCATACAATTCTAAGAGGAATTAAAATTTTATTTCACGACAATTGGGTTTGAAGTGCCTGAGATATCTATAAACAAAGAGGTCTTAATTAAAGGTGGGACCCACCTTTTATTAGGACCACTCTTTTTTTTCTTTGTTTTTGGAACATTTCAGCCGTTTTAAAATCTATTTTCACCAGCTGTTCATCAAATCAAATAAACTTTGATTATCTTCTAGAATTGTATACTCATGAATATGTCATAAGTGGCTTCTAATCACCTCGCAAAAAGTTAGAATCTGACTCCCCTCCCCATCTCCGCCAAAACTATATGACCTACCATCCCTTTAGCATTCTAACTGTCACTGGTTTCCCACCGCCACGAGCGAGCTCTCACTGAGGATTGTTGGGAGTCAGTGGTCATAAAAAAAAAGAAAAACCTCATTGAACTTTAGTAAGGGACGGCACATGCAAGTGATTCTATTACGTGGTTGTACTGATAATGATTATTGCTCTTGTACAAAAAAAATAGTATTACCAATAAACCGTATGAACATTAATTCAGTGTTTATTTGTGCGTTCATTTTCAGCTTGAATGTGGTCGCAGCAACCTCAAGACACATTCACGAGAGACAATTGGATTTGTGGGTAGTATATCTAATTTCACGAACTACACTATAGAATTCACCATTATCACAGGTTGAAACTAAACCACACAGCACAAGTCATTACATAGTAAATAAAATATATCATACAAGTAAATTCCCTCATTGCGGTGACCAAACATTGCTCATCATAATATTTGCTCACTAACGAAGAATGTTGACGAGATTCGTCACATCGTTGGCAACGAGAAAAATCCACGTTATTTCTAGGGTGCACGATGCGAGACCGACAATCACGAATCATACAGCCCATGCAGGAGTCATACAGTCCACGAGGTATACAACCTACGAGTAATACCGCCCATGAGTTCGATACGAAGCAAACAAGACCCATAAGACCGATATATTAAGCCCCGTTTTCTATTTGTCGAACTCGTGGGCTGTTTTTACCTATAGTGTCGAACTCGTGGGCTGTATGGCTCGTGGGTATCAGTCTCGTGGGATGACTCCTTTTTCTCTAAGAGAAACCAAATTGAACCACACCGTCTCTAATATTGAAATCGATATTCGAGGCTATCGATATGTCAGATTGCACGATGTCACAGAAATCGAAATTTCCGTGATGTTATGCCCCAGTTTGTCAGTGATTATTATGCTCTCTAAGCTGAAGCTAAGTCTTCGAAAAGTTCGATTTTCTCATAGGCCTATTGCCGAAATATGAAAATGCTTAATCTAGAAGAGTCTATAGGTGCTTTAGAAAAGACAATTTGGGATGATGTACTAGATGAATCAGATCGCAACAGTGCATGTGAAAAACGTTCTCGTAAGTTCGTACCTGTAGACTGTATTACATCTATGTCCCTCTTAGAAAGAAAACGGTATTGAGAAGCACCATGAATGGATACTACAACTTTGTAAGATCCGTGAGAGAGCTGATGTTAAACAGCAAGCTCATGGCTCTAAAACCAGTGAGGATTGGGAATCATACAAGAAATTAAGAAATTTTGTAACTGATATGATAAGGAAATCTAAACGTGTTTACGGGGCTGAAAGTACGGTAAGTTATAGTGGTAATAGAAACGCAACATGGATTTGAATAAGGCGCAAAATGCCTATGAAATGAGCAGAACTTCATATAAAAAGTTAATCACAGACGGATATGAAGTCAAAGACTGAGCATGCTAAATGATAATTTTTTTAAGTTTGGCTGTTAGAAGAAAATGAACAGGAGAATTTAGTGAAAATGAAAAATAATTCGTTACTATCATTAAATGTAAGTTCACTTTTGAACAAACATCTAGGCCTACTGATGACGTAATAGATGTTGTTAAGGTTATTTCGAGGAATAAAGCTACTGGTCCAGATGAAATACCGGATGGTAGCGTTTAAGATACCATTGATTTCACAGTTGAACCGTCGACCTATATTGAACCTTTGACCTTTCCCTGAACACTGGTAAAATTTTAACACATTGAATAGGGCATATGTAACGTCCATTATATACACAAAGGGAGTGATAACTTCAACCCATCAAACCATAAATCTACTGTATAACAACATTACGAGTTAGTATTGTCCAAAGCGTCAGAGAAAATTGTTTTTGATCAAGACTAGCGTGTAATTATCGGTCAAATGACATACTTAATCGACATCAGTATGGTTTATGCCCTGGGCAATCTATGATGAACTAGCTGTGATTGTAAATCGGGTTAAAAAAGTGAAGAGAATTTTGTTCGTGCTGTTACACTAAGTTTGGAAAAGGCGCTGGATATAAATTCCATTTAAGATATCTTTGCTTTGACACATAAACATTACAAATTGCTAAGTTTGACAGTAATGGTACATTGCAATTTACTGTAGTTACAATTCTTCAACACTATATTTTCATGAAAAATGACGTCAAATACTAACCTCGCAGAGACAAAACTTAATTACTGTAATAATTGACACTCTGTAAGAACATTCAATAACCATGAACCCGGGCAACATTAAATCTCATTAGCGCAACAAAAATATAACTCTTTGTCATAATCAAACAAAGAGCTTTCCGATTCATTATACTCTAAAATGTTTACATCAAACAGTTCTTTAAGTTTATTTTGATCATAATTTCTGTCATAACAATGGTTAATATTAACGGCCCAGTATTTTGTCAGGTAATATAATTAGTTCGTAAGCTTGGGATGGTACAACGGGACAAAATAATGACAGGATGTAACTGACACAATTCACATATCGTTGATGTCAGTGGTCAGCTTTTCGCTCTGTGCCTCGTAGCTCTTTGTAACACTGATACCTTGCGGCGTCTGCCTGTCACCAGTGTTGTAGTCGAGAATGCGTGCCAGCAGTCGGGAGGGCCTCGGGATATCACGCCAGCGCCGTCGCAGCACACAGGCCATGACAACCCTGAAGTGAGGATGCTTCCAGCCGTAGATGAACGGATTAAGGCAACTGTCGAGAACGAGTGGGAGAGAAACGTGGGGCATCACTCTGAGAACGCGGTGCAGAGCGGGTCCTTTCAGGAATGGGATAGCCAGAAATACACCCATGAAGGGAGATACGCACAGGACGAAGCAGCATACCACGCACAGGAGATTCTTGGTGATTGCCAACTCGGTATGCCTACGACAGCTTTTCTCGGTAGGCATTGAGCGTGACTTGGACTTGAGAGCGCGCCTTTTCACGCGTCTGAATATTAGCCAGTAGCTGAAAAACGTCACACCAAAGGCAATTGACGACGAGCAAATCACGAGGTAGACGAAAGTATTTGAATTCTTGTGAGTGAAATCACAGATGCAGACTCGTGTGAGGGCGTTGTAACCGAGGCGACCATGACCAATAAGCTGAGGAAGGACTAAAACTGCAGCGGGATACAACCAAGATATTGTCACCATGACGACCAGTTTTCTCGACGAGAAGATGCGGTTGTATGTGTGCCTAGGTTTGATGATGAGCACACAGCGATTTACAGCAATCAACATCATGGTAATGACGCTACTCCCAATAGATATGATATCAAGGGCAGCTGTCAGTTGACAGAGCACCTTGGGTAGTGCTGTGCTGTTCCTGACCAACATCGAGACGACCTGAAGCGGCTGAACTACGCAAACCAATAGATCACTGACGCTCAGACTGACGATGAGGTAGGAGGTTCTCGTTTGGAGTTTCCTCGACAGGGCACTCGCGAGCAACAGCACGACATTCCCTGTCACCCCAACAATGAACACAGTGCCATATGCTCCAGCTAAACAAAGGTATTCAGGGGTGAGACTGGATGTGGGTTTAACCAAAGACCGATTGCTGTTCTGATACCCATCTACATCCGCCATCTTGTCTCGCGGGAAGCACAGCCCTAAAATGACAACCACGCAGGAGCAATGTCCAATGCGCTATGTTCAACATCATATGGACAAAATATGTAGTGCAATGTGCAGACCTCTGCGAGTATTCCCTTTGTTGCTGAAGGTTTTGTTCTAGCTCTCATTGATGATCACTTCAGTTGTTGGCGCAGGCTTTAACAATGCTTTCTTTGTTCTTCTTTCTTCTTCTTTCTGTGCACGTAGGCCTACTTGACATTAAAGGGATGGTATAGTTTTGGTTGAGGTGGGGCTTAAGGTTGCAAATATTTTTGTGACATAATGAGAAACCTGCTACGATATACGAAAGAGCATATGAAATATACTCTAAGAGGAATTTAAAGTTTATTTGATGATAAATTGTTTTAGAATGGCTGAGTTATCTAAAAACAAAGAGGGTCTAATAAAATGTGGGTCCCACTTTGCTTCACTTTGGTTTTGGATATCTTAGCCATTAAAAACATATATTATTTTCATCAAATAGTTTCATCAAATAGATTTTAAATTCCTTATAGAATGGTGTGCTCTTTGATATTTCATATGTGGTTTCTGATTATTTGCAAATACTTAAAATCCAGTCCCTTAACTCAACCACAACTATATCATCCCTTTAAGTCAACATAGTTTCGGTATAATGAGACAATAATTTACCAGGAATGGAAGACCATTATTTTTTACACCTCTTCATACTCTTTGTCTCTTGCTCATTAAACCCTTTCCCTATGAGGAACTCAGTGACCATAGCTATCTAGTCGTGCTAAGTCATATTTAAGGAACAATTTCACTTTACATGGGGATTGAGTGAATGCATCAAAATTAGTAGAACACATCAATACGAGTTTGAGGAAAACCAGACAATCCGTCCGAAAGTTACGAATTGTTAAACTTTCTGCTCAGTCACTGTTGGATGAGAATACTACTACAGCTTGTGATGCCATATGTGTAGACCGATACAAAGAAAATAAAAAGAAAATTCAACATATTTTCACTTTTCTCGCACAATAACCAAACACTTGACTTGCCTCTTTCAGAAGGCAGGGGGGTTAGTATTACCCTTAACAAGTACGTCAGTGACAGGTCGAGAAAGTGTTCACTTTTTTTCAAAAAATTACATTTTGTGAAATTCTCTTTATATTTTCCCTATATCGTTCTACGAATGTGACATCATACACTGTAGTAGTCTTCTCATCCAGCAGGAACTGCGCAGATACTAAAAAATTCTTAATTTTAAACGGATTATCCGACTTTCCCAAAACTTTTACTGATGTGTTCTACTAATATTGCTGCATTCACTCAATCCACATGTATATGAGGGTGAACTTGTCCTTTTATTGTTTAATGTGTTTTGAAATATGTGTTCGCGTAGGCCGGGTATTACACTGAATGTCGTATTATTTTGATTTTAGTTGCATTTTTAGAGAATCAGTAGTTTATGCAAATATTTCAATTTTGTTGACATATCAGGCGCCACGAAAAACACTTTGGTCAGTCCAAGTCCAGTTCACGGTTAAGTCTAGAAATGATATGAATCATACTATTAAGTAGAATTTTCATTGGCTGTTATTATCTTTTCTTATCAATACCATGCCATTTAACTGAGAAAAAAAAATGTCATTTGATATTTGACCTTTATAGGTTCTAGATGCCAGTCTAGCATTACATACGTTCGCCTAAAAATTTTCATTTTGGAATAGATTCTGAAAGGTTGCTTGTTTAAAGCAATTTCGGGGCAACTTGTCTGTCATTAAAGTTTGGTTTTTTTTTATACAAGTATAAGGTATATTGCATTTGGGCGTAATGAACACTGGAAACAAAAATTAACCCGACATCCCTAATGTAACCTTTCAACGTGGAAAATGCCCAAATGAAGTGATGTGCCAAGTGACAACATAGCTGGCACTAACAAAAAAAAAATGATTTACATTCTTTCATATCTCGAATTTTCTTTTCGATCCCAAGCTCTGAAAACAACTACCTTTTGTCCATATTTTGTGTGATTGTTTTGTGTTGTGCATGTTGAGGGAGTGGTTTGTATCCACTTTGGTCTATTTAAATATGAATTAAAATACATTTACTACGTGTATACATGTCACTATGCAGTGTCATCTCACATAGGCTTATATCATTCGGTGATAATCTCTGGGAAACGTTTAAAGTTTCCACCCCTTAATTGTCACATTCCCACAAATGACTCTGTAAAACACATATTTTTCTTCACATGTATACCTTAATTTTGATTCAGGCTTAATCACCACAATTCACTTCTTTTTGTGAATACACATTCACATGTACATCTACTACTGATAGAAATGAGTCACAGAGCCAAATCTCATAGAACGATGAAAAAAAAAACAGACGGTATTTCTCAGATTGCCTTTTTATTTCCTTTATACTGATAAAGTACAGTTCACATTTTAACTGTTTTTGTATCATGACGCCTAGGTCATTATGTTATTTTATCCACTTTCTATTATTTTTTTTTTATACGCCATCGAACCATTCTTTTTCACACAAAGTTTATCGTGTGATTACTCCTCAGTAATTTATGAGGAACACAACGTCTATAGGACTGCGTTGCCGTAAATACTTGCAACTTAAAATGAAATTCTAATTCCTCATTTCCCCTAACACTTGCGGTCATTAGTGGCACAAGTTCTTTTCTTTTAATTTTCTGCATGGCATCACTTTACACTTCCTTATTTTCACCATTATCATCAAACATTATAATATTATTCATCTATGGCGCTACTCACCGTGGCTATTTCCTACAATTCCAACAATTCCATTACACATATAGTATACAGTATCATACATCTGTGATATACACTTGCAGTTACATGCGTTAAAAATTTCCATACAGAATGGTTCGCATTGAATACGCTGAAAGCTTGCCTCTTTGCCAACCTATGATACATGAGATGACTTTAATACAATAAAACACGGGGTCCAATTTAAACCTGATGCCAGTGGAATAGAGAGACAAGAAAATAGTAAGAGAGACAGAGTAAGAAAGAGACATGTGATAAAAACCTCCAGATACATAGTCTTGCCAGATCAACTCGCAATACATACATGGACACATGATTGAAATATAGATTATGTATTCAAGTACAGTTGGACAATTCATTGTACATTGTCGCTATTGTCAAATAAAGGTTGCATTGAAGTAATGTTGGAAAAAATAGAAACATCCATACATTCATACATACATACATACATACAAATATATATAATTCAAGAAAATATTACGTCCAAAAGCCTAAAAGAGGATAACTTATCCGCATACGACATAACAAGAATAACCCTACTGGAAAAGACAGTGTCCCACTGTGTGAACACAGTATAGATACATTGTTACCAGTGTGAAATCTCTTCACACTGTTAAATTCGAGGATTTTAACAGTGTGAACTCAATGTGAGCGGGTCATCCCACAAGACCTACACCCATGAGTTATACAGCCCACGAGTTCGACACTAGGCAAAGAAAGCCCATGAGACCGACACCAGGTAAAAACAGCCCACGAGTTCGACAGATACAACACGGGGTTTAATGTGTTAGGCTCGTAGGCCTTGTTTGCTTAGTGTAGAACTCATGGGCCGTATGACTTGTGAGCTGTATGGCTTGTGGGCTGTATGACTTGTGAGTTGCATGACTCGTGGGCTGTATGACTCGTGGGCTGTCATATGACTCTTAGGTGTCGGTCACGTGACGTGCACCCAATGTGAGTCGTCAATTCAGTGTGAAACAAAGCATTGTACTATGTAAACACTCTGAAAACCACACCACGTTGTGAAATCATCTTCACACTGTTAAAATTCGAGCGTTTCACATAGTCGACTATATGAAGACGTAGGTCCGTGAAGACGCTGTGAACACACTGTGGAACACTCTGTTCTTTCCAGTAGGAAACAAACAACAGAGACAAAATGTATCCTGTAAGAGGAGCGCAGTATAGGCACAGCAGGTGCATCCCGCATGAATATTATGTTATGTGCAAAGTTGTAAATTTAGGGCTCTCAGCCTACGGTTGATGATGCACGCATATCAACCCAGCTCAAGACAGTTTAGCACTATCTAACTAGCTAACTCATTGATATTGTTCTATTCTCAAATTTGAACCTTCTAAGTAAGTATCTGCTACACCTGTAAATTTCCTTGCTTCCTCGTTTCGAGCGATTCAAGGTTGTGTTTACCCACTGTGTTTTGAATTTCAAAGCAAAAAAAAAAGCACAGTAATGAGATTAGCACTTAAAACTTGCATCCAAGTTCCCTCCCCCTGGTAGTTTCATTTCATTGCACAGCCACTTTCTGCGAGAATAGGCTTACAAACCACTGGATCAAAAGCATGTATGGTTACACCTTATTCAAAAAAAAAAAAAAAAAAAACAGCCAGGACATTTTTTTCAAATGTGGTATAAAATTAAAGATGATGAGCTTTGTTCTAGAGAACTGGAGAGTCACGGCACATGTGGTTGCTTGAGCAGAGTGGTATCTACAAGTATTTCTGCAGAACTGTCAAATCACATGAAGGGGTATTCCTACACAAAACTACTTCTGTAATTGATCTCAGGAATGTCAAATTTAACCGATAAAGTACTGTCGTCCTGTATAGCAAATTTGCGTGCAGTGGGATGCTTATTTAGCATATTTGACTTTGCACATCACCACGAACAGGCATATGCCACTTCGTAGTATAGGTAAGACTCTCAGAAAAGAAATTCATAGCTTTAAAATGGGCCTAACTTGTCAAAAAGAGATAATGCTAAGTTAACCTACCCAAATAGTTGATAGTTTACTCCAAACTCTAGGAACGTTTCTTTTAACGAAAGAGTTCCTCAAAGGAAATACATGGATGGGCATTAACTCACGCCCCACGAACTGCGCACATGAAACACCCGGGCATGATTGCAACAAGAGAGGTAAAACTGTGTGCACCGATGTGTCACTGTCCTGAAAATGAGCAAAGATGGACACACGATAAAAGTTTTATATGAAATGATGCTGTGTATTTGTTATGTTAATATAATTTGTATTTGTTACACTGCAAAAAGTCCGGTGTTAAATAGTGAACACCGAGCTAGTTTTAAATTTTCGGTGCTCATTTATGGTGTTAAATCAACACCTCCGGGTGTCATTTCCAAATATAAAACTGTTTTTTGAAGAGTTTCTTAGTAACTGCACTTCTTGTTGATTTTTGATTTAAACAAGACGATCAAGAATTTTACATTAAAATACTAGATTTTTGAAAAAATGTGAAAATAAATTTACACCACAGTAACACCAGCTGGTGTGGTCCTTTATTGAAGCTGGACGGGTGTTAAGCCATTGATATTAACACCAACAAATACCAAATCAGCACCATGTGGTGTCATTTTTGAATTAACACCAGTACAGTGTCAACATAACACCAGGTATAGTGTCAAAATAACACCACGAAGTGTCAGGTGAACACTTTTCAACACCATCGCAGTGCATTTTCTACACCTGTGGGTGTGGTCCTCTATTGAAGTTCGATCGGTGTTAGATTTAACACCCATGGTGTTAAATCTAACACCGCTGTTTTTACAGTGTATTGTTAAAATGTTCATACAATGTACGTTGTTTGATGTAATTTATATGTTTTTTTTTTAATGTGATGCATTATAATTTAGCCTTCGGGCTACTACTTTGCATTTTTGTTCTAATAAACCATTATCAAATCAATAAGAATGTGCAAAATCGGCTCAGATCGTCTAAAGATAGGGTCATTCGTGAGGGTCTCTTTTAAAAGCCATAGTATGGCCACCGGTGTAGTTTTTCAGGCTCCAGGAGCAAGTTCGTGTTTACTTCATTTCTTAGGAGTAAATTAATAACGATTCACATCTTCGTGTGTAGTTCGAGAGTCGTCGTGTAATAATCGGTGGGTATCGTAATTGTTTCGACTGTTGATCGGTTTTTAACCAAGTTTGGGGCCAACTTCCCACGAAATTGACAATTCAGTATTTGTTTTCCCATGTTGTGTCAACTTCGGGACAGTATAACTCAGCGCAGCTTCTTTAATCGCTATGCGTTTACAAAATACTAATGGTCGCACAGAGATCATTTCTACCCTCCAATATTCCTAGCCAGCATTGACACAAACGCGAAATGTCTACGAAAAAAAATGAACACATAAAATATTGTGACGCACGTGCGAAATATCAATACTCGTGCTCTCTGCGTACTAACTGTGGCCAGGGATATGGATTAAAGAAAGCATTGTGACACATCATAACTTTGTTTGCAACAGCTGAGGTTTCGTACTGCTTGTCTGCAGCACAGTTACAAATTCAAAACGTCATAACGTGAACTCTGGAAATGTGAACAAACTTCTCGTAATCAATCGTATGATCTTACACATGGGCGTCACCAGGGGGGGTGCGTTGGGTGCGAACGCACCCCCCTTCAGATCCTTAAAAAAAAAAAAAAAAAAAAAAAAAAAAAAAAACTTCAGTCTGCGAGCGACCTCAACGCCGGACGCTAAATAATTATTCTTTTCTATTTTTTTTTATATTTTGCACCAGGGACAAAAAAGAAAAAAAATCGTGGGCAAAAACAATTCGCACCCCTGGTTCTGGCAGCAATGATTTTTTATACATATCTACTAGTATTCTATCTAGTGTTTACTATCTATCAATCGTACTGTACATCCGTACGATACGGAGCACGTACACGTTTGCGTGTACGTATGCTACTTACAAGTATGTAGGGTCTATACTTCACTTCTGACCAATCCATATTGCCAGCTCAAGAGTGCGCCTTTTAGCCTCCATAATTCCAGAGACGAGAAGATTTTCTTACCTTTTTTTTGACAGAAAAACAAAAAGTTACCCCCATGAAAATATTGGAGGGGCAAGCATATTTTAATTTTGCCCCCCCCCCTGTTAATGATTCCCGAAATGAGAAGATTTTCTTGCTTTTGAAAGAAAACAAAATGTTGTCCCCATGAAAATATTGGAAGGCAAGCGCACCATTTGCCCCACCCCACATAATCATAATTAACGCGATGAAAAGATTTTCTTGCTCTTTTTGTTAGAAATGTGTCCAATTATTTCACCCAAAAGCAGTGGCATAACTACGGAAGGGGGGGTGCGTCCCCCCCCCCCCCATCCGCTGGTAAAAAAAAAGACTTACCAAAATAGTAATTCAAGGGTTAGTAAACTGCTTTTGAATGAAAGGGTCATCAAGAAATAAGATATTTTTCTATGATTTCTTTTAACCATAATAAAATAGGTATATAGTGTGAAACATTGTTCAAAAAACCCGGACCCGACAAAAGATTGTGAATCAGTGTGATTCCTGGGCCCTGTTTCATAAAGCCGTTCGTAAAGTTACGAACAACTTACGAGCGACTGGTGATCAGTTCTGATGTGCTATACTTATCAGAATTTCCATAATTCAGCACAAGAACTGATCGCCAGTCGCTCGTAAGTCGTTCGTAACTTTACGAACAGCTTTATGAAACACCCCCCTGGTTAGCATTCTGCATATAAGCAGGATGTGCGCAGTGTATACTCAGAACATCCGAACGGCAAAAAGAGTCGCTACAATGTTGCGCAATGTGATGTATGTACACCTTTGTACCTTACGCTTCGTTATATCAAAGCTAGATCAATGATTTTGCAGTGTTGCTTTACATAGTAGTCTATATAAAAAATGTCTTGCATTGCCAATAAAAAGACTTGACCTGGGCTAATTCCTAACTTTTCCATGTATATAATACACACACACAAACAAACACGCACAATTATGGGATGCTCTAAAGTGCAGATTTCGGACATCCTTCCCCCGCTTGGTCACTTCGACGCCACCTCGCTGGTCATACCTCCCCCAGTCATGAACATAAACCGACGCCCTTGACTACCAGTGGCGGATCCAGGGGGAGGGGCGCACCAGCCTCCCCACCCCCCCCCCCACCCTCTTAATTTCCAAAGCGAAAAAATATAGCTAGTTTTTGGACTGTAAAATGTCAAAAATTTCAAGCTCGCTCGCTCCGCTCGCTCGCATTTAGTCGTAAAGTTGCTGCCAGTATTTGCCGGCAGTTGCGCCCGGTGCGCCCCCCTTAATTTCCAAAGCGAAAAAATATAGCTACAAACGGCAGTTCGGGGACTGTAAAATGTCACAATTTTCAAGCTCGCTTGCTAAGCTCGCTCGCATTTAAATTCTCCTGATATTGCTGCCAGTAATTGCCAACAGTTGCGCCCGGTGCGCCCCCCTTAATTTCGAAAGCAAAAAAAAAAAAAGATCTTTCTACAGCTTCAAACGGCAGTTTTTGGACTGTAAAATGTCAAAATTTTCAAGCTGTCTCGCATTTAATCTTTATGCAATTCTTCTGATGTTACTGCCAGTAATTGTCAGCAGTTGCGCCCCGGGTGCGCCCCCCCCCCCTTAATTTCCAAAGCGAAAAAATATAGCTACAAACGGCAGTTTTTTTTACTGGAAAATGTCAAATTTTTCAAGCTCGATCTCTTCGCTCGCTCGCATTTAATCGCTATGCAGTTCACCTGATGTTGCTGCCAGTAATTGCCAGCAGTTGCGCCCGGTGTCCCCCCCCCCCCTTAATTTCCAAAGCGAAAAAATATAGCTACAAACGGCAGTTTGGGGACTGTAAAATGTCACAAATTTCAAGCTCGCTTGCTAAGCTTGCTCGCATTTAAATTCTCCTGATATTGCTGCCAGTAAATGCCAACAGTTGCGCCAGGTGCACCCCCTTAATTTCGAAAGCAAAAAAAAAAAAAAGATCTTTCTATAGCTTGAAACGGCAGTTTTGGACTGTAAAATGTCAAAATTTTCAAGCTGTCTCGCATCTAATCTTTATGCAATTCTTTTGATGTTACTGCCAGTAATTGTCAGCAGTTGCACCCCGGGTGCGCCCCCCCCCCCCCCCTTAATTTCCAAAGCGAAAAAATATAGCTACAAACGGCAGTTTTTTTACTGTAAAATGTCAAAATTTTCAAGCTCGCTCTCTTCGCTCGCTCGCATTTAATCGCTATGCAATTCACCTGATGTTTCTGCCAGTAATTGCCAGCAGTTGCGCCCGGTATCCCCGCCCCCCTTAATTTCCAAAGCGAAAAAATATGGCTATAAACGGCTGTTTTTGGACTGTAAAATGTAAAATTTTCAAGCTCGCTCGTTCCGGTCGCTCGCATGTAATCGTTATGCTCTCCTGATATTGCTGCCAGTAAATGCCAGTAGTTGCGCACGATGCGCCCCCCCCCCCCCCCTTAAATTCCAAAGCGAAAAAAAATATAGCTACAAACGGCAGGTTTTTTTTAATGTAAAATGTCAAAATTTTCAAGCTCGCTCGCATTTAATTGTTATGCCATTCACCTGATGTTGCTGCCAGTAATTGCCGGCAGTTGCGCCCGGTGCGCCCCCCTTAATTTCCAAAGCTAAAAATATGGCTATAAACGGCTGTTTTTGGACTGTAAAATGTCACAATTTTCAAGCTCGCTCGCTCCGCTCGCTCGCATGTAGTCGTTATGCCATTCTCCTGATATTGCTGCCAGTAATTTGTTCAACAATTTTCATCAAAATGTACTGCTACCTTAAACAAGTGTGACACGCAAAAAGCCTGCATCAAATTGCACTATATTCCAAATGTCTGTCAAAAAAAAAAACAAATCTCGTTACATTTAGTGTCAAAACGCACCCCCTTGAAAAAAAGCTGGTGACGCCCCTGTTACAATGTGTCACGTTACCAATTTTAACAGTACTTGGCACGGCACAATTTCACTTTTAAAAGTACTGGAAATTCCTAAACGCTTCATTTTCATGGAACAGAACGTCACGCACATTTATCACAGACTATACATAATTAATTGTGATGATTAGCGCACCACACGCCAAGAAAGTTCAAAAGTTATGAACATTGACTGTACAATATTGTTTTACCTCTAACGGCACTAAACCGAAAGACTCAGACGCCTTCCAACAGTTTTGCCAATAAATCTAGATATTAATGTTCCAGTTCTTTTATTTTTGTATCGAAATAGCTGACGTATTTGCGTGATGATATAAATTTGTGAGCTTACGATGATAAAAGATGCAAAAGTTATGGCATACTGTTTAAAATGATGCAAAGCACACACACAAGTCACGTATTGCTCGTGGTAATGGTGAAATTTTCGCTTTGTGCCTCGTAGCTCCTTGTAACACTGATACCTTAGGGTGTTTGCCTGTCACCAGCGTTGAAGTCGAGGATAAGTGCCAGCAGTCGCGAGGGCTCCGGGATATCGCGCCAGCGCCGTCGCAGCACACAGGCTATGACCACCCTGAAGTGAGGGTGCTTCCAGCCGTAGATGAACGGATTAAGGCAACTGTCGAGTGCGAGGGGAAATATTGAGAAACGGGCTGTCACCCTGTACACGCGAGGCATAGTTGGTGCTTCAAAAAATGGAATAGCTAGTAAGACACCCATGAAGGGAGTTACGCACAGGACGAAGCAGCATAAAACGCACAGGAGATTCTTGGTGATCGCAAGCTCGGTATGCCTGCGACAGCCTTTCTCGGTTGGCGTTGAGCACGACCTGGACTTGTGGGCGCTCCTTTTCACGTACCTAAAGATAAGCCAATAGCTCGTGAACATTACAACAATGGCGAATGCGTATAAGCAAATCGTAAGGAACACGAAATTATTTGCATTCTTGTGAGTGAAATCACAGGTGCAGAGTCGTGTGAGGTCGTTGTATCCTAGACGACCATGACCAGTAAGCTGAGGAACAACTAAAACTACGATGGGACACAACCAAGACATTGTCACCATGACGACCAGATTTCTCGACGAGAAGACGTAGTTGTATGTGTGTCTAGGTTTGGTGATGAGCACACAGCGATCTACAGCAATCAACATTATGGTACCGACGCTACTCCCAATAGATATGATATCAAGAGCTGTCATTTGACAGAGAGCCTCGGGTTGTCGACGGTTGTTCCTGGTGAAAATCTCGACGACTTGAAAAGGCACAAGGGCGGAAACCACCAGATCACTGACACTCAAATTAACGATGAGGCAGGAGGTTTTCGTCTGAAGTTTCCTCGACAATGCGCTGGCAAGCAGCAGCACGACATTCCCCGTAACTCCAAGAACGAACGCAGTGGAATATAATGCGGCGAAACATACATCTCCAGGGGCGAAACTGGGATTGGATTCAGCCAAAGTCTCATTACTGTCTTTGTAGCCAGTTACATCTGTCAACGCCATCTTGTTTCTACTTAAGCAACCCCTGAAAATTCTAACACGCAAGAGCAATCTTTAGGGAATGCACTTTGTTGTGTGTAAAGGACAAGACGTGCAGTGCGATTTCTGTTCGGCTTTTGTGAGTGTTACCCTGTTTTAGTCTCCTTTTCCCCGCTAGGTTCAATTTCAGTTGTTCATGGCATAACTTTCCAATAATGATGGCACAGGCGTTAACCCGTTAACAAATGATAATGTTTCACATGTACTCTACTTGAGTTCAAGAGAATTCAGTTTCTATAGATTTCTATGATTTTTATGATTTACCAGGAAATAACAATTATTCTCACTCCTCATCTTACAATATCCCTTTCAGTTATTCATCATTTTCTTTTAGGCGTGAAAGTTAGCACACATATTGATTACTTAGTCGTGTTGCATTACGCCGAGAGGGTATTTTCTGAATTTTTATGATTGCAATTCAACAATCTGGTGCATACTTCTCGATGAATATTTGGACAATTTTCAATCAAAAAGTACGGTTTATTTTCTCAGCTCGGGAAATATTGGGGTGGGGCAATTAATGTTTGCCCCAACATATTCATGGGGGGGGGGGGAGGGCGGGACTGCCCCTTTGCATCGTAGGATCTACGCCATTAATCATCCCTGTGTGTGCCCATGGCATATACCTAGGTATACAACATAGATATATCCTGACTGAGTCATCGTCGTTTGCTCATGATTCAGGAGAAAGACATACTTTGGGAAGGAAGGGGGAGGGGTGTATGTCAGTGTCAAGGATTGCTAAATTCTAGCTTGTCGGTCATGTGCGTGTCATCTGCGGGGATCTCCAGGTAGCAAACGTTGTTCTTCGCAAGTCACACGCAAGTCTTGCCTGGAAAGGTGTGACAGAGCCTTAAGAGATTGTAATTGTCATAGACTAGCGCACTCGGAACATTCAAAACCTGGAAGTGTTCGGTCTTAGCTTGAACAACATTGCATCGCGTCTGAAACGGCGCCGAGAAAGTTACAGTTTTGTCAACACAGGGCCTACTCTGGACATCAATGTCACGATTTTTCTTTTTACCATTCTGATCTAAATCTCTGTGATCACGATGACTGATATTTACGACACAGTATTTTGTCTGGTAAAACAGTTCAAAAGTAATTCCGATTCTAAATCGAAGCGAAAAAGACACACACACACGTCACATATTGTTCGTGTAAATGGTCAGATTTTCGCTTTTTGTCTCGCAGCCCAACTGAAAACTTGCGGTGTCTACCTGTCACCAGTGTTATAGGTGAGGATCCGTGCCAGCAGTCGGGAGGGCTCTGGGATATCACGCCAGCGGCGTCCCAGCACACAGGCCATGGCCACCCTGAAGTGCGGGTGCTTCCAACCGTAGATGAACGGATTAAGGCAACTGTCGAGTACGAGGGGGAGACCCACGTAGGGCATCACGCTGAGAACTCGGTGCAGTGCGGGTCCTTCCAGGAATGGGATAACGATAAAAACACCCGCGAAGGAAGATATGCAAAGGACGAAGCAGGATACCACGTGCTTACGTTTGCTTAATGTATGTGTGCTTACGAACGCAGCGCTAAAGCCTACGGCTAAAAAAAATACATATTTGTAGGAGCGAGCTAAATCGGCCATCATGACAACCACACAGGAACAATTTTCCGCACACTGTGTACACATGTCAATAAGACAGAATGTGGTATGAAATTATTTTCAGACCTCTGCGAGTGTCCCTTCGTTGTTGTTGTTCCCGTTTCCATTATCTTACGCTTTCAGCGACACAAAGCACTCTCTCGAGTTGATGGCGCAGGCGCTGACAATGATATCGTTGTTCAGAAATCAGTTCTCTATAAAATGCATATCTATGATTTACCGTTTAATGAGGATTTGTCATCACCATACCATTTCCTTCTTAATCATTCATCGCATCGTCTGTTCATAGCTTAGCTTTTATACCGAGTACATAACCGTGTTATGTCACGTTGCCTTGAATGACAACGTGTTCTGCAATGTGCATCCGTGTAGTCTGATCTTCTTTACCCAAGGTAGCCTCTTCACTGTTACAACTCCTCTACAAGAGGGCGATGCCATTATCATTATTTTTCTTTGTAATAGCAGGATGCTCAACTCCATAGTTTGTCATTCAAATAGATTATATTTTGTTTTCGATCATTTTTTTTTTACATGGTAACTTCTTTCATTAGTATATGCGTTCACACGGGTGTATCGAGGCCATTTCTATTACCCTCCGTTATTCCTCGCCAGTCGTCACACAGAAACGAGAAATGTCTATGAAAAAAAAAGGAACACATTAAATATTGTGACGCATGTACGAAATAACAACAACCGTGCTCTCTGTGTACTAACTGTGCCCAGGGATATGGATTAAAGAAAGAATCGTAATACATCATAACATTGTTTTGCAACTACTGAGGTTTCCTACTGCTTGTCTACAGCACGGTTACAAATTCAAAACGTCATAACGTGAAGTCTGGAAATGTGAACAAACTTCTCGTAATCAGTCGTATGATCTCATAACATGTCACATTGCCGATTTTGACAGAAATTTGCACGGCACAATTTCACTTTTTAAAGTATTGTAAATTCCTCAACGCTTCATTTTCATGGGACAGAAAATCACGTACATTTATCACAGACTATTATTGTGATGATTAGCACACGCCAAGAAAGTTCAAAAGCTATGAACATAGACTGTACAACATTGTTTTGCCTCTAACAGCACCAAAGCGAAAGACTCAGACGCCTGGCAACAGTTTTGCCACTATACTCTATAGATATTAATATTGCAGTTCTTCTTTTTTTTTTTTCATCTTAATCTTTGTATCGAAATAGCTCACATATTTACCCGATGATATAAATTTGTGAGCTTACGATGATAAATAGATACAAAAGTTATGGCATACGGTTTAAAATGATGGAAAACACACACACACATAAGTCACATATTGTTCATGTCAATGGTCAGATTTTTGCTTTGTGTCTTACAGCTCTTTGCGACACTGAAAACTTGCGGTGTCTGCCTGTCACCAGTACTATATGCGAGGATCCGTGCCAGCAGTCGCGAGGGCGCCGGGATAGCACGCCAGCGCCGTCGCAACACACAGGCCATAACCACCCTGAAGTGAGGATGCTTCCAGCCGTAGATGAACGGATTAAGGCAACTGTCGAATACGAGTGGGAGAGACACGTATGGCATCACGCTGAGAACTCGGTGCAGAGCGGGTCCTTGCAGGAATGGGATAACGATAAAGACACCCGCGAAGGAAGATATGCACAGGACGAAGCAGCATACCACGCACAGGAGATTCTTGGTAATTACCAACTCGGTATGCCTGCGACAATTTTTCTCGGCAGGCATTATAGAGCGTGACCTGGTCTTGAGAGCGCTCCTTTTCACGTGCCTAAAGAGTAGATAGTAGCTGAAGAACGTCACACTGAAGGAAAATGTCGATAAGAAATTCACAAGGTACACGAAGGTGTTTGCATTCTTGTGATTGAAGTCACAGATGCAAAGTCGTGTGAGTGCGTGGTATCCTAGACGACCGTGGCCAGAAAGCTGAGGAAGGACTAAACCTACAGCGGGAAACAACCAAGACATTGTCACCATGACGACCAGATTTCTCGACGAGAAGACACGATCGTATGTATGCCTAGGTTTGATGATGAGCACACAGCGATTTATAGCAATAAGCATCAAGGTAATGACACTACTCGCAACAGATAGGATATCAAGAGCGGCTATCAGTTGCCACAGTACCTCGGATAATGGTCTGTCCAATATCGGGACGATCTGAAAAGGCTGAGCGGCGGATACCAATAGGTCACTGACGCAAAGATTCACGATGAGGCAGGAGGTTTTCGACCGGAGTTTCCTCGACAGTGCGGTCGCCAGCAACAGCACGACATTCCCCGTTACCCCAACAACGAACACAGTGCCATATCCTACAGCTAAAAAAATATCTGCAGGAGAGAGAATGGAATTAGATTTACCCAAAGTCTCATTACTGTCTTGGTCGCCAGCTAGATCGGCCATTATTGTCTCGCACAGCACTAAAATGACTACCACGTAGGAGCAATTTTCCGGACGCTATGTTCACATATCAAAAGAACAAAATGTGCTATGAAATAGTAACCGTCTTCAGACCACTGCAAGTGTCCCTTCATTAAAGGGGAAGTCCGGACGATTATCAGCCGTTTGCCGTGTAAAGAACAATATGCAAATTAGTTCCCTCCGATTGAAAGCGAGGAGTCTTTTCCTTTAGGCCACAGTGCAAAATATATAGGTTTTCCCATCCATTTTCGCACTTTTGTCATTCAAGTTCAAAGATTTATTATTCAATTTCCTCCCCGAGAAGCACGTGGAACGCAAATCCTAACCTCAATTTCGTCAATTGTCATTGTAATTCGTTTCTCGTCAAGCATTTTCGACGACATAGCATTCCGAATCGTCTATTGTCATTCATATTCATCCCTCCCGCTGACGGATCGCAGAAAGTGAAGATCAAATTCGGGGTTTTTTTCACTTAATTTCATGAATTTTTCATTCAAATTAGCCAGATGTTGTCGATTCTTTATTTTGAGGATGAACCAACTTTAATCCCACATATTTTTACTTTCTCTCGTAAGCTAACTTAATTATGTTATCCATTCTGTGACATTAAACAAGCTACAATTCTACACTTAAAATTTTGTCTCTAATCATGTTTGCCTAGAAATCGTTTGTCAGTGTTTTCGTATGCAAGACGGTACTTCTGTTTGTATCAGTGTGTACTTGATTGCTTGTGTGTGTGTCTGTATCTGTGGTTCTCTGTGTGTGTGTGTGGGGGGGGGGGGACTTGTGTGTATGTTAACCCCTGAACGTAAAATGTGAACGATTACAGAAAAAATATAGGTTTTCCCATTTATTTTCGCACTTTTGTCATTCAATTTCAAAGATTTATTATTCAATTTCGTCCCAAGAAGCGCGTGGAACGCAAATCCTAACTTCAATTTCGTCGATTGTCATTGAAATTCATTTTTCGTCAAATTTTGACATTAAACAGGCTACAATTCTACACTTAATATTTTGTCATTAATCTACACTTAAAATTTCGTCTCTAATCATGTTTGCCTAGAAATCGTTTGTCAGTGTTTTCGTATGCGAGACGGTACTTCTGTTTGTATCAGTGTGTACTCGGATTGCTTGTATGTTTGTCTGTGTCTGTGGTTCTGTGATTGAGGGCGGGGGGGGGGGCTTATTGTGTGTGTTAACTCCTGAATGTAAAATGTGAATGATTACAGGAAAAAAAATAGGTTTTCCCATCCATTTTCGCACTTTTGTCATTCAATTTCAAAGATTTATTGTTCAATTTCGTCCCGAGAAGGACGTGGAACGCAAATCCTAACTTCAATTTCGTCAATTGTCATTATAATTCGTTTTTCGTCAAATATTTTCGACGACATAGCATTCCGAATCGTCAATTGTCATTCATATTCATCCCTCCCGCTGACGGATCGCAGAATGTGAAGCTCAAATATTTTTTTTTCACTGAATTTCATGAATTTTTCATTCAAATTAGCCAGATGTTGTCGATTCTTTATTTTGAGGGTGAACCAACTTACAGCCCCATATTTTTAGTTTCTCTCGTAAGCAAACTTAATTATGTTATCCATTCTTTGACATTAAACAAGCTACAATTCTACACTTAAAATTTTGTCTCTAATCATGTTTGCCTAGAAATCGTTTGTTAATGTTTTTGTATGCGAGACGGTATACGTCTGTTTGTATTAGTGTGTACTCGTATTAGTCCACGGGCCAAGACCCGAAAAATGGGTTATTGGTACCACCTGAGGTGGCAAAACCTTTTTGGTGTCATTTTGTTTGTTGGGCATAGATATGCTTATCAAGCTATGATAGCATTTCCAAATGAGTAGCTTAGTCATAATAAATGAATTTTTAACCAATTTGGTCTCGTTTTTATATCCCTATACTTCTGAATCGAAACTAACCGCCATACAAAGAAGAGCCTGTCTTCTGTAGATATCCACAGGTGTTCTGTTGTAAACGCGGTGCGCTTTCCAGTGTTAATTTCGGAACTGTATGACAGATGCTTAAAAGCTTAACAATTATTGAGCAGCAAATATTCTGCTCTTTTTTTTCGGAGTCCATCCCCCTACGAATGGAAAGTCGTGTTATGTTTAAATGATTTATGTAGTTGCTGGAAAGGTAGTCAGTGATCTTTGGTACGTTAATTCAAACTGCTTTCCAGCGGAAAGTAGGGTCTGAACAATCGAACCACACAGAAAGATTTGAATTTTATCTTAAAAAGTTTACCTGAAGGACAGGTGAAGGAAACACAATGGCTATACAGGAAGATTTTTCCACCGCTCACGAAGTTGCTGCTGGTCCCTGAGAAACTCCACCGGTGGTCATACGATGGCCTAAGATGCCCTCACGAATAGTCCAATGTTTATACGATCAGAGCTGAATGTGAGCATGCCTTTTATCATGTTTATCATGTGTCCATTTTTACTCAATTTTGGGATAAATCTGACAGCTGCTCTCCAGTGGTGCCAACAAAGTTTTACATCGCGAATTGTGCGGGTTTCATTTGTACAATATAGGGATTGAGTCAATAGGCTTCAAAGGACCCTTCACTTTGAGGAACTACATTTATTTTCTCAAAATAATCATCACTCGAGTTTGGAGTAAAGCGGCATTCATTGGGGTAGGTAAGTACAATCTGATTTTGGTGAGTTAAACCCAATGAAGATACGATTTCCTTGTCTACGAGTCTGACGTATAATAAGAAATCTGACCTTGCAACTTTTTGTTGGTGTTGAGGTGCAAAGTCACATAATACAAACCAAGCATTCCATCCCTACTGCAAAGAAAACAGTGTCCGACAGTGTGAGAAACACAGTGTGAAATCTCTTCACACTGTTAAATTCGAGCGTTTTAACAGTGTGAACACAATGTGAGTCATCAATTCACAGTGTAAAACAAAGCATTACTATGCAAACACTGTGTGAAAAAAATCATACCACAGTGCGAAATCATCTTCACACTGTTAAATTCGAGCGTTTTTCATAAAGTCGACTAAGTGAATACACTGTGAACACACCGTAGGACACTGTGTTCTTTCCAGTAGAGATTGCACGCAAATTTGCTTTAGAATCTTTCGGACGACACTTGAAGGACCAAATTCTTTGTACAGGAACACTTATACAGTTTTGTGTTGGAATGTGTGTTCATATGATTTAATATCTTGTTTGACAGAATTAATGTCCCGGCCGTTTGATGTGGAGGAAGTCGAAATATACATGTTTTCACACTACAATGTAGTGATTTTAATCAACTCTTCACGGAATTAGAGATGTGCCATAAAAATAGCTTCAATTGGAATCACCACGCTGGGTAAGGGCACACTTGGATGATAAGTTTGCTTTGATATTTAAAACACAGTGGGGAAACACTTGAATTGTTTGAAAAGGGGAAGCAAAGAAATTCATACCTTAGCTCATTCTTACTGAATAGGTTCAGATTCGAAAAATGTACCATAGGACTGAGATACTGTGTTAGATAAAGCAATCACCAACTTGTGATGTGAACTGAGTTATAAACTGTCCCAGCCAGCTGGCTGATATAACTGCATCGTCAGTTGCTAGCTGTGAACTTGCAAGCACTACCATGTGTTAGGGGCATACATGTAACGAGTGGAATTAAGAATCTGTACATAAGTTGCGATTACTTACGGCAACTCAATCCTGTAGATATTGTGTGCCTCAGGCAGTGGGGAGTAACCACATGCATGATAAACTTTCTTGAGAAAGAATGGATCTATCATGTAGACTAGAAAATTTATAAAATTGTATACAACGTAAGCATCATGATGGAAATATAGTAAAATATAATGCACTGTGTCCTTAGGGGAAAAAAAGAGACAAAGTCATGGATTTATGAATACACAAATGCTGGCTGTCAGTTACATTTGCATGATTTTACTTTAAGATTCATTTCTATCACTGAAAATGCGGCAATTGAACTTGAATAAAAGCACACGTATGTGCAGAAAGCTTGGCTGGTTACACAATCATTCCCTTGCGAAAATGTGAAATCACGTAAATATGCCTGTTGGATAATGACACTGTATAATGTCGTATAATGTACTCATCTTTGAATAAACCAAAGTAGACACAAACCACACGCTTCACACACGCACGCACACACACACACACACATGTACAGAAACACAAAAAACACAAACTATGGATAAAAGGCGATTCTTCTCAGAGCTGAGATCAGAAAAAAGAGGAAAGCTGAAATATGAATGAATGCCAATTTGTCCTGTTGGGATGAGAAATACCACAACCTGTTTCAACGAACTTTCTTATTATCAACATTGCTTGTATTCTGAAGATCATGACAGTCCCATTATAATCCATGGGCGTCACCAGGGGGGTGCGTTGGGTGCGAACGCACCCCCCTTCAGATCCTTAAAAAAAAAAAAAAAAAAAAAAAAAAAAAACTTCAGTCTGCGAGCGACCTCAACGCCGGACGCTAAATAATTATTCTTTTCTATTTTTTTTTATATTTTGCACCAGGGACAAAAAAGAAAAAAAATCGTGGCAAAAACAATTCGCACCCCTGGTTCTGGCAGCAATGATTTTTTATACATATCTACTAGTATTCTATCTAGTGTTTACTATCTATCAATCGTACTGTACATCCGTACGATACGGAGCACGTACACGTTTGCGTGTACGTATGCTACTTACAAGTATGTAGGGTCTATACTTCACTTCTGACCAATCCATATTGCCAGCTCAAGAGTGCGCCTTTTAGCCTCATAATTCCAGAGACGAGAAGATTTTCTTACCTTTTTTTTGACAGAAAAACAAAAAGTTACCCCCATGAAAATATTGGAGGGGCAAGCATATTTTAATTTGCCCCCCCCCCCCTGTTAATGATTCCCGAAATGAGAAGATTTTCTTGCTTTTGAAAGAAACAAAATGTTGTCCCCATGAAAATATTGGAAGGCAAGCGCACCATTTGCCCCACCCCACATAATCATAATTAACGCGATGAAAAGATTTTCTTGCTCTTTTTGTTAGAAATGTGTCCAATTATTTCACCCAAAAGCAGTGGCATAACTACGGAAGGGGGGGTGCGTCCCCCCCCCCCCCCCCCCCATCCGCTGGTAAAAAAAAAGACTACCAAAATAGTAATTCAAGGGTTAGTAAACTGCTTTTGAATGAAAGGGTCATCAAGAAATAAGATATTTTTCTATGATTTCTTTTAACCATAATAAAATAGGTATATAGTGTGAAACATTGTTCAAAAAAACCCGGACCCGACAAAAGATTGTGAATCAGTGTGATTCCTGGGCCCTGTTTCATAAAGCCGTTCGTAAAGTTACGAACAACTTACGAGCGACTGGTGATCAGTTCTGATGTGCTATACTTATCAGAATTTCCATAATTCAGCACAAGAACTGATCGCCAGTCGCTCGTAAGTCGTTCGTAACTTTACGAACAGCTTTATGAAACACCCCCCTGGTTAGCATTCTGCATATAAGCAGGATGTGCGCAGTGTATACTCAGAACATCCGAACGGCAAAAAGAGTCGCTACAATGTTGCGCAATGTGATGTATGTACACCTTTGTACCTTACGCTTCGTTATATCAAAGCTAGATCAATGATTTTGCAGTGTTGCTTTACATAGTAGTCTATATAAAAAATGTCTTGCATTGCCAATAAAAAGACTTGACCTGGGCTAATTCCTAACTTTTCCATGTATATAATACACACACACAAACAAACACGCACAATTATGGGATGCTCTAAAGTGCAGATTTCGGACATCCTTCCCCCGCTTGGTCACTTCGACGCCACCTCGCTGGTCATACCTCCCCCAGTCATGAACATAAACCGACGCCCTTGACTACCAGTGGCGGATCCAGGGGGAGGGGCGCACCAGCCTCCCCACCCCCCCCCCCCCCACCCTCTTAATTTCCAAAGCGAAAAAATATAGCTAGTTTTTGGACTGTAAAATGTCAAAAATTTCAAGCTCGCTCGCTCCGCTCGCTCGCATTTAGTCGTAAAGTTGCTGCCAGTATTTGCCGGCAGTTGCGCCCGGTGCGCCCCCCTTAATTTCCAAAGCGAAAAAATATAGCTACAAACGGCAGTTCGGGGACTGTAAAATGTCACAATTTTCAAGCTCGCTTGCTAAGCTCGCTCGCATTTAAATTCTCCTGATATTGCTGCCAGTAATTGCCAACAGTTGCGCCCGGTGCGCCCCCCTTAATTTCGAAAGCAAAAAAAAAAAGATCTTTCTACAGCTTCAAACGGCAGTTTTTGGACTGTAAAATGTCAAAATTTTCAAGCTGTCTCGCATTTAATCTTTATGCAATTCTTCTGATGTTACTGCCAGTAATTGTCAGCAGTTGCGCCCCGGGTGCGCCCCCCCCCCCCCTTAATTTCCAAAGCGAAAAAATATAGCTACAAACGGCAGTTTTTTTTTACTGGAAAATGTCAAATTTTTCAAGCTCGATCTCTTCGCTCGCTCGCATTTAATCGCTATGCAGTTCACCTGATGTTGCTGCCAGTAATTGCCAGCAGTTGCGCCCGGTGTCCCCCCCCCCCCCTTAATTTCCAAAGCGAAAAAATATAGCTACAAACGGCAGTTTGGGGACTGTAAAATGTCACAAATTTCAAGCTCGCTTGCTATGCTTGCTCGCATTTAAATTCTCCTGATATTGCTGCCAGTAAATGCCAACAGTTGCGCCAGGTGCACCCCCTTAATTTCGAAAGCAAAAAAAAAAAAGATCTTTCTATAGCTTGAAACGGCAGTTTTGGACTGTAAAATGTCAAAATTTTCAAGCTGTCTCGCATCTAATCTTTATGCAATTCTTTTGATGTTACTGCCAGTAATTGTCAGCAGTTGCACCCCGGGTGCGCCCCCCCCCCCTTAATTTCCAAAGCGAAAAAATATAGCTACAAACGGCAGTTTTTTTACTGTAAAATGTCAAAATTTTCAAGCTCGCTCTCTTCGCTCGCTCGCATTTAATCGCTATGCAATTCACCTGATGTTTCTGCCAGTAATTGCCAGCAGTTGCGCCCGGTATCCCCGCCCCCCTTAATTTCCAAAGCGAAAAAATATGGCTATAAACGGCTGTTTTTGGACTGTAAAATGTAAAATTTTCAAGCTCGCTCGTTCCGGTCGCTCGCATGTAATCGTTATGCTCTCCTGATATTGCTGCCAGTAAATGCCAGTAGTTGCGCACGATGCGCCCCCCCCCCCCTTAAATTCCAAAGCGAAAAAAAATATAGCTACAAACGGCAGGTTTTTTTTAATGTAAAATGTCAAAATTTTCAAGCTCGCTCGCATTTAATTGTTATGCCATTCACCTGATGTTGCTGCCAGTAATTGCCGGCAGTTGCGCCCGGTGCGCCCCCCTTAATTTCCAAAGCTAAAAATATGGCTATAAACGGCTGTTTTTGGACTGTAAAATGTCACAATTTTCAAGCTCGCTCGCTCCGCTCGCTCGCATGTAGTCGTTATGCCATTCTCCTGATATTGCTGCCAGTAATTTGTTCAACAATTTTCATCAAAATGTACTGCTACCTTAAACAAGTGTGACACGCAAAAAGCCTGCATCAAATTGCACTATATTCCAAATGTCTGTCAAAAAAAAAAAACAAATCTCGTTACATTTAGTGTCAAAACGCACCCCCTTGAAAAAAAGCTGGTGACGCCCCTGTAATCCTTACTGCCCTATTATTCTGGCTAACTGAGACACATTATTTACCACCAGTGCTTGTGTACATCTCCAAGCGGTACATCTAGTTTAGCTCGATGTCTTCAGAATTATCTTTTTTTTTCTGGGTAGCATGGAGTGGAGTATTTTATTTATCACTTCCGGGTTTAATCAGCTGACAAGCAAAAAGAAAAAAAAATGAGGAGAGGGCTCAACACTGGAAACAAAAATTAACCCGACATCCCTAATGTAACCTTTCAACGTGGAAAATGCCCAAATGAAGTGGTGTGCCAAGTGACAACATAGCTGGCACTAACAAAAAAAATGATTTACATTCTTTCATATCTCGAATTTTCTTTTCGATCCCAAGCTCTGAGAACAACTACCTTTTGTCCATATTTTGTGTGATTGTTTTGTGTTGTGCATGTTGAGGGTGTGGTTTGTATCCACTTTGGTCTATTCAAAGATGAATTCAAATACATTTACTACTCATACAGTTTCCACCCCTTCATTGTCACATTCCCACAAATGACTCTATAAAACATATATTTTTCTTCACATGTATACCTTAATTTTGATTCAGGCTTAATTACCACAATTCACTTCTTTTTGTGAATACACATTAACATGTACATCTACTACTGATAGAAATGAGTCACAGAGCCAAATCTCATACGATAAAAAAAAAACAGACGGTATTTCTCAGATTGCCTTTTTATTTCCTTTATACTGATAAAGTACATTTCACATTTTAACTGTTTTTGTATTATGACGCCTAGGTCATAATGTTATTTTATCCACTTTCTAGATTTTTTTTTTCTACGCCATCGAACCATTCTTTTTCACACAAAGTTTATCGTGTGATTACTCCTCAGTAATTTATGAGGAGCACAACGTCTATAGGACTGAGTTGCCGTAAATAATGGCAACTTAGAATATAATTCTAATTCCTCCTTTCCCTTAACACTTGCGGTCATTTGTGGCACAAGTTCTTTTCTATTAATTCTCATCATGGCATCACTTTACACTTCCTTATTTTTAGCATTATCGTCAAACATTATGATTTTATTCATCTATGGCACTACTCACCGTGGCTATTCCTACAATTCCAGCAATTCCATTACACGTGTAGTATATACAGTATCATACATCTGTGACATACACTTGTAGTTACATGCGTTATAAATTTCCATACAGAATGGTTCGCAACGAATATGCTAAAAACTTGACTCTTTGCAAACCTATGATACATAACATTAATACAATAAAACACAGGGTCCCATTTAAACCTGATGCTAGTGGAATAGAGAGACAAGGAAATAGTTAAAAAGACAGAGTAAGAAAGAGAGATGTGATAGAAGCATACTATAGTCTGGCCAGATCATCTGGCAATACATACATGCACATTATGATTGAAATATATATTACAAGTATTCGAGTATAGTTGGACAATTCATTATACAGTGTTGCTATTGTCAAGTAAAGGTTGCATTGAAGTAACGTTTGAACAAATAGAAACGTACATACATACATACATACAAAACAAAGTTCAAGAAAACATCACGCCCAAAAGCCTAAAAGAGCATAACTTATCCGCATACGACATAAAAAGAATAACCCTGCTGGAAAGAACACGGTGTCCCACAGTGTGAACACAATGTGAACACAGTGTGAACACAGTATAAATAAATTGTGAACACAGTGTGGAATCTCTTCACACTGTTAAATTCGAGGGTTTTAACACTGTGAACACAATGTGACGGGGTCATCCCAAAAGACCGACACCCATGAGTCATACAGCCCACGAGTTTGACACTATAGGCAAATAAAGCCCATGAGATTGACACTACGTAAAAACAGCCCACGAGTTTGAAAGATACAACACGGAGTTTAATGTGTCGGTCTCGTGGGCCTTGTTTGCTTAGTCTCGAACTCATGGGCTGTATGACTCGTGGGCTGTATAACCCGTAGGCTGTATGACTCGTCGGTGTCGGTCTCGTGACTTGCACCCAATGTGAGTCGTCAATTCAGTGTGAAACAAAGCATTGTACTATGTAAACACTCTTTGAAAACCACACCACGTTGTGAAATCATCTTCACACTGTTAAAATTCGAGCGTTTCACATAGTCGACTATATGAAGACGCAGGCCCGTGAAGACGCTGTGAACACACTGTGGAACACTCTGTTCCTACCAGTAGGAAACAAACAACAGAGACAAAATGTATCCTGTAAGAGGAGCGCAGTATAGGCACAGCAGGTGCATCCCGCATGAATATTATGTTATGTGCAAAGTTGTAAATTTAGGGCTCTCAGCCTACGGTTGATGATGCACGCATATCAACCCAGCTCAAGACAGTTTAGCACTATCTAACTAGCTAACTCATTGATATTGTTCTATTCTCAAATTTGAACCTTCTAAGTAAGTATCTGCTACATCTGTAAATTTCCTTGCTTCCTCGTTTCGAGCGATTCAAGGTTGTGTTTACCCACTGTGTTTTGAATTTCAAAGCAAAAAAAAAAAAGCACAGTAATGAGATTAGCACTTAAAACTTGCATCCAAGTTCCCTCCCCCTGGTAGTTTCATTTCATTGCACAGCCACTTTCTGCGAGAATAGGCTTACAAACCACTGGATCAAAAGCATGTATGGTTACACCTTATTCAAAAAACAAAAAAAAACAAAAAACGGCCAGGACATTTTTTCAAACGTGGTATAAAATTAAAGATGATGAGCTTTGTTCTAGAGAACTGGAGAGTCACGGCACATGTGGTTGCTTGAGCAGAGTGGTATCTACAAGTATTTCTGCAGAACTGTCAAATCACATGAAGGGGTATTCCTACACAAAACTACTTCTGTAATTGATCTCAGGAATGTCAAATTTAACCGATAAAGTACTGTCGTCCTGTATAGCAAATTTGCGTGCAGTGGGATGCTTATTTAGCATATTGACTTTGCACATCACCACTAACAGGCATATGCCACTTCGTAGTATAGGTAAGACTCTCAGAAAAGAAATTCAGAGCTTTAAAATGGGCCTAACATGTCAAAATGAGATAATGCTATGTTAACCTACCCAAATAGTTGATAGTTTACTCCAAACTCTAGGAACGTTTCTTTTAACAAAAGAGTTCCTCAAAGGAAATACATGGATGGGCATTAACTCAGGCCCCATGAACTGCGCACATGAAACACCCAGGCATGATTGCAACAAGAGAGGTAAAACTGTGTGCACCAATGTGTCACACTGTCCTGAAAATGAGCAAAGATGGACACACGATAAAAGTTTTATATGAAATGATGCTGTGTATTTGTTATGTTAATGTAATTGGTATTTCTATTGTTAAAATGTTCATACAATGTACGTTGTTTGATGTAATTTATATATTTTTTAAATGTGATGCATTATAATTTAGCCTTCGGGCTACTACTTTGCATTTTTGTTCTAATAAACCATTATCAAATCAATAAGAATGTGCAAAATCGGCTCAGATCGTCTAAAGATAGGGTCATTCGTGAGGGTCTCTTTTAAAAGCCATAGTATGGCCACCGGTGTAGTTTTTCAGGCTCCAGGAGCAAGTTCGTGTTTACTTCATTTGTTCTTAGGAGTAAATTAATAACGATTCACATCTTCGTGTGTAGTTGGAGAGTCGTCGTGTAATACTCGGTGGGTATCGTAATTGTTTCGACTGTTGATCGGCTTTTAACCAAGTTTGGGGCCAACTTCCCACGAAATTGACAATTCAGTATTTGTTTTCCCATGTTGTGTCAACTTCGGGACAGTACAACTCAGCGCAACTTCTTTCATTGCTATGCGTTTACAAATGGTCACATAGAGATCATTTCTACCCTCCAATATTCCTAGCCAGCATTGACACAAACGCCAAATGTTTACGAAAAAAAAATGAACACATAAAATATTGTGACGCACGTGCGAAATATCAATACTCGTGCTCTCTGCGTACTAACTGTGGCCAGGGATATGGATTAAAGAAAGAATTGTGATACGTCATAACTTTGTTTTGCAACTACTGCGGTTTCGTACTGCTTGTCTACAGCACGATTACAAATTCAAAACGTCATAATATGAATTCTGGAAATGTGAACAAACTTCTCGTAATCAATCGTATGATCGTAAAACGTGTCACGTTGCCACTTTTGACAGAACTTGCCACGGCACAATTTCACTTTTAAATGTACTGGAAATTCCTCATCGCTTCATTTTCATGGAACAGAACGTCACGCACATTTATCACAGACTATAATTTATTGTGATGATTAGCACACCACGCGCCAAGAAAGTTCAAAAGCTATGAACATAGACTGTACAATGTTGTTTTACCTCTAACGGCACGAAACCGAAAGACTCAGACGCCTTCCTACAGTTTTGCCACTGAACTCTAGATATTAATGTTGCAGTTTTTTTTTGTATCGAAATAGCTGACATATTTGCATGATGATATAAATTTGTGAGCTTACGATGATAAAAAGATGCGAAAGTTTTGCATATTGTTTGAAATGATGCAAAACATACACATAAGTCACATATTGCTCGTGGTAATGGTCAGCTTTTCGTTTTGTGCCTCGTAGCTCCTTGTAACACTGATACCTTTATGCAAGTCCTCTCGCAGAGATCGCAAGGACCCATGGCATCCAGATACATCTTTACGCTGATGACACCCAGCTGTACAGCTCATTCGATCCATCTGATCCTTTAAGTGAGGCCTCTACCAGACATAGACTTGAAGCATGTATTGATGATATGAGGGCTTGGATGATACGGAACAAACTCAAACTGAATGATGACAAAAGTGAATTTATGATAATTGCATCAAAACATCTGGCAGCAAAGGTCCGTAGTCAGTCATTACGAATTGGATGTGTCAATGTACAATCTGTGTCAAATTGTAGGAATCTTGGAGTTTATTTTGACCCTGAAATGTCAATGGCGACACACATTACAAACACATGTCGATCTGTATATTTGCAACTACGCAATATTCACAGTATCAGAAAATCCTTATCAAACAAAGTTGCAGCCTCTGTTATTCATTCGTATGTTTTGTCTCGTATTGATTATGGAAATGCATTATTGTTCAAGGCTTCATCTTACCAACTGGCCAAACTACAGCGTGCTCAGAACTCTGCTGCTCGGGTCCTCAGTGGAACATCTCGCTTCTCCAGCATTACCCCAGTTCTAAAAAATCTTCACTGGCTACCAGTATCCAAGAGGATAGAGTTTAAAATTCTTATTCATACATGGAAAGCAGTACATTCTTCAGCTCCAAAATATTTGCATAACCTTGTTTCAGAATACGTCCCTGGCAGAAATCTCCGTTCATGTAATAGTAAACAATTAACAGTTAAAAGAACAATCTCGACTCTCGGAGAAAAAGCCTTTGTTTCTGCAGCCCCATCTCTCTGGAACGCTCTTCCACTGAGGATCCGATCAGCAGAGACCATTGAAACATTTAAAAAGCTTTTGAAATCACATATGTTCGCATCTTGTTTCGATTGAATTTTCAACGAATTGTTCATTGGTGTGTATATCTCTACCTATCTCTTTCTTCTTTTTCAACCTTCTTATGTACAATTATGACTATGATGTATGCTATTCTTTTCATAATTACGTCCCTCTGCGCCTCAGAATAGGATACTAGATCGAAGGCGCATTACAAATGCTGTACTTATTATTATACCTTGCGGTGTTTGCCTGTCACCAGCGTTGAAGTCGAGGATAAGTGCCAGCAGTCGCGAGGGCTTCGGGATATCGCGCCAGCGCCGTCGCAGCACACAGGCTATGACCACCCTGAAGTGAGGATGCTTCCAGCCGTAGATGAACGGATTAAGGCAGCTGTCGAGTGCGAGGGGAAATATTGAGAAACGGGCTGTCACCCTGTACACGCGATGCATAGTTGGTGCTTCAAAAAATGGAATAGCTAGCAAGACACACATGAAGGGAGTTACGCACATGACGAAGCAGCATAAAACGCACAAGAGATTCTTGGTGATCGCCAGCTCGGTATGCCTGCGACAGCCTTTCTCGGTTGGCGTTGAGCACGACCTGGACTTGAGGGCGCTCCTTTTCACGTGCCTAAAGATAAGCCAGTAGCTCGTGAACATTACAATAATGGCGAATGCATATAAGCAAATTGTAAGGAACACGAAAGTATTTGCATTCTTGTGAGTGAAGTCACAGATGCAGAGTCGTGTGAGGGCGTTGTATCCCAGACGACCATGACCAGTAAGCTGAGGAACAACTAAAACTACGATGGGAAACAACCAAGACATTGTCACCATGACGACCAGATTTCTCGACGAGAAGACGTGGTTGTATGTGTGTCTAGGTTTGATGATGAGCACACAGCGATCTACAGCAATCAACATTATGGTAATGACGCTACTCCCAATAGATATGATATCAAGTGCAGCTGTCATTTGACAGCGAGCCTCGGGTTGTCGACGGTTGTTCCTGGTGAACATCTCGACGACTTGAAAAGGCACAAGGGCGGAAACCACCAGATCACTGACACTCAAATTAACGATGAAGCAGGAGGTTTTCGTCTGAAGTTTCCTCGACAATGCGCTGGCAATCAGCAGCACGACATTCCCCGTAACTCCAAGAACGAAAGCAGTGGAATATAATGCGGCGAAACATACATCTCCAGGGGCGAAACTGGGATTGGATTCAGCCAAAGTCTCATTACTATCTTTGTAGCCAGTTACATCTGTCAACGCCATCTTGTTTCTACTTAAGCAACCCCTGAAAATTCTAACACGCAAGAGCAATCTTTAGGGAATGCACTTTGTTGTGTCTAAAGGACAAGACGTGCAGTGCGATTTCTGTTCGGCTTTTGTGAGTGTTACCCTTTTTTAGTCTCCTTTTCCCCGCTAGGTTCAATTTCAGTTGTTCATGGCATAACTTTCCAATAATGATGGCACAGGCGTTAACCCGTTGACAAATGATAATGTTTCACACGTACTCTACTTGAGTTCAAGAGAATTCAGTTTCTATAGATTTCTATGATTTTTATGATTTACCAGGAAATAACAATTATTCTCACTCCTCATCTTACAATATCCCTTTCAGTTACTCATCATTTTCTTTTTAGGCGTGAAAGTTAGCACACGTATTGATTACTTAGTCGTGTTGCATTACGCCGAGAGGGTATGTTCTGAATTTTTATGATTGCAATTCAACAATCTGGTGCATACTTCTCGATGAATATTTGGACAATTTTCAATCAAAAAGTACGGTTTATTTTCTCAGCTCGGGAAATATTGGGGTGGGGCAATTGATGTTTGCCCCAACATTTTCATGGGGGGGGGGGACTGCCCCTTTGCATCGTAGGATCTACGCCATTAATCATCCCTGTGTGTGCCCATGGCATATACCTAGGTATACAACATAGATATATCCTGACTGAGTCATCGTCGTTTGCTCATGATTCAGGAGAAAGACATACCTTGGGAAGGAAGGGGGAGGGGTGTATGTCAGTGTCAAGGATTGCTAAATTCTAGCTTGTCGGTCATGTGCGTGCCATCTGCGGGGATCTCCAGGTAGCAAACGTTGTTCTTCGCAAGTCACACGCAAGTCTTGCCGGGAAAGGTGTGACAGAGCCTTAAGAGATTGTAATTGTCATAGACTAGCGCACTCGGAACATTCAAAACCTGGAAGTGTTCGGTCTTAGCTTGAACAACATTGCATCGCGTCTGAAACGGCGCCGAGAAAGTTACAGTTTTGTCAACACAGGGCCTACTCTGGACATCAATGTCACGATTTTTCTTTTTACCATTCTGATCTAAATCTCTGTGATCACGATGACTGATATTTACGACACAGTATTTTGTCTGGTAAAACGGTTCAAAAGTAATTCCGATTCTAAATCGAAGCGAAAAAGACACACACACACGTCACATATTGTTCGTGTCAATGGTCAGATTTTCGCTTTTTGTCTCGCAGCCCAACTGAAAACTTGCGGTGTCTACCTGTCACCAGTGTTATAGGTGAGGATCCGTGCCAGCAGTCGGGAGGGCTCTGGGATATCACGCCAGCGGCGTCCCAGCACACAGGCCATGGCCACCCTGAAGTGCGGGTGCTTCCAACCGTAGATGAACGGATTAAGGCAACTGTCGAGTACGAGGGGGAGACCCACGTAGGGCATCACGCTGAGAACTCGGTGCCGTGCGGGTCCTTCCAGGAATGGGATAACGATAAAAACACCCGCGAAGGAAGATATGCAAAGGACGAAGCAGGATACCACGTACAGTGATTACCAACTCGGTATGCCTACGACAATTTTTCTCGGCAGGCATTACTGAGCGTGACCTGGTATTCAGAGCGCTCCTTTTCACGTGCCTAAGACAGTAGCTGAAGAACGTCACACTGAAGGAAAATGTCGATACGAAAATCACGAGGTAGACGAAGGTATTTGCATTCTTGTGAGTGAAGTCACAGATGCAGAGTCGTGTGAGGGCGTGGCATCCCAGACGACCATGACCAGTATGCTGAGTAGGACTAACCCTGCAGTGGGAAACAGCCAGGACATTGTCACCATAACGACCAGATTTCTCGACGAGAAGACGCGATTGTATGTGTGCTTACGTTTGCTTAATGTATGTGTGCTTACGAACGCAGCGCTAAATCCTACGGCTAAAAAAAAATACATATTTGTAGGAGCGAGCTAAATCGGCCATCATGACAACCACACAGGAACAATTTTCCGGACACTGTGTACACATGTCAATAAGACAGAATGTGGTATGAAATTATTTTCAGACCTCTGCGAGTGTCCCTTTGTTGTTGTTGTTCCCGTTTCCATTATCTTACGCTTTCAGTGACACAAAGCACTCTCTCGAGTTGATGGCGCAGGCGCTTACAATGATATCGTTGTTCAGAAATCAGTTCTCTATAAAATGCATATCTATGATTTACCATTTAATGAGGATTTGTCATCACCATACCATTTCCCTCTTAATCATTCATCGCATCGCCTGTTCATAGCTTAGCTTTTATACCGAGTACATAACCGTGTTATGTCACGTTGCCTTGAATGACAATGTGTTCTGCAATGTGCATCCGTGTAGTCTGATCTTCTTTACCCAAGGTAGCCTCTTCACTGTTACAATTCCTCTACAAGAGGGCGATGCCATTATCATTATTTTTGTTTGTAATAGCAGGATGCTCAACTCCATAGTTTGTCATTCAAATAGATTATATTTTGTTTTCGATCATTTTTTTTACATGGTAACTTCTTTCATTAGTATATGCGTTCACACGGGTGTATCGAGGCCATCTCTATTACCCTCCGTTATTCCTCGCCAGTCGTCACACAGAAACGAGAAATGTCTATGAAAAAAAGGAACACATTAAATATTGTGACGCAAGTACGAAATAACAACAATCGTGCTCTCTGTGTACTAACTGTGCCCAGGGATATGGATTAAAGAAAGAATCGTAATACATCATAACATTGTTTTGCAACTGCTGAGGTTTCCTACTGCTTGTCTACAGCACGGTTACAAATTCAAAACGTCATAACTTGAAGTCTGGAAATGTGAACAAACTTCTCGTAATCAATCGTATGATCTCATAACGTGTCACATTGCCAATTTTGACAGAACTTTGCACGGAACAATTTCACTTTTTAAAGTACAATAAATTCCTCAACGCTTCAATTTCATGGGACAGACTATCACGTACATTTATCACAGACTATTATTGTGATGATTAGCACACGCCAAGAAAGTTCAAAAGCTATGAACATAGACTGTACAACATGGTTTTGCCTCTAACAGCACCAAAGCGAAAGACTCAGACGCCTGGCAACAGTTTTGCCACTATACTCTATATATATTAATATTGCAGTTCTTTTTTTTTCCATCTTAACCTTTGTATCGAAATGGCTCACATATTTAACCGATGATATAAATTTGTGAGCTTACGATGATAAAAAGATGCAAAAGTTATGGCATACGGTTTAAAATGATGCAAAGCACACACACACACAAGTCACATATTGATCGTGTCAATGGTCAGATTTTCGCTTTGTGTCTTACAGCTCTTTGCGACACTGAACACTTGCGGTGTCTGCCTGTCACCAGTACTATATGCGAGGATCCGTGCCAGCAGTCGCGAGGGCGCCGGGATATCACGCCAGCGCCGTCGCAACACACAGGCCATAACCACCCTGAAGTGAGGATGCTTCCAGCCGTAGATGAACGGATTAAGGCAACTGTCGAATACGAGTGGGAGAGACACGTATGGCATCACGCTGAGAACTCGGTGCAGAGCGGGTCCTTGCAGGAATGGGATAACGATAAAGACACCCGCGAAGGAAGATATGCACAGGACGAAGCAGCATACCACGCACAGGAGATTCTTGGTAATTACCAACTCGGTATGCCTGCGACAATTTTTCTCGGCAGGCATTATAGAGCGTGACCTGGTCTTGAGAGCGCTCCTTTTCACGTGCCTAAAGAGTAGATAGTAGCTGAAGAACGTCACACTGAAGGAAAATGTCGATAAGAAATTCACAAGGTACACGAAGGTGTTTGCATTCTTGTGATTGAAGTCACAGATGCAAAGTCGTGTGAGTGCGTGGTATCCTAGACGACCGTGGCCAGTAAGCTGAGGAAGGACTAAACCTACAGCGGGAAACAACCAAGACATTGTCACCATGACGACCAGATTTCTCGACGAGAAGACGCGATCGTATGTATGCCTAGGTTTGATGATGAGCACACAGCGATTTATAGCAATAAGCATCAAGGTAATGACACTACTCGCAACAGATAGGATATCAAGAGCGGCTATCAGTTGCCACAGTACCTCGGATAATGGTCTGTCCAATATCGGGACGATCTGAAAAGGCTGAGCGGCGGATACCAATAGGTCACTGACGCAAAGATTCACGATGAGGCAGGAGGTTTTCGACCGGAGTTTCCTCGACAGTGCGGTCGCCAGCAACAGCACGACATTCCCCGTTACCCCAACAACGAACACAGTGCCATATCCTACAGCTAAAAAAATATCTGCAGGAGAGAGAATGGAATTAGATTTACCCAAAGTCTCATTACTGTCTTGGTCGCCAGCTAGATCGGCCATTATTGTCTCGCACAGCACTAAAATGACTACCACGTAGGAGCAATTTTCCGGACGCTATGTTCACATATCAAAAGAACAAAATGTGCTATGAAATAGTAACCGTCTTCAGACCACTGCAAGTGTCCCTTCATTAAAGGGGAAGTCCGGACGATTATCAGCCGTTTGCCGTGTAAAGAACAATATGCAAATTAGTTCCCTCCGATTGAAAGCGAGGAGTCTTTTCCTTTAGGCCACAGTGCAAAATATATAGGTTTTCCCATCCATTTTCGCACTTTTGTCATTCAAGTTCAAAGATTTATTATTCAATTTCCTCCCCGAGAAGCACGTGGAACGCAAATCCTAACCTCAATTTCGTCAATTGTCATTGTAATTCGTTTCTCGTCAAGCATTTTCGACGACATAGCATTCCGAATCGTCTATTGTCATTCATATTCATCCCTCCCGCTGACGGATCGCAGAAAGTGAAGATCAAATTCGGGGTTTTTTCACTTAATTTCATGAATTTTTCATTCAAATTAGCCAGATGTTGTCGATTCTTTATTTTGAGGATGAACCAACTTTAATCCCACATATTTTTACTTTCTCTCGTAAGCTAACTTAATTATGTTATCCATTCTGTGACATTAAACAAGCTACAATTCTACACTTAAAATTTTGTCTCTAATCATGTTTGCCTAGAAATCGTTTGTCAGTGTTTTCGTATGCAAGACGGTACTTCTGTTTGTATCAGTGTGTACTTGATTGCTTGTGTGTGTGTCTGTATCTGTGGTTCTCTGTGTGTGTGTGTGGGGGGGGGGGACTTGTGTGTATGTTAACCCCTGAACGTAAAATGTGAACGATTACAGAAAAAATATAGGTTTTCCCATTTATTTTCGCACTTTTGTCATTCAATTTCAAAGATTTATTATTCAATTTCGTCCCAAGAAGCGCGTGGAACGCAAATCCTAACTTCAATTTCGTCGATTGTCATTGAAATTCATTTTTCGTCAAATTTTGACATTAAACAGGCTACAATTCTACACTTAATATTTTGTCATTAATCTACACTTAAAATTTCGTCTCTAATCATGTTTGCCTAGAAATCGTTTGTCAGTGTTTTCGTATGCGAGACGGTACTTCTGTTTGTATCAGTGTGTACTCGGATTGCTTGTATGTTTGTCTGTGTCTTTGGTTCTGTGATTGAGGGCGGGGGGGGGCTTATTGTGTGTGTTAACTCCTGAATGTAAAATGTGAATGATTACAGGAAAAAAAATAGGTTTTCCCATCCATTTTCGCACTTTTGTCATTCAATTTCAAAGATTTATTGTTCAATTTCGTCCCGAGAAGGACGTGGAACGCAAATCCTAACTTCAATTTCGTCAATTGTCATTATAATTCGTTTTTCGTCAAATATTTTCGACGACATAGCATTCCGAATCGTCAATTGTCATTCATATTCATCCCTCCCGCTGACGGATCGCAGAATGTGAAGCTCAAATATTTTTTTTTCACTGAATTTCATGAATTTTTCATTCAAATTAGCCAGATGTTGTCGATTCTTTATTTTGAGGGTGAACCAACTTACAGCCCCATATTTTTAGTTTCTCTCGTAAGCAAACTTAATTATGTTATCCATTCTTTGACATTAAACAAGCTACAATTCTACACTTAAAATTTTGTCTCTAATCATGTTTGCCTAGAAATCGTTTGTTAATGTTTTTGTATGCGAGACGGTATACGTCTGTTTGTATTAGTGTGTACTCGTATTAGTCCACGGGCCAAGACCCGAAAAATGGGTTATTGGTACCACCTGAGGTGGCAAAACCTTTTTGGTGTCATTTTGTTTGTTGGGCATAGATATGCTTATCAAGCTATGATAGCATTTCCAAATGAGTAGCTTAGTCATAATAAATGAATTTTTAACCAATTTGGTCTCGTTTTTATATCCCTATACTTCTGAATCGAAACTAACCGCCATACAAAGAAGAGCCTGTCTTCTGTAGATATCCACAGGTGTTCTGTTGTAAACGCGGTGCGCTTAGTCTTTATTCAAGGCAGCGAAGGGAATATCCAAAGGGTTATGATGTCCACAGCTGTCACGAGGTGCGCTTAGTCTTTTTCTAGAACAATGTACCGTTATCATCTCTAAAGTTCTAATAAAAAGGATTATCTATACTGTTTTTATACTACCCTCTCAACAAATACATCAGTTTTAAACAAAAATAACTCTGTTCGGTTACAATATTATTTATTATAATGTATTGTAGTGTACCGGTACATTGTTTTTGCGTTATCTTTATTGCTGGATGGGAAATAAAGCGACATTGGCGTGGTACTCGCGTTTTCACCCTAGCGTTTTCACCGGAAAATGATAAATAATTGAAAAAGACGGTAAAAGTCACGAGGAATTGCTTTTTTGTTGTTGTTGTTTTTAGATAAAGGGATATACACTGTATCGTAAGCTTTGGTTATTCCCCTCGCCGTCTTGAATAAAGACTAAGCGCTGTGGACATCATAACCTGTGGATATTCCCTTCGCTGCCTTGAATGAAGACTAAACGCACCGTGTTTACAACAGAACACCTGTGAACATACAGAAGACAGTGCTCTTCTTTGTATAGCGGTTGGTCTCGATTCAGAAGTATAGGGATATAACAACGAGACCAAATTGGTTAGAAATCAATTGACTATGACTAAGCTACTCATTTGGAAATGCTATCATAGCTTGATAAGCACATCTATGCCCGACAAACAAATTGACACCAAAAAGGTTTTGCCACCTCAGGTGGTACCAATATCTGGCCTGGCCCATGGACTAGATAGATTGCTTGTGTATGTGTCTATATCGGTGGTTCTGTGTGTGTGTGTGGGGGGGGGGGGGACACTTGTGTGTATGTTAACTCCTGAATGTAAAATGTGTACGGTTACAGAAAAAAATACATGAATGACTGGGAAATCACACCGGATAGAGATATGAGACGAATACGAATGAAAATCTAACGAAAATGATTGACAATAGACTAAATCGATCCTGCTGTTTTGAGTGCTGCGAGTGAGACTGACGAATTTGAACTGTAAATGACGAAAATGCATGCCAAATGATTAAATTGAATGGACTTTATTTGAAAATGAAAGACGAAAGACTAATTTGAAAGTAAGATTGGCTTATTCCCGACATCCCGCGACGAAATTGAAGTCACAAAATTTGTGAAATTGAATGGAAAAAGTTTGAAAATGAATGGGAAAACCTATACTTTGAATGTCGTCTGTTGATTTTAGTTGCGAGCTGTGGAGACTCAGAAAGGAAAGGCCATCTACTGACACATCACCTCCTCTTGAAAGAAGTAGACCCTATGTATTTCCGGATCAAGAATTCTTTCAGATATTCTTGAATACAGGTAGAAATATGAAAAAAGCAATCTAATGTAAGTGAACATGAATCGACACTTATTGGTATAACATCAAATTATAATTCAGCAGCAAGTATGAGGTCAAGGTCAATGGTCTTTGTCAAGTAAAAGCTTCAGGTTGGACAATCCGATGGAGATGTAACTTCTTAGGATATCCCTAGATAAACAGTAATATGGTGATGAAATGACAGGGTGAATGTTCAAAGTTATCTCAAGACCGAAGTTCAGTAAATGTTGGCTAACAGCACTGTTTTCCAGCCAGACTTAAAAGAATCATGGATGGTAGCATGATTTGCTGGATAAATATATGCATGACTGGACAAAACATTCAGATAATATGATCAGCACTAAAGTTATTATACTGTTATCTTCAATTTGATGATAGGCCATACCCGTAGTGACGGATCCAGGCATGTTCCCCCTTTAATCAAAAAAAAAAGTGAAACGCACCCCCACCCCTTAATAATTGTTGTTCTTTTCCTTTGAAGAAATCATCCTCGTCAACAGCCTGTATTGTGCATTACCTGTATTGTGCATTTCAGCTGATCAAAGCCGGAAGTGGCACAAGAGAATACGTGTTGAGCCCTCTCCTCATTTTTTTTTCTTTTTGCTTGTCAGCTGATTAAACCCGGAAGTGATAAATAAAATACTCCACTCCATGCTACCCAGAAAAAAAAAGATAATTCTGAAGACATTGAGCTAAACTAGATGTACCGCCTGGAGATGTACACAAGCACTGGTGGTAAATAATGTGTCTCAATTAGCCAGAATAATAGGGCAGTAAGGATTATAATGGGACTGTCATGATCTTCAGAATACAAGCAATGTTGATAAATAAGAAAGTTCGTTGAAACAGGTTGTGGTATTTCTCATCCCAACAGGACAAATTGGCATTCATTCATATTTCAGCTTTCCTCTTTTTTCTGATCTCAGCTCTGAGAAGAATCGCCTTTTATCCATAGTTTGTGTTTTTTTGTGTTTCTGTACATGTGTGTGTGTGTGTGCGTGCGTGTGTGAAGCGTGTGGTTTGTGTCTACTTTGGTTTATTCAAAGATGAGTACACTATACGACATTATACAGTGTCATTATCCAACAGGCATATTTACGTGATTTCACATTCTCGCAAGGGAATGATTCTGTAACCAGCCAAGCTTTCTGCACATACCTGTGCTTTTATTCAAGTTCAATTGCCGCATTTTCAGTGATAGAAATGAATCTTAAAGTAAAATCATGCAAATGTAACTGACAGCCAGCATTTGTGTATTCATGAATCCATGACTTTGTCTCTTTTTTTCCCCTAAGGACACAGTGCATTATATTTTACTATATTTCCATCATGATGCTTACGTTGCATACAATTTTATCAATTTTCTAGTCTACATGATAGATCCATTCTTTCTCAAGAAAGTTTATCATGCATGTGGTTACTCCCCACTGCCTGAGGCACACAATATCTACAGGACTGAGTTGCCGTAAGTAATCGCAACTTATGTACAGATTCTTAATTCCACTCGTTACATGTATGCCCCTAATACATGGTAGTGCTTGCAAGGTCACAGCTAGCAACTGACGATGCAGTTATATCAGCCAGCTGGCTGGGACAGTTTATAACTCAGTTCACATCACAAGTTGGTGATTGCTTTATCTAACACAGTATCTCAGTCCTATGGTACATTTTTCGAATTTGAACCTATTCAGTAAGAATGAGCTAAGGTATGAATTTCTTTGCTTCCCCTTTTCAAACAATTCAAGTGTTTCCCCACTGTGTTTTAAATATCAAAGCAAACTTATCATCCAAGTGTGCCCTTGCCCAGCGTGGTGATTCCAATTGAAGCTATTTTTATGGCACATCTCTAATTGTGGTATGATTTTTTCACACAGTGTTCGCATAGTAATGCTTTGTTTTACACTGTGAATTGATGACTCACATTGTGTTCACACTGTTAAAACGCTCGAATTTAACAGTGTGAAGAGATTTCACACTGTGTTTCTCACACTGTGGGGCACTGTTTTCTTTCTAGCAGGGACGAAATGCTTGGTTTGTATTATGTGACTTTGCACCTCAACACCAACAAAAAGTTGCAAGGTCAGATTTCTTATTATACGTCAGACTCGTAGACAAGGAAATCGTTTCTTCATTGGGTTTAACTCACCAAAATCAGATTGTACTTACCTACCCCAATGAATGCCGCTTTACTCCAAACTCGAGTGATGATTATTTTGAGAAAATAAATGTAGTTCCTCAAAGTGAAGGGTCCTTTGAAGCCTATTGACTCAATCCCTATATTGTACAAATGAAACCCGCACAATTCGCGATGTAAAACTTTGTTGGCACCACTGGAGAGCAGCTGTCAGATTTATCCCAAAATTGAGTAAAAATGGACACATGATAAACATGATAAAAGGCATGCTAACATTCAGCTCTGATCGTATAAACATTGGACTATTCGTGAGGGCATCTTAGGCCATCGTATGACCACCGGTGGAGTTTCTCAGGGACCAGCAGCAACTTCGTGAGCGGTGGAAAAATCTTCATGTATAGCCATTGTGTTTCCTTCACGTGTCCTTCAAGTAAACTTTTTAAGATAAAATTCAAATCTTTCTGTGTGGTTCGATTGTTCAGACCCTACTTTCCGCTGGAAAGCAGTTTGAATTAACGTACCAAAGATCACTGACTACCTTTCCAGCAACTACATAAATCATTTAAACATAACACGACTTTCCATTCGTAGGGGGATGGACTCCGAAAAAAAAGAGCAGAATATTTGCTGCTCAATAATTGTTAAGCTTTTAAGCATCTGTCATACAGTTCCGAAATTTACAAATTTAAGATGGACACATGATGTTGAAATTCCGCTCTGATCGAGGAAGCATCAGATCATTCGCGAGGGCATCTTCAGCCATCGTATGACCGCCGGTGGGGATTCGTAGCCTCAAGCAGCAACTTCATGAGCCGTGGCAAACTCTTCCTTGTAACTATTGCGTTTCCTTCGTGTGTCCTTCAAGTAGAATTTAATCATAGAATATAAAGATTTACATCTTCACGTAGCGCCTTCGTGTCTGGTGCTGGAGCCATTCTGTGACCTTCTGTACTTGCTTCGGCTGTTGATAGGATTTTGACCAAGTTCGGACCAACTTCGCACGAAATTGACAATTCCATATTCGTATTGCCATCTTGTGTCATCTTCGGGGCAGCGTACATGACGCAGCGCAACTTCTTTCATTGCTATACGTTTACAAGGGTATATCGAGAACATCTCTGTTCCCCGATTTTCATAGAGCGTCTTGACAAAGAAACCCGAAATGTCAATGGCATAATTTCGGAGCACCTTGATCGTGACACACGTGCAAAATACCAACAAATAACATGCATTTCTGGGTAGTCTGGGCCTACTTGTGGCCAGGAAAATAACATTAATATTGATCGAATAAACAATTGTTTACACCATAAATTTGTGTAAGCCCCAGTCACATAGACATCCGGGATCCCCCCGGATCACCCCGGATCACCCCGGATCTCATCCGGGGTGATCTTGAAGATCTACCTGTTGACGCCTTGGACATCCTTGGACATCCACGTATGTCCGTGTAGATCCGGGGACATCCGGGAGACCAACACGGCAATTTTTGGAGGTCAAAGACATCCGGCGTCATCCGGGGATTGCCTGTGTTGGCAGAACAATCCGGGATGGTCCCTGTGGCTGCTATGTAGCTGCCGTGTTAATCGGTGTAGATGCCGTGTTTGTACGTGTAGATGCCGCGGTCTTCCGGCTTTATCCGTGTAGCTGCCGTGTTGATACCGTGTGTACAGTCATATCAACGCTCGTCGACACTCCATCGAGGTCGAAACTATCCCGGATCTCCCCGGATATCCCAGGATCTCCCATGATCACCGAGTAGATCCTTGAGGATCTGTGTATGTGACTGGGGGCTTAGGGGCATTAGCAACTACTGAGGTTACGTACTGCCTGCCTTCAGCAGGGTTACAGATTTAAAATAGTTATACCCGATGTGACTTAACTTCTCGTATTCGTGATTAACATCAGAATCAAAGACACACATAATAGTTATTATGTATATACTTCACTTTTACCAGAAAGTTAAAGGAATTATGAGCAACCAAACGTATGATCTCATGAACGTGACAAATTATCAAGTTTCACATAATTGACATGAAACAATTTTACTTTCACAAAGATTGAAATCCCTCAGCACTTCATTTTAAGGAACATAACGTAACGCAGACATCTCACAGACTGTAAATCATCGTGATAACTACATGTAGCATAAACCAAGTAAGTTCAAAAGCAGTGAGAATTTACACCGCTGTAGTCTTGGACAACACTGTACCGCCTCAAACACCACCAAAGCGACAGGTGTAATAATTCCTATATGCAGTTTTGCCCCTACATTCTAGACATCAATATCGTAGTTCTTTAATTCCTATACTCATCTTTGTAATCAAAATAGCTGACGTATTTTTCATGTTGATTATTAGTTTCATGAGCTTATAATGGTACAAAAGTAATGCCATATAATTGTAAAGGGTGAGAAACAGACACACAGACGTCACATATTGGTGTCTATGGTAAGATCTTTGTTCTGTGACTCGCAGTCCTTTTCAACACTGATACCTTGCGGTGTCTCCCTGCCACCAGTGTTATACGCGAGGATTCGTGCCAGCAGTCGCGAGGGCTCCGGGATATCGCGCCAGCGCTGTTGCAGCACACAGGTTATGACGACCCTGAGGTGCGGATGCTTCCAGCCGTAGATGAACGGATTAAGGCAGCTGTCGAATACGAGGGGGAGACCCACGTAAGGCATCACGCTGAGAACTCGGTACAGAGCGGGTCCTTCCAGGAATGGGATACAGAGAAAGACACTCACGAAAGGAGTTACGCACAGGACGAAGCAGCATACCACGTACAGGAGATTCTTGGTGATTACCAACTCGGTATGCCTGCGACCGCTTTTCTCCGTCGGCATTGGGCACGACCTGGACTTGAGAGCGCTCCTTTTCACGTGCCTATAGATCAGCCAGTAGCTGAAGAACGTCACACCGAACGCAATTGACGACGAGCCAACCACAAGGTAGAGAAAAGTATTTGCATTCTTGTGAGTGAAGTCACAGATGCAGACTCGTGTGAGGGCATTGTATCCAAGACGACCATGACCAGTAACATGAGGAACCACCAAAACTACGATGGGATACAGCCAAGACATTGTCACCATGACGACCAGATTTCTCGAAGAGAAGACGCGGTTGTATGTGTGCTTAGGTTTGATGATGAGCACACAGCGATTTACAGCAATAAGCATCATGGTAATGACACTACTCCCGACAGATAGGATATCAAGAGCGGCTGTCAGTTGGCACAGAACCTCGGGTAGTGGTCTGTCCAATATCGGGACGATTTGAAAAGGCTGAGCGGCTGATACTAACAGGTCACTGACGCAAAGATTCACGATGAGACAGAAGGTTTTCGTCTGGAGTTTCCTCGACAGTGCGCTCGCCAGCAACAGCACGACATTCCCCGTCACCCCAACAACGAACACAGCGCTAAACCCTACGGCTAAACAAATATCTGCGGGAGCGAGACGGGAATCAGATTGGCCTAAAGTCTCATTACTGTCTTTGTAACTTGCTCGACTCGCCATCTTGTCTCATCATGGGAAGCAGTCCTGAAAGGAAACCACGCAGGGGTAATATTAAGTGCATCCTGATTATTACAATGTCTGAATTATAAAATGTTTAACGTGATTGTTTGAAAGCTTCTATCGGCGCTATCTTTTGTTGTTGTTGTTGTTAATTGTTGGCTGATTTGAGATCTCCTTGGCCTAGAGCGCTCATTCCAGTTGATTGCACAGGAGTAACAATGAAAACGTTTCAGACAAGAAGTACAAGGTAATTGTGTCGGTTTCTGCAGAAAGGACGTCTCAGATATTATTAATTCACCTCATAAGTCAATAGAAGGTTAAACTTCTATAGTGAGGTGTGTTTGTATGTGTAGGTAAGGGTGAAGAGTCAATATCCCACGAGGGGATACATATTGATTATTTACTGTAGTCGTGTTGCGTTACATCTAATGTGTTTTGCAATAAGTTGCAATAAGTTTTGTGTGACGTTCGTTATTCCAAAGGTTTGTTAATCCGAAAATGAAAGAGGAATCGTTATTTCAAAAATTCGTTATTCCGGAACACACTAATTCCCTAAACCGAGGGGATCATCAATCCGAAAATAAAAAGGGTTCGTTAATCCAAACATTTGTGGCGTTATTCCAAAGGTTCGTTATTCTGAAAGTTCTTAATTCCGAAAATGAAATAAGGTTTGTCATTCCGAAGGTTCGTAACTGCAAAATTGAATAAGGTCCGTTTGTCCGAATATGAAATAAGGTTTGTTAATTCGAAAATATAGACGTGCGTACTACCGAAGCTTCGGAATTACCAACTTTATTTCGCTTTCAGATTAACCTATACGTTCGGAATGACGAATCTCTTTTCCCTTTTGGATTAATGAACCATAGGAATAACGAACATAATTTAATTTTCGTATTAACGAACCTTTAGAATTTTGTACCTTCGAAAACACGAACTGTAACCAAGTTTTGTTTTTATCGTATTATCTTGACTTTGATTTCAGTTTGAGGAATCAAATCAGACCTTCAAGAATAGATCATGGGATAAATAACATATCCATCGGTAAAATCGAACTTTTATGCTTTTGGACATTGCTGAAGACAGAATAACACTCTAAAGAAGATCTCACACATGAATAATAGACTCCAGTGCAGTGTTACGGAACTAAAAAAAAAAGTCTGGTATTATCTATATAGATTTTGATTGAGTTAGGAAGTACAATATATGATTTAACAAAACGTAATTAAATCTGTTTGACTTGACTCTCTTGTGAAAATCACGGTTCGACAGCTTCGTGACTCGACCGAGTTGCGTAAACGGAATTCCCTTCCTTCTCCAGAGGAGGGGGACCCCGACATAACCTTTCACCGACATGCAGATTGGTGATACAGAAAGTTCCTCAACATCTAAACATTGTCTATTCATCTGTTACGGGTGAACGATCGCCAGTCATGCAGTCAGAGGGGAAGAGTGAACTCGGACAGTTGTCGGGCGAGTGACGAAATTGTCGTCTCCGTGATTTTCACGGGTAAGTGTTGTCATCATCAAAAGAAATTCTGCTATTTTCGCCTCTTCAGAGTAAACACACGCACACACACACACACACACACACACACATATTCAAAGAAAACAAAAAGGAAAATGCGGGTGGGGACCAACAGAAATATACGAAACATACCACTCCGCATGCACTTTCCACTCCAGTTAATCGAAAAGAAAAGCTGAGGGAATCCATACACAGTATGCTGCCACTCTGTGTCAGGAGAAGCACACTCGCACGGACAGCAAACAGAGCGTCTCGCCCAATTTTGTCCAGGGTAGTATGTTGTATAGAAGTCGAGAATAAAATGGAATCATACGACTGTTATACGATCTGCAGGAAAAAAAAACGACGAACATCGAGCAATGAGGAAGTTCCTCGAAACAAGCCGTGTAAAGAAACAATATATTTGACCCCAAGAAAACAGTGGTCAACATTCATCCATGTCTCGACTTCTCGTTTCTATTCAAGTGTTATGGAGTGGAGTGAAAGATAGTGGGAACTCAACAAGACGTCACACATATCATCAGTAACAGTAAACAGATCAACAACAGACTTTCTTACAGTAACAGCAACAAAACTTTATTCCTCCCCTCAAGCGCAATGTCTTTCCGAAAAGCCGCACGAAACTTTCTGCCTCTATGCATGGGCTGAACATGTTACACCCAATTTACATAAAATACATATTCATGACATCCAGATTTCATCAGAATAACCTTTGTCCTCTTTTTCTACATTTTGTGTGCTTATGTGTGTCTATGTGTGTGTGTGTGTGTGTGTGTGTGTGTTTGTGTGTGTGCTGTGTGTGCACTTACCCAGTGCTCTTGTTCATTTCTCAAATTTAAATCTACTGAGTAGGAATCAGCTACACATATCAATCTCATTGCCACCTCGTTTAGAACGATTCATGTTTGTGTTTGCCCGCTGTGTTTTGAATGCCAAAGCAAAAAAAAAAAAAGAACAGTAATGAGATTAGCACTTTCAAACCTGCATCGAAGTTTCTCCCCCTAATTGTAGTTTCATTTCATGGCACATCCTTTTCCTGTAAGAACTGGCTTAAAAACTCCTTGAGCAAGAGCATGTTCGGTTCCACCTTCTTCAGAGAAAACGGCCGGAACATTCTTTCAAAACAAACGTGATATGAAATCGATCAGCTTCGTTTTATAGCGGAGACGAATCACGACACAAGTAGATGCTTGAGCAGAGTGGAATCTACAAGTATTTCTGCAGATCTGTAACATCACATGGTGGGGTATTAATACACAAAACTACTTCTGTAATTGATCTCGGGAATATCAAATTTAAAGTATACTGTCGTCCTGTATAGCAAATTTGCGTGCAGTGGAATGCTTATCTAGCGTATTTGACTGTGCACATCAACACTATCAGGCATTTACCACTTCGTAGTGTAGGTAAGACTCTGAGAGAAGAGATTCATAACTTTAAAATGGAAGTAGGCCTACCCCCGAAACTTGTCAAAATTAGATAATGTTAAGCCAACCGACCCAAGTGTTTAATAGTTTCCTCCAAACTCAAGTAGTGTTTCTTTTGACAAAACAGTTCCTCAAAGGAAAGGATCCATGCATGGAAACGTATTAACTTTCGCCCTACGAACTGTGCACATGAAACACACAGACATGACTGCAAGAAGACAGGTAAAACTGTGTGCACCAATATAATACAGGCGTCACACTCTCCTGATATTGAACAAGGATTATGTAGATCGGACACACGATTAAAATGAACAAATCGGCTCTGATGGTCTAAAGATAGAGTCATTCGTGAGGGTCTCTTTTAAAAGCCATAGTATGGCCACCGGTGTAGTTTTTCAGGCTCCAGGAGCAAGTTCGTGTTTCTCTCATATGTTCTTAGGAGTAAATTGATAACGATTCACATCTTCGTGTGTCGTTCTCGTGTCATTGTGTGACACTCAGTGGGTATCGTAATTGTTTCGGCTGTTTGTTGGCTTTTAACTATTAAAGTTCGGGGCCAACTTCCTACGAAACGTTGTGTCAACTTCGGGACAGTATAGCTCAGCGCAACTTCTTTTATTGCTACGCGTTTACACGCGGTCGCATCGAGATCATTTCTACCCTCCGATATTCCTAGCTAGTCTTGACTCAGAAATGCGAAATGTCTACGAAAAAAGAAACTCATTAGATATTGTGACGCATATACGAAATAACAACACTCGTGATCTCTGTGTACTAATTGTGGCCAGGGATATGGATTAAAGAAAGAATCGTGACACATCATAACTTTGTTTGCAACAGCTGAGGTTTCGTACTGCTTGTCTGCAGCACAGTTACAAATCCAAAACGTCATAACGTGAACTCTGGAAATGTGAACAAACTTCTCGTAATCAATCGTATGATCTTACAATGTGTCACGTTACCAATTTTAACAGTACTTGGCACGGCACAATTTCACTTTTAAAAGTACTGGAAATTCCTCAACGCTTCATTTTCATGGAACAGAACGTCACGCACATTTATCACAGACTATACATAATTAATTGTGATGATTAGCGCAGCACACGCCAAGAAAGTTCAAAAGTTATGAACATTGACTGTACAATATTGTTTTACCTCTAACGGCACTAAACCGAAAGACTCAGACGCCTTCCAACAGTTTTCCCAATAAATCTAGATATTAATGTTCCAGTTCTTTTATTTTTGTATCGAAATAGCTGACATATTTGCGTGATGATATAAATTTGTGAGCTTACGATGATAATAGATACAAAAGTTATGGCATACTGTTTAAAATGATGCAAAGCACACACACAAGTCACGTATTGCTCGTGGTAATGGTGAAATTTTCGCTTTGTGCCTCGTAGCTCCATGTAACACTGATACCTTAGGATGTTTGCCTGTCACCAGCGTTGAAGTCGAGGATAAGTGCCAGCAGTCGCGAGGGCTCCGGGATATCGCGCCAGCGCCGTCGCAGCACACAGGCTATGACCACCCTGAAGTGAGGGTGCTTCCAGCCGTAGATGAACGGATTAAGGCAACTGTCGAGTGCGAGGGGAAATATTGAGAAACGGGCTGTCACCCTGTACACGCGAGGCATAGTTGGTGCTTCAAAAAATAGAATAGCTAGTAAGACACCCATGAAGGGAGTTACGCACAGGACGAAGCAGCATAAAACGCACAGGAGATTCTTGGTGATCGCAAGCTCGGTATGCCGGCGACAGCCTTTCTCGGTTGGCGTTGAACACGACCTGGACTTGTGGGCGCTCCTTTTCACGTACCTAAAGATAAGCCAATAGCTCGTGAACATTACAACAATGGCGAATGCGTATAAGCAAATCGTAAGGAACACGAAAGTATTTGCATTCTTGTGAGTGAAATCACAGATGCAGAGTCGTGTGAGGTCGTTGTATCCTAGACGACCATGACCAGTAAGCTGAGGAACAACTAGAACTACGATGGGACACAACCAAGACATTGTCACCATGACGACCAGATTTCTCGACGAGAAGACGTAGTTGTATGTGTGTCTAGGTTTGGTGATGAGCACACAGCGATCTACAGCAATCAACATTATGGTATAATGACGCTACTCCCAATAGATATGATATCAAGTGCAGCTGTCATTTGACAGAGAGCCTCGGGTTGTCGACGGTTGTTCCTGGTGAAAATCTCGACGACTTGAAAAGGCACAAGGGCGGAAACCACCAGATCACTGACACTCAAATTAACGATGAGGCAGGAGGTTTTCGTCTGAAGTTTCCTCGACAATGCGCTGGCAAGCAGCAGCACGACATTCCCCGTAACTCCAAGAACGAACGCAGTGGAATAAAATGCGGCGAAACATACATCTCCAGGGGCGAAACTGGGATTGGATTCAGCCAAAGTCTCATTACTGTCTTTGTAGCCAGTTACATCTGTCAACGCCATCTTGTTTCTACTTAAGCAACCCCTGAAAATTCTAACACGCAAGAGCAATCTTTAGGGAATGCACTTTGTTGTGTGTAAAGGACAAGACGTGCAGTGCGATTTCTGTTCGGCTTTTGTGAGTGTTACCCTTTTTTAGTCTCCTTTTCCCCGCTAGGTTCAATTTCAGTTGTTCATGGCATAACTTTCCAATAATGATGGCACAGGCGTTAACCCGTTAACAAAGGATAATGTTTCACATGTACTCTACTTGAGTTCAAGAGAATTCAGTTTCTATAGATTTCTATGATTTTTATGATTTACCAGGAAATAACAATTATTCTCACTCCTCATCTTACAATATCCCTTTCAGTTATTCATCATTTTCTTTTTAGGCGTGAAAGTTAGCACACATATTGATTACTTAGTCGTGTTGCATTACGCCGGGAGGGTATGTTCTGAATTTTTATGATTGCAATTCAACAATCTGGTGCATACTTCTCGATGAATATTTGGACAATTTTCAATCAAAAAGTACGGTTTATTTTCTCAGCTCGGGAAATATTGGGGTGGGGCAATTAATGTTTGCCCCAACATATTCATGGGGGGGAGGGCGGGACTGCCCCTTTGCATCGTAGGATCTACGCCATTAATCATCCCTGTGTGTGCCCATGGCATATACCTAGGTATACAACATAGATATATCCTGACTGAGTCATCGTCGTTTGCTCATGATTCAGGAGAAAGACATACTTTGGGAAGGAAGGGGGAGGGGTGTATGTCAGTGTCAAGGATTGCTAAATTCTAGCTTGTCGGTCATGTGCGTGTCATCTGCGGGGATCTCCAGGTAGCAAACGTTGTTCTTCGCAAGTCACACGCAAGTCTTGCCTGGAAAGGTGTGACAGAGCCTTAAGAGATTGTAATTGTCATAGACTAGCGCACTCGGAACATTCAAAACCTGGAAGTGTTCGGTCTTAGCTTGAACAACATTGCATCGCGTCTGAAACGGCGCCGAGAAAGTTACAGTTTTGCCAACACAGGGCCTACTCTGGACATCAATGTCACGATTTTTCTTTTTACCATTCTGATCTAAATCTCTGTGATCACGATGACTGATATTTACGACACAGTATTTTGTCTGGTAAAACGGTTCAAAAGTAATTCCGATTCTAAATCGAAGCGAAAAAGACACACACACACGTCACATATTGTTCGTGTCAATGGTCAGATTTTCGCTTTTTGTCTCGCAGCCCAACTGAAAACTTGCGGTGTCTACCTGTCACCAGTGTTATAGGTGAGGATCCGTGCCAGCAGTCGGGAGGGCTCTGGGATATCACGCCAGCGGCGTCCCAGCACACAGGCCATGGCCACCCTGAAGTGCGGGTGCTTCCAACCGTAGATGAACGGATTAAGGCAACTGTCGAGTACGAGGGGGAGACCCACGTAGGGCATCACGCTGAGAACTCGGTGCAGTGCGGGTCCTTCCAGGAATGGGATAACGATAAAAACACCCGCGAAGGAAGATATGCAAAGGACGAAGCAGGATACCACGTACAGTGATTACCAACTCGGTATGCCTACGACAATTTTTCTCGGCAGGCATTACTGAGCGTGACCTGGTCTTCAGAGCGCTCCTTTTCACGTGCCTAAGACAGTAGCTGAAGAACGTCACACTGAAGGAAAATGTCGATACGAAAATCACGAGGTAGACGAAGGTATTTGCATTCTTGTGAGTGAAGTCACAGATGCAGAGTCGTGTGAGGGCGTGGCATCCCAGACGACCATGACCAGTATGCTGAGTAAGGACTAACCCTGCAGTGGGAAACAGCCCAGACATTGTAACCATGACGACCAGATTTTTCGACGAGAAGACGCGATTGTATGTGTGCTTACGTTTGCTTAATGTATGTGTGCTTACGAACGCAGCGCTAAAGCCTACGGCTAAAAAAAAATCATATTTGTAGGAGCGAGCTAAATCGGCCATCATGACAACCACACAGGAACAATTTTCCGCACACTGTGTACACATGTCAATAAGACAGAATGTGGTATGAAATTATTTTCAGACCTCTGCGAGTGTCCCTTCGTTGTTGTTGTTCCCGTTTCCATTATCTCACGCTTTCAGCGACACAAAGCACTCTCTCGAGTTGATGGCGCAGGCGCTGACAATGATATCGTTGTTCAGAAATCAGTTCTCTATAAAATGCATATCTATGATTTACCGTTTAATGAGGATTTGTCATCACCATACCATTTCCTTCTTAATCATTCATCGCATCGCCTGATCATAGCTTAGCTTTTATACCGAGTACATAACCGTGTTATGTCACGTTGCCTTGAATGACAACGTGTTCTGCAATGTGCATCCGTGTAGTCTGATCTTCTTTACCCAAGGTAGCCTCTTCACTGTTACAACTCCTCTACAAGAGGGCGATGCCATTATCATTATTTTTGTTTGTAATAGCAGGATGCTCAACTCCATAGTTTGTCATTCAAATAGATTATATTTTGTTTTCGATCATTTTTTTTACATGGTAACTTCTTTCATTAGTATACGCGTTCACACGGGTGTATCGAGGCCATTTCTATTACCCTCCGTTATTCCTCGCCAGTCGTCACACAGAAACGAGAAATGTCTATGAAAAAAAAAGGAACACATTAAATATTGTGACGCATGTACGAAATAACAACAACCGTGCTCTCTGTGTACTAACTGTGCCCAGGGATATGGATTAAAGAAAGAATCGTAATACATCATAACATTGTTTTGCAACTACTGAGGTTTCCTACTGCTTGTCTACAGCACGGTTACAAATTCAAAACGTCATAACGTGAAGTCTGGAAATGTGAACAAACTTCTCGTAATCAGTCGTATGATCTCATAACGTGTCACATTGCCGATTTTGACAGAAATTTGCACGGCACAATTTCACTTTTTAAAGTATTGTAAATTCCTCGACGCTTCATTTTCATGGGACAGACTATCACGTACATTTATCACAGACTATTATTGTGATGATTAGCACACGCCAAGAAAGTTCAAAAGCTATGAACATAGACTGTACAACATGGTTTTGCCTCTAACAGCACCAAAGCGAAATACTCAGACGCCTGGCAACAGTTTTGCCACTATACTCTATATATATTTATATTGCAGTTCTTTTACTTTTTTTTCATCTTAATCTTTGTATCGAAATAGCTCACATATTTACCCGATGATATAGATTTGTGAGCTTACGATGACAAAAAGATGCAAAAGTTATGGCATACGGTTTAAAATGAGGGAAAACACACACACACATAAGTCACATATTGTTCGTGTCAATTGTCAGATTTTTGCTTTGTGTCTCGCAGCTCTTTGCGACACTGGAAGCTTGTGGTGTCTGCCTGTCACCAGTACTATATGCGAGGATCCGTGCCAGCAGTCGCGAGGGCGCCGGGATATCACGCCAGCGCTGTCGCAACACACAGGCCATAACCACCCTGAAGTGAGGATGCTTCCAGCCGTAGATGAACGGATTAAGGCAACTGTCGAATACGAGTGGGAGAGACACGTAAGGCATCACGCTGAGAACTCGGTGCAGAGCGGGTCCTTGCAGGAATGGGATAGCCAGAAAGACACACATGAAGGAAGTTAAGCACATGACAAAGCAGCATACAACGCACAGAAGGTTCTTAGTTATTGCGAGCTCGGTACGACAACTTTTCTTGGTGAGCATTGAGCGTGACCTGGTCTTGAGAACGCTCCTTTTCACGTGCCTAAAGAGTAGACAGTAGCTAAAGAACGTCACTCCGAAGGCAAATGTAAACAAACAAAACACGAGGTACACGAAAGTATTTGCATTCTTGTGAGTGAAGTCACATACGCAGAGTCGTGTGAAAGCGTTATATCCCAGACGACCATGACCAGCAAGAAGAGGAACGACTAAAACTACGATGGGAAACAACCAAGACATTGCTACCATGACGACCAGATTTCTCGAAGAGAAGACGCGGTTGTATGTGTGCCTAGGTTTGATGATGAGCACACAGCGATCTACAGCAATCAGCATTATGGTAATGACACTGCTCACGATCGATATGATACCAAGTGCAGCAGTCAACTGGCAAAGCACCTCGGGGAGTGTTCTGCTGTTTCTAGTCAATAAGGAGACGGCATGAGACGGTTGAACTGCGCAAACCAACAGATCACTGACGCAAAGATTGACAATGAGGCAGGAGGTTTTCGTTTGGAGTTTCCTCGAGAATGCACTCGCGAGTAACAGCACGACGTTCCCTGCCACCCCAACAACGAACACAGCGCTGTATCCTACGGCTAAACAAACATCTGCAGGACCAAGACGGGAATCAGATGGGCCCAAAGTCTCATTATCGTCTTGGTAGCCTGCTCGACTCGCCATCTTGTCTCATGGGAAGCAATCCTGAAAGGAAACCACGCAGGGGTAATATTAAGATGAGTTACATCTAATGTGTTTTTCAATAAGTTGCAATATGTTTTGGGTGACGTCCGCTATTCCGAAGGTTTGTTAATCCGAAAATGAAATAGGAATCGTTATTCCAAGAGTTCGTTATTCCGGAACACACTAATTCCCTAAACCGAGGGGATCATCGATCCGAAAATACAAAAGGGTTCGTTAATCCGAACATTTGTGGCGTTATTCCAAAGGTTCGTTATTCCGAAAGTTCTCAATTCCGAAAATGAAATAAGGTTTGTTGTTCCGAAGGTTCGTTAATGCGAAAATGAAATAAGGTTTGTCATTCCGAAGGTTCGTAACTGCAAAAATTGAATAAAGTCTGTTCGTCCGAATATGAAATAAAGTTCGTTAATTCGAAAATATAGACGTGTGTACTAACCTAAGCTTCGGAATTACCAACTTTATTTCGTTTTCAGATAAACCTGCGTTCGGAATGACGAATCTCTTCCCTTTTCGGATTAATGAACCATAGGAAAAACGAACTTAACTTCATTTTCCTATTAACGAACCTTCTAGAATTGTGTACCTTCGAAATAATGAATTGTAACCAAATTTTGTTAGTGTGTATTTACGTCTAATATCGTATTATCTTGACTTTGGCTTCAGTTTGAGGAATGAAATCAGACCTTGAAGCATAGATCATCTGATAAATAACATGTCCTCTTAAAACAAAGAACATCAGGATAATCGAACTCGGATGCTTTTAAATATTGCTCAAGACAGAATGACACTCTAAAGAAGATCTCACACAAATAATAGACTCCATTGCAATGTTACGGAATTTTAAAAAAAAATCTGGTATTATCTATATATAGATTTTTATTCAGCTAGGTAGTGCAATATATAATATAACAAAACGTAATTAAATCTGTTTGACTGGACTCTCTTGTGAAAATCACGGGGAGACAGGTTCGTGACTCGACAGAGTTGCGTACACCGAATTCCCTTCCCTCTCCAGAGGAGGGGGACCCCGACATAACCTTTCACCGACATGCAGATTGGTGATACAGAAAGTTCCTCAACATCTAAACATTGTCTATTCATCTGTTACGGGCGAACGATCGCCAGTCATGCAGTCAGAGGGGAAGAGTGAACTCGAACAGTTGTCGGGCGAGTGACGAAATTGTCGTCTCCGTGATTTTCACGGGTAAGTGTTGTCATCATCAAAAGAAATTCTGCTATTTTCGCCTCTTCAGAGTAAACACAAGAACGCACACACACACACACACACATATTCAAAGAAAACGAAAAGGAAATGCGGGTGGGGACCAATAGAAATATACGAAACATACCACTCCGCATGCACTTTCCACTCCAATTAATCGAAAAGAAAAGCTGAGGGAATCCATACACAGTATACTGCCACTCTGTGTCAGGAGAAGCACACTCGCACGGACAGCAAACAGAGCGTCTCGCCCAATTTTGTCCAGGGTAGTATGTTGTATAGAAGTCGAGAATAAAATGGAATCATACGACTGTTATACGATCTGCAGGAAAAAAAAAAAAACGACGAACATCGAGCAATGAGGAAGTTCCTCGAAACAAGCCGTGTAAAGAAACAATATATTTGACCCCAAGAAAACAGTGGTCAACATTCATCCATGTCTCGACTTCTCGTTTCTATTCAAGTGTTATGGAGTGGAGTGAAAGATAGTGGGAACTCAACAAGACGTCACGCATATCATCAGTAACAGTAAACAGATCAACAACAGACTTTCTTACAGTAACAGCAACAAAACTTTATTCCTCCCCTCAAGCGCAATGTCTTTCCGAAAAGCCGCACGAAACTTTCTGCCTCTATGCATGGGCTGAACATGTTACACCCAATTTACATAAAATACATATTCATGACATCCAGATTTCATCAGAATAACCTTTGTCCTCTTTTTCTACATTTTGTGTGCTTATGTGTGTCTATGTGTGTGTGTGTGTGTGTGTGTGTGTGTGTGTGTGTTTGTGTGTGTGCTGTGTGTGCACTTACCCAGTGCTCTTGTTCATTTCTCAAATTTAAATCTACTGAGTAGGAATCAGCTACACATATCAATCTCATTGCCACCTCGTTTAGAACGATTCATGTTTGTGTTTGCCCGCTGTGTCTTGAATGCCAAAGCAAAAAAAAAAAAGAACAGTAATGAGATTAGCACTTTCAAACCTGCATCGAAGTTTCTCCCCCTAATTGTAGTTTCATTTCATGGCACATCCTTTTCCTGTAAGAACTGGCTTAAAAACTCCTTGAGCAAGAGCATGTTCGGTTCCACCTTCTTCAGAGAAAACGGCCGGAACATTCTTTCAAAACAAACGTGATATGAAATCGATCAGCTTCGTTTTATAGTGGAGACGAATCACGACACAAGTAGATGCTTGAGCAGAGTGGAATCTACAAGTATTTCTGCAGATCTGTAACATCACATGGTGGGGTATTAATACACAAAACTACTTCTGTAATTGATCTCGGGAATATCAAATTTAAAGTATACTGTCGTCCTGTATAGCAAATTTGCGTGCAGTGGAATGCTTATCTAGCGTATTTGACTGTGCACATCAACACTATCAGGCATTTACCACTTCGTAGTGTAGGTAAGACTCTGAGAGAAGAGATTCATAACTTTAAAATGGAAGTAGGCCTACCCCCGAAACTTGTCAAAATTAGATAATGTTAAGCCAACCGACCCAAGTGTTTAATAGTTTCCTCCGAACTCAAGTAGTGTTTCTTTTGACAAAACAGTTCGTCAAAGGAAAGGATCCATGCATGGAAACGTATTAACTTTCGCCCTACGAACTGTGCACATGAAACACACAGACATGACTGCAAGAAGACAGGAAAAACTGTGTGCACCAATATAATACAGGCGTCACACTCTCCTGATATTGAACAAGGATTATGAAGATCGGACTCACGATTAAAATGAACAAATCGGCTCTGATGGTCTAAAGATAGAGTCATTCGTGAGGGTCTCTTTTAAAAGCCATAGTATGGCCACCGGTGTAGTTTTTCAGGCTCCAGGAGCAAGTTCGTGTTTCTCTCATATGTTCTTAGGAGTAAATTAATAACGATTCACATCTTCGTGTGTCGTTCTCGTGTCAATGTGGGTATCGTAATTGTTTCGGCTGTTGGTTGGCTTTTAACTAAGTTCGGGGCCAACTTCCTACGAAATGTTGTGTCAACTTCGGGACAGTATAGCTCAGCGCAACTTCTTTTATTGCTACGCGTTTACACGCGGTCGCATCGAGATCATTTCTACCCTCCAATATTCCTAGCCAGTCTTGACTCAGAAATGCGAAATGTCTACGAAAAAAGAAACGCATTGAATATTGTGACGCATATACGAAATAACAACGCTCGTGATCTCTGTGTACTAATTGTGGCCAGGGATATGGATTAAAGAAAGAATCGTGATACATTATTACTTTGTTTTGCAACTACTGAGGTTTCGTACTGCTTGTCTACAGCACGGTTACAAATTCAAAACGTCCTAATATGAATTCTGGAAATGTGAACAAACTTCTCGTAATCAATCGTATGATCTCATAACGAGTCAATTTGCCATTTCTGACAGAACTTGCCACGGCACAATTTCAGTTTTTAAAGCACTGGAAATCCCTCAACGCTTCATTTTCATGGAACAGAACGTCACGTACATTTATCACAGACTATATTTGATTGTGATGATTAGAACACGTCAAGAAAGTTCAAAAGCTATGAACATAGACTGTAAAACATTGGGGGGGGGGGTTCTCCAACGGCACCAAAAGCGACAGGTTCAGGCTTATTGCTACAGTTTTGCACTATACTCTAGATATTAATATTGCGCGCAGTTTTTTCCATTTTTTCATCTTATCTTTGTATCGAAATAGCTCACATATTTACCCGATGATATAAATTTGTGAGCTAACGATGATAAAAAGATGCAAAAAAAAAAAAAAAAAAAAAAAAAAGATTTTTGCTTGTGGTGTCTGCCTGTCACCAGTGTTGTAGGCGAGGATCCGTGCCAGCAGTCGCGAGGGCTCCGGGATATCGCGCCAGCGCCGTCGCAGCACACAGGCCATGACCACCCTGAGGCATAGGCGCCGGAAGTGGGGGGCAGGGGGGGCGGCCGCCCCCCCCCCCCCCCCCCCCCCCCCAATCCAAAAAGTGGGGGGGGGGGCAAAACGCATTTTTGCCCCCCCCCCCCAAAAAAAAAAAAAATAATAATAATGATAATAAAAATAAATGAATAAACAAAGAAAATAAAATAGATATGTATATATATGAATAAAAGGGAAAAATATGGCTACAAACGGCAGCTTTTGGACTGTAAAATGTCAAAATTTTCAAGCTCGCTCGCTTCGCTCGCTCGCATCCAGTAGTTGAGCCCGGTGCGCCTCCCCCTTAATTTCTAAAGCGAAAAACATAGCTACGACGGCAGTTGTTGGACTCTAGAATGTCAAAATTTTCAAGCTCGCTCGCATTGAATCGTTATGCCATTCTCCTAATGCTGCTGACAGTAATTGCCAGTAGTTGCGCCCGATGCCCCCACCCCTTAATTTCCAAAGCGAAAGATAAATATAGCTACAAACGGGAGTTTTGGGACTGTAAAATGTTAAAATTTTCAAGCTCGCTCGCTTCGCTCGCTCGCATTGAATCGTTATGCCACTCTCCTAATGTTGCTGCCAGTAATTGCCAGCAGTTGCGTCCGATGCCCCCCCTTAATTTCCAAAGCGAAAGATATAGCTACAAACGGGAGTTTTTTGACTGTAAAATGTCAAAATTCTCAAGCTCGCTCGCTTTGATCGCTCGCATTGAATCGTTATGCCATTCTCCTAATGTTGCTGCCAGTAATTGCCAGCAGTTGCGCCCGATGCGCCGCCCCATTAATTTCCAAAGTGAAAGATAAAGCTACAAACCCCAGTTTGGGGACTGTAGAATGTCAAAATTTTCAAGCTTGCTCGCTTCGCTCGCTCGCATTGAATCGTTATGCCATTCTCCTAATGTTGCTGCCAATAATTGCCAGCAGTTGCGCCCGATGCACCCCCATTTATTTCAAAGCGAAATAGCTACAATTAAAACTCCAGTTTTGGAACTGTAGAATATCAAAATTTTCAAGTTCGCTCGCTTCGCTCGCTCGCATTTTATTGTTATGCCATTCACCGTATGTTGCTGACAGTATATAATTTGTCGATCGTTTCACCCCGTCATTCCATAATCCATGTAAAGAAAACTTACAATGTTCCTCTATGACTGCGTTGTTGAATGTATCACATTCCGTAATGTATTGTAGTCCCATTATTGCTCACGCACACACGCACAAGCATACAGACCGTCAAAATTACTTTACGGCTCCCCCCATGTTTCGACCACAGAACTAAGAGTTCTGTGGTTTCGACCCACCGTACGCCACTTTATATATATATATATATATATATATACCCTGTATAATAGATGTGTGTGCGCGCACGTGTGTGTGTGTATGTGTATATTGTGTAACATATGCATGGTCTAATCTTGAGCCCCCTCCAATGTTTGCCCCCCCCCCCCCCCCAATCCAAAACTGCTTCCGGCGCGCCTGCCCTGAGGTGTGGGTGCTTCCAGCCGTAGATGAACGGATTAAGGCAACTGTCGAATACGAGTGGGAGAGACACGTAAGGCATCACGCTGAGAACTCGGTGCAGAGCGGGTCCTTGCAGGAATGGGATAACGATAAAAAAGACACCCGCGAAGGAAGATATGCACAGGACGAAACAGCATACCACGCACAGGAGATTCTTGGTGATTACCAACTCGGTATACCTGCGACAATTTTTCTCGGCAGGCATTATAGAGCGTGGCCTGGTCTTGAGAGCGCTCCTTTTCACGTGCTTAAAGAGTAGACAGTAGCTGAAGAACGTCACACTGAAGGAAAATGTCGATACGAAATTCACAAGGTACACGAAGGTGTTTGCATTCTTGTGATTGAAGTCACAGATGCAAAGTCGTGTGAGTGCGTGGTATCCTAGACGACCGTGTCCAGTAAGCTGAGGAAGGACTAAACCTACAGTGGGAAACAACCAAGACATTGTCACCATGACGACCAGATTTCTCGAAGAGGAGACGCGATTGTATGTGTGCTTAGGTTTGATGATGAGCACACAGCGATTTACAGCAATCAGCATCATGGTAATGACACTACTCCCAACAGATAGGATATCAAGAGCGGCTGTCAGTTGGCACAGTACCTCGGATAATGGTCTGTCCAATATCGGGACGATCTGAAAAGGCTGAGCGGCGGAAACCAACAGGTCACTGACGCAAAGATTCACGATGAGGCAGGAGGTTTTCGACTGGAGTTTCCTTGACAGTGCGCTCGCCAGCAACAGCACGACGTTCCCCGTCACCCCAATGACGAACGCAGCGCTAAATCCTACGGCTAAAAAAATATCTGCAGGAGCGAGAATGGAATTAGATTTACCCAAAGTCTCATTACTGTCTTGGTCGCCAGCAAGATCGGCCATCATTGTCTCGCACAGCACTAAAATGGCTACCACGTAGGAGCAATTTTCCGGACACTATGTTCACATGTCAAAAGAACAAAATGTGCTATGAAATAGTAACTGTTTTCAGACCTCTGCGAGTATCCCTTCATTAATTGTTGTTACCGTTGCTGTTTTACATTTCCATTTATTTAAGCTTTCATTGACATAAAGCACTCTCGCGAGTTGATGGCGCAGGCGCTAACCAAGATATCGGTGTCCAGAAAGCAGTTTTCTATACAAGGCATATCTATGATTTACCGTTAAATGAGAATTTGTCACCAAAATACCATAAACCTCTCAATCATTCATCGCATCGCCTATTCATAGCTTAGCTTTTAGGCTCTATATTGACGTCACGTTACAAGTTTAATAGTGACAGCGTGTTTTGCGATGTGTGTCCGTGTAGTCTGGTCTTCTTTACACAAGATAGCCTTTTCAGTATTACAACGGCTATACAATAGGGCGCTGCAATAATAAGTACCTTTGCGTTGGAGGGTACCCTCCATTTTTAAATACAGTTCTGTCGAAAGGGACAATGTGGGAATAAAAACATCCTGCCCAAGGACGTTGGACAGTAACGGGCTGCAAATTAGTTCCCTCCGATTGAAAGCGAGGAGTCTTTTCCTTTATGCCACAGTGCACAATATAGGTTTTCTCATCCATTTTCGCACTTTTGTCATTCAATTTCAAAGATTTATTATTCAATTCCGTCCCGAGAAGCACGTGGAACGCAAATCCTAACTTCAATTTCGTCAATTGTCATTGTAATTCGTTTTTCGTCAAAAATTTTCGACGACATAGCATTCAGAATCGTCAATTGTCATTCATATTCATCCCTCCCGCTGACGGATAGCAGAATGTGAAGATCAAATTCGTTTTTGTTCAATTAATTTCATGAATTTTTCATTCAAATTAGCCAGATGTTGTCGATTCTTTATTTTGAGGGTGAACCAATTTTAAGCCGACATATTTTTACTTTCTCTCGTAAGCAAACGTAATTATGTTATCCATTCTTTGACATTAAATAAGCTACAATTCTACACTTAAAATTTATTCTCAAATCATGTTTGCCTAGAAATCGTTTGTCAGTGTTTTCGTATGCGAGACGCTACGTCTGTTTGCATCAGTGTGTACTCGGATTGCTTGTGTGTGTGTCTATATCTGTGGTTCTGTGTGTGTGGGGGGGGGGACACTTGTGTGTATGTTAACTCTTGAATGTAAAATGTGAACGGTTACAGAAAAAAATACATGAATGACTGGGAAATCACACCGGATAGAGATGTGAGACGAATACGAATGAAAATTTAACGAAAATGATTGACAAAAGACTAAATCGATCCTGCGTTTTGAGTGCTGCGAGTGAGACTGACGAATACCAGTTGAGCCCCCCTTTTTTTTATTGCTTGTCAGCTGATTAAACCCGGAAGTGTTAAATAAACTGCTCCACTCCATGCTACCCAGAAAAAAAAAGAGATAATTCTGAAGACATCGAGGGAAACTTGATGTACCGCCTGGAGATGTACACAAGCACTGGTGATAAATAATGTGTCTCAATTAGCCAGAATAATAGGGCAGTAAGGATTATATTGGGACTGTCATGATCTTCAGAATACAAGCAATGTTGATAAATAAGAAAGTTCGTTGAAACAGGTTGTGGTATTTCTCATCCCAACAGGACAAATTGGCATTCATTCATATTTCAGCTTTCCTCTTTTTTCTGATCTCAGCTCTGAGAAGAATCGCCTTTTATCCGTAGTTTGTGTTTTTTGTGTTTCTGTACAGGTGTGTGTGTGTGTGCGTGCGTGTGTGAAGCGTGTGGTTTGTGTCTACTTTGGTTTATTCAAAGATGAGTACATTATACGACATTATACAGTGTCATTATCCAACAGGCATATTTACGTGATTTCACATTCTCGCAAGGGAATGATTCTGTAACCAGCCAAGCTTTCTGCACATACGTGTGCTTTTATTCAAGTTCAATTGCCGCATTTTCAGTGATAGAAATGAATCTTAAAGTAAAATCATGCAAATGTAACTGACAGCCAGCATTTGTGTATTCATAAATCCATGACTTTGTCTCTTTTTTTCCCCTAAGGACACAGTGCATTATATTTTACTATATTTCCATCATGATGCTTACGTTGCATACAATTTTATCAATTTTCTAGTCTACATGATAGATCCATTCTTTCTCAAGAAAGTTTATCATGCATGTGGTTACTCCCCACTGCCTGAGGCACACAATATCTACAGGATTGAGTTGCCGTAAGTAATCGCAACTTATGTACAGATTCTTAATTCCACTCGTTACATGTATGCCCCTAATACATGGTAGTGCTCGCAAGTTCACAGCTAGCAACTGACGATGCAGTTATATCAGCCAGCTGGCTGGGACAGTTTATAACTCAGTTCACATCACAAGTTGGTGATTGCTTTATCTAACGCAGTATCTCAGTCCTATGGTACATTTTTCGAATTTGAACCTATTCAGTAAGAATGAGCTAAGGTATGAATTTCTTTGCTTCCCCTTTTCAAACAATTCAAGTGTTTCCCCACTGTGTTTTAAATATCAAAGCAAACTTATCATCCAAGTGTGCCCTTGCCCAGCGTGGTGATTCCAATTGAAGCTATTTTTATGGCACATCTCTAATTTCGTGAAGAGTTGATTAAAATCACTACATTGTAGTGTGAAAACATGTATATTTCGACTTCCTCCACATCAAACGGCCGGGACATTAATTCTGTCAAACAAGATATTAAATCATATGAACACACATTCCAACACAAAACTGTATAAGTGTTCCTGTACAAAGAATTTGGTCCTTCAAGTGTCGTCCGAAAGATTCTAAAGCAAATTTGCGTGCAATCTCTACTGGAAAGAACACAGTGTCCTACGGTGTGTTCACAGTGTATTCACTTAGTCGACTTTATGAAAAACGCTCGAATTTAACAGTGTGAAGATGATTTCGCACTGTGGTATGATTTTTTCACACAGTGTTTGCATAGTAATGCTTTGTTTTACACTGTGAATTGATGACTCACATTGTGTTCACACTGTTAAAACGCTCGAATTTAACAGTGTGAAGAGATTTCACACTGTGTTTCTCACACTGTGGGGCACTGTTTTCTTTCTAGCAGGGACGAAATGCTTGGTTTGTATTATGTGACTTTGCACCTCAACACCAACAAAAAGTTGCAAGGTCAGATTTCTTATTATACGTCAGACTCGTAGACAAGGAAATCGTTTCTTCATTGGGTTTAACTCACCAAAATCAGATTGTACTTACCTACCCCAATGAATGCCGCTTTACTCCAAACTCGAGTGATGATTATTTTGAGAAAATAAATGTAGTTCCTCAAAGTGAAGGGTCCTTTGAAGCCTATTGACTCAATCCCTATATTGTACAAATGAAACCCGCACAATTCGCGATGTAAAACTTTGTTGGCACCACTGGAGAGCAGCTGTCAGATTTATCCCAAAATTGAGTAAAAATGGACACATGATAAACATGATAAAAGGCATGCTAACATTCAGCTCTGATCGTATAAACATTGGACTATTCGTGAGGGCATCTTAGGCCATCGTATGACCACCGGTGGAGTTTCTCAGGGACCAGCAGCAACTTCGTGAGCGGTGGAAAAATCTTCATGTATAGCCATTGTGTTTCCTTCACGTGTCCTTCAAGTAAACTTTTTAAGATAAAATTCAAATCTTTCTGTGTGGTTCGATTGTTCAGACCCTACTTTCCGCTGGAAAGCAGTTTGAATTAACGTACCAAAGATCACTGACTACCTTTCCAGCAACTACATAAATCATTTAAACATAACACGACTTTCCATTCGTAGGGGGATGGACTCCGAAAAAAAAGAGCAGAATATTTGCTGCTCAATAATTGTTAAGCTTTTAAGCATCTGTCATACAGTTCCGAAATTTACAAATTTAAGATGGACACATGATGTTGAAATTCCGCTCTGATCGAGGAAGCATCAGATCATTCGCGAGGGCATCTTCAGCCATCGTATGACCGCCGGTGGGGATTCGTAGCCTCAAGCAGCAACTTCATGAGCCGTGGCAAACTCTTCCTTGTAACTATTGCGTTTCCTTCGTGTGTCCTTCAAGTAGAATTTAATCATAGAATATAAAGATTTACATCTTCACGTAGCGCCTTCGTGTCTGGTGCTGGAGCCATTCTGTGACCTTCTGTACTTGCTTCGGCTGTTGATAGGATTTTGACCAAGTTCGGACCAACTTCGCACGAAATTGACAATTCCATATTCGTATTGCCATCTTGTGTCATCTTCGGGGCAGCGTACATGACGCAGCGCAACTTCTTTCATTGCTATACGTTTACAAGGGTATATCGAGAACATCTCTGTTCCCCGATTTTCATAGAGCGTCTTGACAAAGAAACCCGAAATGTCAATGGCATAATTTCGGAGCACCTTGATCGTGACACACGTGCAAAATACCAACAAATAACATGCATTTCTGGGTAGTCTGGGCCTACTTGTGGCCAGGAAAATAACATTAATATTGATCGAATAAACAATTGTTTACACCATAAATTTGTGTAAGCCCCAGTCACATAGACATCCGGGATCCCCCCGGATCACCCCGGATCACCCCGGATCTCATCCGGGGTGATCTTGAAGATCTACCTGTTGACGCCTTGGACATCCTTGGACATCCACGTATGTCCGTGTAGATCCGGGGACATCCGGGAGACCAACACGGCAATTTTTGGAGGTCAAAGACATCCGGCGTCATCCGGGGATTGCCTGTGTTGGCAGAACAATCCGGGATGGTCCCTGTGGCTGCTATGTAGCTGCCGTGTTAATCGGTGTAGATGCCGTGTTTGTACGTGTAGATGCCGCGGTCTTCCGGCTTTATCCGTGTAGCTGCCGTGTTGATACCGTGTGTACAGTCATATCAACGCTCGTCGACACTCCATCGAGGTCGAAACTATCCCGGATCTCCCCGGATATCCCAGGATCTCCCATGATCACCGAGTAGATCCTTGAGGATCTGTGTATGTGACTGGGGGCTTAGGGGCATTAGCAACTACTGAGGTTACGTACTGCCTGCCTTCAGCAGGGTTACAGATTTAAAATAGTTATACCCGATGTGACTTAACTTCTCGTATTCGTGATTAACATCAGAATCAAAGACACACATAATAGTTATTATGTATATACTTCACTTTTACCAGAAAGTTAAAGGAATTATGAGCAACCAAACGTATGATCTCATGAACGTGACAAATTATCAAATTTCACATAATTGACATGAAACAATTTTACTTTCACAAAGATTGAAATCCCTCAGCACTTCATTTTAAGGAACATAACGTAACGCAGACATCTCACAGACTGTAAATCATCGTGATAACTACATGTAGCATAAACCAAGTAAGTTCAAAAGCAGTGAGAATTTACACCGCTGTAGTCTTGGACAACACTGTACCGCCTCAAACACCACCAAAGCGACAGGTGTAATAATTCCTATATGCAGTTTTGCCCCTACATTCTAGACATCAATATCGTAGTTCTTTAATTCCTATACTCATCTTTGTAATCAAAATAGCTGACGTATTTTTCATGTTGATTATTAGTTTCATGAGCTTATAATGGTACAAAAGTAATGCCATATAATTGTAAAGGGTGAGAAACAGACACACAGACGTCACATATTGGTGTCTATGGTAAGATCTTTGTTCTGTGACTCGCAGTCCTTTTCAACACTGATACCTTGCGGTGTCTCCCTGCCACCAGTGTTATACGCGAGGATTCGTGCCAGCAGTCGCGAGGGCTCCGGGATATCGCGCCAGCGCTGTTGCAGCACACAGGTTATGACGACCCTGAGGTGCGGATGCTTCCAGCCGTAGATGAACGGATTAAGGCAGCTGTCGAATACGAGGGGGAGACCCACGTAAGGCATCACGCTGAGAACTCGGTACAGAGCGGGTCCTTCCAGGAATGGGATACAGAGAAAGACACTCACGAAAGGAGTTACGCACAGGACGAAGCAGCATACCACGTACAGGAGATTCTTGGTGATTACCAACTCGGTATGCCTGCGACCGCTTTTCTCCGTCGGCATTGAGCACGACCTGGACTTGAGAGCGCTCCTTTTCACGTGCCTATAGATCAGCCAGTAGCTGAAGAACGTCACACCGAACGCAATTGACGACGAGCCAACCACAAGGTAGAGAAAAGTATTTGCATTCTTGTGAGTGAAGTCACAGATGCAGACTCGTGTGAGGGCATTGTATCCAAGACGACCATGACCAGTAACATGAGGAACCACCAAAACTACGATGGGATACAGCCAAGACATTGTCACCATGACGACCAGATTTCTCGAAGAGAAGACGCGGTTGTATGTGTGCTTAGGTTTGATGATGAGCACACAGCGATTTACAGCAATAAGCATCATGGTAATGACACTACTCCCGACAGATAGGATATCAAGAGCGGCTGTCAGTTGGCACAGAACCTCGGGTAGTGGTCTGTCCAATATCGGGACGATTTGAAAAGGCTGAGCGGCTGATACTAACAGGTCACTGACGCAAAGATTCACGATGAGACAGAAGGTTTTCGTCTGGAGTTTCCTCGACAGTGCGCTCGCCAGCAACAGCACGACATTCCCCGTCACCCCAACAACGAACACAGCGCTAAACCCTACGGCTAAACAAATATCTGCGGGAGCGAGACGGGAATCAGATTGGCCTAAAGTCTCATTACTGTCTTTGTAACTTGCTCGACTCGCCATCTTGTCTCATCATGGGAAGCAGTCCTGAAAGGAAACCACGCAGGGGTAATATTAAGTGCATCCTGATTATTACAATGTCTGAATTATAAAATGTTTAACGTGATTGTTTGAAAGCTTCTATCGGCGCTATCTTTTGTTGTTGTTGTTGTTAATTGTTGGCTGATTTGAGATCTCCTTAGCCTAGAGCGCTCATTCCAGTTGATTGCACAGGAGTAACAATGAAAACGTTTCAGACAAGAAGTACAAGGTAATTGTGTCGGTTTCTGCAGAAAGGACGTCTCAGATATTATTAATTCACCTCATAAGTCAATAGAAGGTTAAACTTTTATAGTGAGGTGTGTTTGTATGTGTAGGTAAGGGTGAAGAGTCAATATCCCACGAGGGGATACATATTGATTATTTACTGTAGTCGTGTTGCGTTACATCTAATGTGTTTTGCAATAAGTTGCAATAAGTTTTGTGTGACGTTCGTTATTCCAAAGGTTTGTTAATCCGAAAATGAAAGAGGAATCGTTATTTCAAAAATTCGTTATTCCGGAACACACTAATTCCCTAAACCGAGGGGATCATCAATCCGAAAATAAAAAGGGTTCGTTAATCCAAACATTTGTGGCGTTATTCCAAAGGTTCGTTATTCTGAAAGTTCTTAATTCCGAAAATGAAATAAGGTTTGTCATTCCGAAGGTTCGTAACTGCAAAATTGAATAAGGTCCGTTTGTCCGAATATGAAATAAGGTTTGTTAATTCGAAAATATAGACGTGCGTACTACCGAAGCTTCGGAATTACCAACTTTATTTCGCTTTCAGATTAACCTATACGTTCGGAATGACGAATCTCTTTTCCCTTTTGGATTAATGAACCATAGGAATAACGAACATAATTTAATTTTCGTATTAACGAACCTTTAGAATTTTGTACCTTCGAAAACACGAACTGTAACCAAGTTTTGTTTTTATCGTATTATCTTGACTTTGATTTCAGTTTGAGGAATCAAATCAGACCTTCAAGAATAGATCATGGGATAAATAACATATCCATCGGTAAAATCGAACTTTTATGCTTTTGGACATTGCTGAAGACAGAATAACACTCTAAAGAAGATCTCACACATGAATAATAGACTCCAGTGCAGTGTTACGGAACTAAAAAAAAAAAGTCTGGTATTATCTATATAGATTTTGATTGAGTTAGGAAGTACAATATATGATTTAACAAAACGTAATTAAATCTGTTTGACTTGACTCTCTTGTGAAAATCACGGTTCGACAGCTTCGTGACTCGACCGAGTTGCGTAAACGGAATTCCCTTCCTTCTCCAGAGGAGGGGGACCCCGACATAACCTTTCACCGACATGCAGATTGGTGATACAGAAAGTTCCTCAACATCTAAACATTGTCTATTCATCTGTTACGGGTGAACGATCGCCAGTCATGCAGTCAGAGGGGAAGAGTGAACTCGGACAGTTGTCGGGCGAGTGACGAAATTGTCGTCTCCGTGATTTTCACGGGTAAGTGTTGTCATCATCAAAAGAAATTCTGCTATTTTCGCCTCTTCAGAGTAAACACACGCACACACACACACACACACACATATTCAAAGAAAACAAAAAGGAAAATGCGGGTGGGGACCAACAGAAATATACGAAACATACCACTCCGCATGCACTTTCCACTCCAGTTAATCGAAAAGAAAAGCTGAGGGAATCCATACACAGTATACTGCCACTCTGTGTCAGGAGAAGCACACTCGCACGGACAGCAAACAGAGCGTCTCGCCCAATTTTGTCCAGGGTAGTATGTTGTATAGAAGTCGAGAATAAAATGGAATCATACGACTGTTATACGATCTGCAGGAAAAAAAAAAACGACGAACATCGAGCAATGAGGAAGTTCCTCGAAACATGCCGTGTCAAGAAACAATATATCTGACCGCAAGAAAACAGTGGTCAACATTCATCCATGTCTCGACTTTTCGTTTCTATTCCAGTGCTATGGAGGGGAGTGAAAGATGGTGGGAACTCAACAAGACGTCACACATATCAGCAGTGACAGCAAACAGATCAACAACAGACTTTCTTACAGTAACAGCAACAGAACTTTATTCCTTCCTCAAGCGCCATGTCTTTCCGAAAGGCCGCACGAAACTTTCTGCCTCTATACATGGGCTGAACATGTTACACTCAATTTACATAAAATACATATTCATGACATCCAGATTTCACCAGAATAACCTTTGTCCTCTTTGTCTACGCTTTGTGTGCTTATCTACAGAGTAGGAATCAGCTACACATATCAATTTCATTGCCACCTCGTTTCGAACGATTCATGTTTGTGTTTGCCCGCTGTGTTTTGAATGCCAAAGCAAAAAAAGAACAGTAATGAGATTAGCACTTTCAAACCTGCATCTGGCTTAAAAACTCCTTGATCAAAAGCATTTTCGGTTCCACCTTCTTCAGAGAAAACGGCCGGAACATTCTTTCAAAACAAACGTGATATGAAATCGATCAGCTTCGTTTTATAGTGGAGACGAATCACGGCACAAGTAGATGCTTGAGCAGAGTGGAATCTACAAGTATTTCTGCAGATCTGTAACATCACATGGTGGGGTATTAATACACAAAACTACTTCTGTAATTGATCTCGGGAATATCAAATTTAAAGTATACTGTCGTCCTGTATAGCAAATTTGCGTGCAGTGGAATGCTTATCTAGCGTATTTGACTGTGCACATCAACACTATCAGGCATTTACCACTTCGTAGTGTAGGTAAGACTCTGAGAGAAGAGATTCATAACTTTAAAATGGAAGTAGGCCTACCCCCGAAACTTGTCAAAATTAGATAATGTTAAGCCAACCGACCCAAGTGTTTAATAGTTTCCTCCAAACTCAAGTAGTGTTTCTTTTGACAAAACAGTTCCTCAAAGGAAAGGATCCATGCATGGAAACGTATTAACTTTCGCCCTACGAACTGTGCACATGAAACACACAGACATGACTGCAAGAAGACAGGTAAAACTGTGTGCACCAATATAATACAGGCGTCACACTCTCCTGATATTGAACAAGGATTATGTAGATCGGACACACGATTAAAATGAACAAATCGGCTCTGATGGTCTAAAGATAGGGTCATTCGTGAGGGTCTCTTTTAAAAGCCATAGTATGGCCACCGGTGTAGTTTTTCAGGCTCCAGGAGCAAGTTCGTGTTTCTCTCATATGTTCTTAGGAGTAAATTAATAACGATTCACAGCTTCGTGTGTTGTTCTCGTGCCATTGTGTGACACTCAGTGGGTATCGTAATTGTTTCGGCTGTTGGTTGGCTTTTAACTAAGTTCGGGGCCAACTTCCTACGAAACGTTGTGTCAACTTCGGGACAGTATAGCTCAGCGCAACTTCTTTTATTGCTACGCGTTTACACGCGGTCGCATCGAGATCATTTCTACCCTCCAATATTCCTAGCCAGTCTTGACTCAGAAATGCGAAATGTCTTCGAAAAAAGAAACGCATTGAATATTGTGACGCATATACGAAATAACAACGCTCGTGATCTCTGTGTACTAATTGTGGCCAGGGATATGGATTAAAGAAAGAATCGTGATGCATCATTACTTTGTTTTGCAACTACTGAGGTTTCGTACTGCTTGTCTACAGCACGGTTACAAATTCAAAACGTCATAATATGAATTCTGGAAATGTGAACAAACTTCTCGTAATCAATCGTATAATCTCATAACGAGTCAATTTGCCAATTCTGATAGAACTTGCCACGGCACAATTTCACTTTTTAAAGCACTGGAAATTCCTTAACGCTTCATTTTCATGGAACAGAACGTCACGTACATTTATCACAGTCTATATTTAATTGTGATGATTAGCACACGCCAAGAAGGTTCAAAAGCTATGAACATAGACTGTAAAACATTGGGGGGGGGGGGGGGGTTCTTCAACGGCACCAAAAGCGACAGGTTCAGGCTCATTGCTACAGTTTTGCACTATACTCTAAATATTAATATTGCGCGCAGTTTTTTTTTTCATTTTTTCATCTTATCTTTGTATCGAAATAGCTCACATATTTACCCGATGATATAAATTTGTGGGCTTATGATGATAAAAAGATGCAAAAGTTATGGCATACGGTTTAAAATGTTGGAAAGCACACACACATAAGTCACAAATTGTTCGTGTCAATGGTCAGATTATTGCTTTGTGTCTCGCAGCTCTTTGCGACACTGGAAACTTGTGGTGTCTGCCTGTCACCAGTGTTGTAGGCGAGGATCCGTGCCAGCAGTCGCGAGGGTTCCGGGATATCGTGCCAGCGCCGTCGCAGCACACAGGCTATGACGACCCTGAGGTGTGGGTGCTTCCAGCCATAGATGAACGGATTAAGGCAACTGTCGAATACGAGTGGGAGAGACACGTATGGCATCACGCTGAGAACTCGGTGCAGAGCGGGTCCTTGCAGGAATGGGATAACGATAAAGACACCCGCGAAGGAAGATATGCACAGGACGAAGCAGCATACCACGCACAGGAGATTCTTGGTAATTACCAACTCGGTATGCCTGCGACAATTTTTCTCGGCAGGCATTATAGAGCGTGACCTGGTCTTGAGAGCGCTCCTTTTCACGTGCCTAAAGAGTAGATAGTAGCTGAAGAACGTCACACTGAAGGAAAATGTCGATAAGAAATTCACAAGGTACACGAAGGTGTTTGCATTCTCGTGATTGAAGTCTCAGATGCAAAGTCGTGTGAGTGCGTGGTATCCTAGACGACCGTGGCCAGTAAGCTGAGGAAGGACTAAACCTACAGCGGGAAACAACCAAGACATTGTCACCATGACGACCAGATTTCTCGACGAGAAGACGCGATCGTATGTATGCCTAGGTTTGATGATGAGCACACAGCGATTTATAGCAATAAGCATCAAGGTAATGACACTACTCGCAACAGATAGGATATCAAGAGCGGCTATCAGTTGGCACAGTACCTCGGATAATGGTCTGTCCAATATCGGGACGATCTGAAAAGGCTGAGCGGCGGATACCAATAGGTCACTGACGCAAAGATTCACGATGAGGCAGGAGGTTTTCGACCGGAGTTTCCTCGACAGTGCGGTCGCCAGCAACAGCACGACATTCCCCGTTACCCCAACAACGAACACAGTGCCATATCCTACAGCTAAAAAAATATCTGCAGGAGCGAGAATGGAATTAGATTTACCCAAAGTCTCATTACTGTCTTGGTCGCCAGCTAGATCGGCCATTATTGTCTCGCACAGCACTAAAATGACTACCACGTAGGAGCAATTTTCCGGACGCTATGTTCACATGTCAAAAGAACAAAATGTGCTATGAAATAGTAACCGTCTTCAGACCACTGCAAGTGTCCCTTCATTAAAGATTAAAAAAAGCATCGAGCAATGAGGAAGTTCTTTGAAACATGTTGTGTCAAGAAAATATATCTGACCGCAAGAAAACAGTGGTCAACATTCATCCATGTCTCGACTTTTCGTTTCTATTCCAGTGCTATGGAGGGGAGTGAAAGATGGTGGGAACTCAACAAGACGTCACACATATCATCAGTAACAGCAAACAGATCAACAACAGACTTTCTTACACTAAAAGCAACAGAACTTTAATCCTCCCCTCAAGCGCCATGTCTTTCCGAAAAGCCGCGCGAAACTTTCTGGCTCTATACATGGGCCGAAAATGTTACACTCAATTTACATAAAATATTCATATTCATGGACATCCAGATGTCATCAGAATAACCTTTGTCCTCTTTGTCTACATTTTGTGTGCTTGTGTGTGTGTGTGTGGTGGCACTTACCCAGTGCTCTTGTTCAATTCTCAAATTTCAATGTACAGAGTAGGAATCAGCTACACATGTCAATTTCATTGCCACCTCGTTTCGAACGATTCATGTTTGTGTTTGCCCGTTGTGTTTTGAATGCCAAAGCAAAAAAAAAAAAGAACAGTAATGAGATTAGCACTTCCAAACCATTGTCCTGCATCCAAGTTTCTCCACCTAATTATAGTTTCACTTCATGGCACATCCTTTTCCTGTAAGAACTGGCTTAAAAACTCCTTGATCAAGAGCATGCTCGGTTCCACCTTCTTCAGAGAAAACGGCCCGGAACATTCTTTCAAAACAAACGTGATATGAAATCGATCAGCTTTGTTTTATAGTGGAGAATCACGGCACAAGTAGATGCTTGAGCAGAGTGGAATCTACAAGTATTTCTGCTGATCTGTCACATCACACGGTGGGGTATTAATATACAAAACTACTTCTGTAATTGATCTCGGTAATATCAAATTTAAAGTACTGTCGTCCTGTATAGCACATTTGCGTGCAGTGGAATGCTTATCTACTGTATTTGACTTTGCACATCAACACTATCAGGCATTTGCCACTTCGTAGTGTAGTTAAGACTCTGAGAGAAGAGATTCATAGCTTTAAAATGGAATTAACTTGCCAAAATTAGATAATGTTAAGCCAATCGACCCAAGTGGTTAATAGTTTCCTCCAAACTCAAGTACAAAGTGTAGTGTTTCTTTTGACAAAACAGCTCCTCAAAGGAGAGGATGCATGCATGGAAACGCATTAACTTTGAACTATGCACATGAAACACACAGACATGACTGCAAGAAGACAGGTAAAACTGTGTGCACCAATATAATACAGGCGTCACACTCTCCTGATATTGAACAAGGATTATGTAGATCGGACACACGATTAAAATGAACAAATCGGCTCTGATGGTCTAAAGAAAGAGTCATTCGTGAGGGTCTCTTTTAAAAGCCATAGTATGGCCACCGGTGTAGTTTTTCAGGCTCCAGGAGCAAGTTCGTGTTTCTCTCATATGTTCTTAGGAGTAAATTGATAACGATTCACAGCTTCGTGTGTCGTTCTCGTGTCATTGTGTGACACTCAGTGGGTATCGTAATTGTTTCGGCTGTTTGTTGGCTTTTAACTATTAAAGTTCGGGGCCAACTTCCTACGAAACGTTGTGTCAACTTCGGGACAGTATAGCTCAGCGCAACTTCTTTTATTGCTACGCGTTTACACGCGGTCGCATCGAGATCATTTCTACCCTCCGATATTCCTAGCTAGTCTTGACTCAGAAATGCGAAATGTCTACGAAAAAAGAAACTCATTAGATATTGTGACGCATATACGAAATAACAACACTCGTGATCTCTGTGTACTAATTGTGGCCAGGGATATGGATTAAAGAAAGAATCGTGATACATCATTACTTTGTTTTGCAACTACTGAGGTTTCGTACTGCTTGTCTACAGCACGGTTACAAATTCAAAACGTCATAATATGAATTCTGGAAATGTGAACAAACTTCTCGTAATCAATCGTATAATCTCATAACGAGTCAATTTGCCAATTCTGATAGAACTTGCCACGGCACAATTTCACTTTTTAAAGCACTGGAAATTCCTCAACGCTTCATTTTCATGGAACAGAACGTCACGTACATTTATCACAGACTATATTTGATTGTGATGATTAGCACATGCCAAGAAAGGTCAAAAGCTATGAACATAGACTGTAAAACATTGGGGGGGGGGGGGGGGGTCTTCAACGGCACCAAAAGCGACAGGTTGAGGCTCATTGCTACAGTTTTGCACTATACTCTAGATATTAATATTGCGCGCAGGTTTTTTTTTTCATCTTTTCATCTTATCTTTGTATCGAAATAGCTCACTTACCCGATGATAGAAATTTGTGAGCTTACGATGATAAAAAGATACAAAAGTTATGGCATACGGTTTAAAATGATGCAAAGCACACACACACACACAAGTCACATATTGTTCGTGTCAATGGTCAGATTTTTGCTTTGTGTCTCGCAGCTCTCTGCGACACTGAAAACTTGCGGTGTCTGCCTGTCACCAGTGTTGTAGGCGAGGATCCGTGCTAGCAGTCGGGAGGGCTCCGGGATATCGCGCCAGCGCCGTCGCAGCACACAGGCCATAACCACCCTGAGGTGTGGATGCTTCCAACCATAGATGAACGGATTAAGGCAACTGTCGAATACGAGTGGGAGAGACACGTATGGCATCACGCTGAGAACTCGGTGCAGAGTGGATCCTTGTAGGAATGGGATAACGATAAAGACACCCGCGAAGGAAGATATGCACAGGGCGAAACAGCATACCACGCACAGGAGATTCTTGGTGATTACCAACTCGGTATAGACCGGGGGCCCAGAAGATTTATTCAGCTGAAAAGGGTCACACTTTTTATTGGTCTCATCATATAGGGATGTGTCCAAGGGTCAATAAAATGAATTGCTGGCAAGTCACATCCTGTACCGTAAGCCTAGGGACCACAAAAAGGGACCCCGAAAAATGGATTTATTCAGCCGAAGGGGGTCACGGACAAAAGTTGGTGGATATTGTTCCTTTGGGTGTACTTATCATGAAAACAGCAATGCCAGCTATTTTATCCTGTACGGGGCCCCAGACAGTAGCCCCAAAGGGCCCCAGAAATATGGTGTTATTCAGCTGAAAAGGGTCACGGCTAATTTCTTTTGCAATGGAAGTAGTTCCCATCAGAGATATCCAAAACACCAATGCCAGCTATTTTATCCTGTACGGGGCCCTAGACAGTAGCCCCAAAGGGCCCCACCCCCCCATAGGCCTACGTACAAACACACACAAACATTGATTTTATTCAGTTGAAAAGAGTCACGGCTAATTTCTTTTGCAATTGAAGTAGTTCCCATCAGAGATATTTAAAACACCAATACCAGCTATTTTATCCTGTACGGGGCCCCAGACAGTAGCCCCAAAGTGCCCCACCCCCATAGGCCATACGTACAAACACACACAAACATTGATTTCATTCGTGCAGCTGAGAAGAGTCACGGCTAATTTCATTTGCATTGGAAGGAGTACCCTTCAGAGATATCAAAAACATCAAAGTCAGCTATGTTATCCAGTACGGGGCCCCGGACAGTAGCCCCAAAGGAGCTCCCCCCCCCCCCCCAACACACACACCCACACTAGTTTCATTCAGCTGAAAAGAGTCACGGCTAATTTCTTTTGCAATGGAAGTAGTACCCATCAGAGATATCCAAAGTACCAAAGCCAGCTATTTTATCCTGCACGGGCCCCAGTCAGTAGCCCCAAATTGCTCCCTCCCCCCCCCCCCCCCCCCCCACACACACACATTGATTTTGTTCAGCTGAAAAGGGTCATGGCTACTTTCTTTTACAATTGGTAGTAGGCATACTCATCAGAGATATCCAAAACACTAAAGCCAGTTATTTTATCCTGTACGGGGTCCCAGACAGTAGCCCCGAAGTGCACCCCCAACACACACACACACACACACACACACACACACACACACACACACACACACACATTAGTTTCATTCAGCCAAAATGGGTCACGGCTAATTTCTTTTGCAATGGAAGTATACCCATCAGAGATATCCAAAGCACCAAAGCCAGTTATTTTATCCTGAACGGGGCCCCAGACAGTAGCCCCAAAGTGCCCCCCCCCCCCTCTCCACATACACACACATACACACACACACACACACACACACACACACACACACACACACACACACACTAGTTTCATTCAGCTGAAAAGGGTCACGGCTAATTTCTTTTGCAATGGAAGTAGTACCCATCAGAGATATCCAAAATACCAAAGCCAGTTATTTTATCCTGTATGGGGCCCCGCACAGTATAGCCCCAAACACGGGTAATTTCTTTTCCACTGGAAGAAGTACCTATCAGAGATATTCAACACACCAAGGCTAATTATTTCATCCTGCACAGAGCCCTAGACAGTAGCTCCACAGTGTCCCATCCATTATACATGTACTGTGAATCAGCTGAAAATGGTCTTACAAATTCTTTTGTAACGTTAATATCAGGGCCTACTGAACAGAGATATCACAAACACTAAAGCAAGTCATCTTATCAGAGATATCACAAACACTAAAGCAAGTCATCTTATCCTGTATACGGGGTCCCATAGGTTACAGTAGCAAAACACTCAAGAAATTTGCAAAGGAAGCATACTTCTGTATAGTGCACAACCAAGATGACCATATTACGAAAACCAGTCATTTCATCTTGTACTGGGCCCAGGTTACAGTAGCCATAAAGTGCCCCTCCCCCACATAATTATTATGACATCATTTAGCTGAAAAGAGTCATAGTTGTTTTTCTTTTACAATCGAAGAAGGCCTTAGTTTACATCATAGATACCCAAAACATCAAAGCCAGTTATGTTTTCCCAGCCAATTTTGCACTTTTGTTGGTTCATTAATTTTGATAGAAGGTTCGAATTCGTAAAATGGGTATTCAAATTGGCTGGTACCCTACGTTCATTCAAATTCGCCTTGACTTGCCGAAAAGTGTATTTCAGTCATTAAATTTCGCGAAAGACAGTCAAATTCCAAACGTGTTCATTCAAATTCAAATCATGCTATTTCTTTGTTTCAGATCTTTTTAACATGTGTTTCTATGTGTGTTTTCGTTTCATCTATAAATTACTGTTATAAAGCAGTAAAAGTGTCATATTTCTTATCTAGTATAACTGGATTTGGCTGTTCTGTGACCAGACTGGTAACGCTCCTTCTCTTTCATATACATGTCATTATAGGCATATACGTGTACCAGTAATGCAGCTTAACTTCATTTTTTATATAGTCATGACAGCACAATATATACAGACGTATATCTCTAGAAGACATAGAAAGAATTATATAAAAAAAGAAAAACATTTGAGGATCATAACCTTGACTTCTTGTAACTGGCCGACCGCTCGGAATAAAGCGCTCGTAACGGCCAGATAATTTGTGGCTTCTTACTTCTTTGGATTCAAAAGGCACGTTAAAAAATGGTGTCAAAGTCTCTTAAACGAATACGAAAACATGAAATGCTATGATGCTTACAAAACAATAACTACGACGAAAGAAAATAAGGAAAGAGGCCAAGCATGAACATATCTGTTTAATTGACTGCAGAACATGTTAAATTAGATGGCCAGAAATCAATTTGAATGAACGAGCGCAGCATGTAATCACGTGACTATATCATTATGAATTTATGAATGAACGGATAGTGGAATGGTACTTGTATTATATGGATTTCAGTTGAAAAAGTGTTATTTAGAATAAGGTTAGAGGTAATGTGACTGTTTCAAAATAAATTTGAATGAAGAGATTAATATGACATTGAACTACCATGTCATCTAGGCGAAGTTTTTGCTAAATTTAATTCAACATTAAAGAATTCGATTAAAAGAGGTGCGATATTGGCCCGGATGCAGGGCCCTTGACAGGTATAGCCCCAAGGTATTCCCACCCCATATGAATTAATTGTTTTTAGGTGAAAACAGTCATGTATGCCTACTTTCCTTGGCAGTGGAATTAACAGCTGAGATACGTAAAACACAAACCCATCCAGTTAAGGGGCCCCCAGCCAGTAGCTGGAAAGTGCTCCCGTATTATTATATTCTAAGTGAAAAGAATCATTGCTATAATTTCTTTTGCAATGGAAGTAGTACTCAAGGAGGTATCAAAAACACCGAAACCAGTTATATAGCTGTACGGGGCCCCACGGAGTGTTCCTAAAGTGTCCCCACATGTAATTCCACTATCAAGATCTGCATCCCGATCTATTCAATCTGTCAGATCGGGAGAGAGCGGCAAAAGTGTACGGGGACCGGGAGCATCGTAGCAGCAGCGTTTGGGTGATGGGGTTGGGTCTGGCAATTTTACAGATCGGGAAGAAATTTTGAACTGGTTCAAAATTTCTTCCTCATCTCCCCATCAAGATTGACCTATTTTGAATCGTAGCTCAAACGGGGAGAGAGCAGTGACAGTGTAAATACCGCGGGATGAGCGTAACAATTCCAGGTTTTTCTGACCGTAGTAACAGCGGCACAAGAACGGGAAATATAGTCTAAACTAGACACCGACGACATGGTCCCACTGCTGCGCCGCTTTCTTGATCAAAGCACGACCTTCCCGCTTTAACGACGCTCTCACTAAGTTCTCTACTCTCGTATAAAATCAAGGCCTGTTCCTACGACGCTTCATTCCTGCTTCGATAACGCTGTTGGCCGCTTTAGCTAAGCTGTTCCAACGCTTTCCCAGACTCAATTATGCACGTCTTCCGCTCTCGCCGCTCTAAAATCGAACGTAGCCGATACGCTGGAAAATGTTTGCCAGAACAGCAAAAGTGATGATGATGAGGAGGACGCGTTGTCGTTGTCGCGAAAATGAAGACGAAGGAGCGCATATTTAAGAAGAAGAGATGCACACAATAAAGAGAATAAAGCAAAACACTTTGGAGCTACTGTACGGGACCCCGTGACAGGATAAGATATCTGACTTTGCTATTTTGATATCCGATGGATACTACTTCCATTGCAAAATAAATTAGCCGTGACCCTTTTCGGCTGAATGAAACCAGTATTATGTGTGTGTGTGTGTGTGTGTGTGTGTGTGTGTGTGTGTGTGTGTGTGTGTAGGGGGCACTTTGGGGCTACTGTCTGGGGCCCCGTACAGGATAACATAACTGGCTTTAGTGCTTTGGATATCTCTGATGAGTACTACTTCCGATTGCAAAGAAAGTAGCCGTGACCCTTTTCAGCTGAATAAAATCAATGTGTGTGTGTGGGGGGGGGGGGGGGAGGGGGGGGGGGGGGGTAACAGGACAATTTGGGGCTATTGTCTGGGGCTACTGTCTGGGGCCCCATGCAGGATAAAATAACTGGCTTTGGTATTTTGGATTTCTCTGATGGGTACTAATTCCATTGCAAAAGAAATTAGCCGTGACCCTTTTTCAGCTGAATGAAACTATTGTGTGAGTATGTGTGTTGGGGGGGGGGGGGGGGCACTTTGGGGCTACTGTCTGGGGCCCCGTACAGGACAAAATAACTGGCTTTGGTGTTTTGTATGTCTCTGATGGGTACTACTTCCATTGCAAATGAAATTAGCCGTTACTCTTATCAGCTGAATCAAGTCAATGTGTGTAAAAGAATCACTGCTATAATTTCTTTTGCAATGGAAGTAGTACTCAAGGAGGTATCAAAAACACCGAAACCAGTTATATAGCTGTACGGGGCCCCACGGAGTGCTTCTAAAGTGTCCGCACATGTAATTCCACTATCAAGATCTGCATCCCGATCTATTCAATCTGTCAGATCGGGAGAGAGCGGCAAAAGTGTACGGGGACCGGGAGCATCGTAGCAGCAGCGTTTGGGTGATGGGGTTAGATCTGGCAATTTTACAGATCGGGAAGAAATTTTGAACTGGTTCAAAATTTCTTCCTCATCTCCCCATCAAGATTGACCTATTTTGAATCGTAGCTCAAACGGGGAGAGAGCAGTGACAGTGTAAATACCGCGGGATGAGCGTAACAATTCCAGGTTTTTCTGACCGTAGTAACAGCGGCACAAGAACGGGAAATATAGTCTAAACTAGACACCGACGACATGGTCCCGCTGCTGCGCCGCTTTCTTGATCAAAGCACGACCTTCCCGCTTTAACGACGCTCTCACTAAGTTCTCTACTCTCGTATAAAATCAAGGCCTGTTCCTACGACGCTTCATTCCTGCTTCGATAACGCTGTTGGCCGCTTTAGCTACGCTGTTCCTACGCTTTCCCAGACTCAATTATCAGATTATGCACGTCTTCCGCTCTCGCCGCTCTAAAATCGAATGTAGCCGATACGCTGGAAATGTTTGCCAGAACAGCAAAAGTGATGATGATGAGGAGGACGCGTTGTCGTTGTCGCGAAAATGAAGACGAAGGAGCGCATATTTAAGAAGAAGAGATGCAAACAATAAAGAGAATAAAGCAAAACACTTTGGAGCTACTGACGGGACCCTGTGCAGGATAAGATATCTGACTTTGGTATTTTGATATCCGATGGATACTACTTCCATTGCAAAAGAAATTAGCCGTGACCCTTTTCGGCTGAATGAAACCAATATGTGTGTGTGTGTGTGTGTGTGTGTGTGTGTAGGGGGCACTTTGGGGCTACTGTCTGGGGCCCCGTACAGGATAACATAACTGGCTTTAGTGCTTTGGATATCTCTGATGAGTACTACTTCCGATTGCAAAAGCAAGTAGCCGTGACCCTTTTCAGCTGAATAAAATCAATGTGTGTGTGTGTGTGGGGGGGGGGGAGGGGGTAAGGGGGCAATTTGGGGCTACTGTCTGGGGCTACTGTCTGGGGCCCCATGCAGGATAAAATAACTGGCTTTGGTATTTTGGATTTCTCTGATGGGTACTAATTCCATTGCAAAAGAAATTAGCCGTGACTCTTTTTCAGCTGAACGAAACTATTGTGTGAGTATGTGTGTGTGGGGGGGGGGCACTTTGGGGCTACTGTCTAGGGCCCCGTACAGGACAAAATAACTGGCTTTGGTGTTTTGTATGTCTCTGATGGGTACTACTTCCATTGCAAATGAAATTAGCCGTTACTCTTATCAGCTGAATAAAGTCAATGTGTGTGTGTGTGTTTGTACGTAGGGCTTATAGGGGGTGGGGCACTTTGGGGCTACTGTCTGGGGCCCCGTGCAGGATAAAATAGCTGGCTTTGGTGTTTTGGATATCTCTGATTGGTACTCCTTCCATTGGAAAAGAAATTAGCCCTGAATCTTTTTAATTGAATAAAATCAATGTTTGTGTGTGTTTATACGTAGGCCTATGGGGGGTGGGGCCCTTTGGGGCTACTGTCTAGGGCCCCGTACAGGATAAAATAGCTGGCATTGGTGTTTTGGATATCTCTGATGGGAACTACTTCCATTGCAAAAGAAATTAGCCGTGACCCTTTTCAGCTGAATAACACCATATTTCTGGGGCCCTTTGGGGCTACTGTCTGGGGCCCCGTACAGGATAAAATAGCTGGCATTGCTGTTTTCATGATAAGTACACCCAAAGGAACAATATCCACCAACTTTTGTCCGTGACCCCCTTCGGCTGAATAAATCCATTTTTCGGGGTCCCTTTTTGTGGTCCCTAGGCTTACGGTACAGGATGTGACTTGCCAGCAATTCATTTTATTGACCCTTGGCCACATCCTTACATGATGAGACCATCAAAAAGTGTGACCCTTTTCAGCTGAATAAATGCTCTGGGCCCCCGGTCTAGTATGCCTGCGACAATTTTTCTCGGCAGGCATTATAGAGCGTGGCCTGGTCTTGAGAGCGCTCCTTTTCACGTGCCTAAAGAGTAGACAGTAGCTGAAGAACGTCACACTGAAGGAAAATGTCGATACGAAATTTACAAGGTACACGAAGGTGTTTGCATTCTTGTAATTGAAGTCACAGATGGAAAGTCGGGTGAGTGCGTGGTATCCCAGACCTGGTGGCCAGTAAGCTGAGGAATGACTAAACCTACAGCTGGAAACATCCAAGACATTGTCACCATGACGACCAGATTTCTCGACGAGAAGACGCGGTTGTATGTGTGCCTAGGTTTGATGATGAGCACACAGCGATTTATAGCAATAAGCATCAAGGTAATGACACTACTCGCAACAGATAGGATATCAAGAGCGGCCGTCAGTTGGCACAGTACCTCGGATAATGGTCTGTCCAATATCGGGACGATCTGAAAAGGCTGAGCGGCGGATACCAACAGGTCACTGACGCAAAGATTCACGATGAGGCAGGAGGTTTTCGTCTGGAGTTTCCTCGACAGTGCGCTCGCCAGCAGCAGCACGACATTCCCCGTCACCCCAACAACAAACACGGTGCTATATCCTACGGCTAAAAATATATCTGCAGGAGCGAGAATGGAATTAGATTTACCCAAAGTCTCATTACTGTCTTGGTCACCTTGTTGTTACCGTTGCTGTTTTACATTTCCATTTATTTAAGCTTTCATTAACATAAAGCACTCTCGCGAGTTGATGGCGCAAGCGCTAACCAAGATATCGGTGTCCAGAAAGCAGTTTTCTATACAAGGCATATCTATGATTTACCGTTCAATGAGAATTTGTCACCAAAATACCATAAACCTCTCAATCATTCATCGCATCGCCTATTCATAGCTTAGCTTTTAGGCTCTATATCGACGTCATGTTACAAGTTTAATAGTTACAGCGTGTTTTGCGATGTGTGTCCGTGTGGTCTGGTCTTCTTTACACAAGGTAGCCTTTTCAGTATGACAACGGCTATACAATAGGGCGCTGCCATAATAAGTACCTTAGCGTTGGAGGGTAACCTCCATTTTAAATACAGTTTTTTTTTTTTCAAAAGGGACAATGAGGGTTTAAAAACATCCTGCCCAAGAACGCTGGACATTAACGGGATGCAAATTAGTTCACTCCGATTGAAAGCGAGGAGTCTTTTCCTTTATGCCACAGTGCACAATATAGGTTTTCCTATCCATTTTCGCACTTTTGTCATTCAATTTCAAAGATTTATTATTCAATTCCGTCCCGAGAAGCACGTGGAATGCAAATCCTAACTTCAATTTCGTCAATTGTCATTGTAATTCGTTTTTCGTCAAAAATTTTCGACGACATAGCATTCAGAATCGTCAATTGTCATTCATATTCATCCCTCCCGCTGACGGATAGCAGAATGTGAAGATCAAATTCGTTTTTGTTCACTTGATTTCATGAATTTTTCATTCAAATTAGCCAGATGTTGTCGATTCTTTATTTTGAGGGTGAACCAACTTTAAGCCGACATATTTTTACTTTCTCTCGTAAGCAAACGTAATTATGTTATCCATTCTTTGACATTAAACAAGCTACAATTCTACACTTAAAATTTTGTCTCAAATCATGTTTGCCTAGAATCGTTTGTCAGTGTTTTCGTTTGCGAGACGGTACGTCTGTTTGAATCAGTGTGTACTCGGATTGCTTGTGTGTGTGTCTGTATCTGTGGTTCTGTGTGTGTGTGGGGGGGGGGGGGACACTTGTGTGTATGTTAACTCTTGAATGTAAAATGTGAACGGTTACAGAAAAAAATACATGACTGACTGGGAAATCACACCGGATAGAGATATGAGACGAATACGAATGAAAATTTAACGAAAATGATTGACAAAAGACTAAATCGATCCTGCGTTTTGAGTGCTGCGAGTGAGACTGACGAATACCAGTTGAGCCCCCCTTTTTTTATTGCTTGTCAGCTGATTAAACCCGGAAGTGGTAAATAAACTGCTCCACTCCATGCTACCCAGAAAAAAAAGAGATAATTCTGAAGACATCGAGGGAAACTAGATGTACCGCCTGGAGATGTACACAAGCACTGGTGGTAAATAATGTGTCTCAGTTAGCCAGAATAATAGGGCAGTAAGGATTATATTGGGACTGTCATGATCTTTAGAATACAAGCAATGTTGAGAAATTAGAGAGTTCGTTGAAACAGGTTGTGGTATTTCTTATCCCAACAGGACAAATTGGCATTCATTCATATTTCAGCTTTCCTCCTTTTTTTTTGATCCCAGCTCTGAGAAGAATCGCCTTTTATCCAAAGTTTGTGTTTTTTTTTGTTTCTGTACATGTGTGTGTGTGTGTGTGTGTGCGTGTGTGAAGCGTGTGGTTTGTGTCTACTTTGGTTTATTCAAAGATGAGTACATTATACAACATTATACCGTGTCATTATCCCACAGGCATATTTAAGTGATTTCACATTCTCACAAGGGAATGATTCTGTAACCAGCCAAGCTTTCTGCACATGTACGTGTACTTTTATTCAAGTTCAGTTGCCGCATTTTTAGTGATAGAAATGAATCTTAAAGTTAAATCATGCAACTGTAACTGACAGACAGCATTTGTGTATTCATAAATCCATGACTTTGCCTCTTTTTCCCCTAAGGACACAGTGCATTTATACTTTATTATATTATCGTCATGATGCTTACGTGGCATATAATTTTATCAATTCTTTTCTCTACACAAGATTCATTCTTTTTCAAGAAAGTTTATCATGCATGTGGTTACTCCCCACTGTCTGAGGCACACAATGTCTACAGGATTGAGTTGCCGTAAGTGATCGCAACTCATATGTACCAATTCTTAATGTATGCCCCTAACACATGGTAGTCATAGGTCCTGCAAGTTCAAAGATAGCAGCTGACGATGCATTCATATCAACCACCTTGGGACAGTTTTCAACTCTATTCTCATCACAAGTTAGTGATTGCCTTATCTAATACAATATCTCAGTCCTATAGTACATTTTTGGAATTTGAATCTATTCAGTAAGAATGAGCTACAAGTATGAATTTCTTTGCTTCCTCTTATCGAACAATTCAAGTGTTTCCTCACTGTGTTTTAAATGTCAAAGAAAACTTATCATCCAAGTGTGCCCCTTGCCCAGCGTGGTGATTCCAATTGTGGCTACATTTCATGGCACATCTATATTTCCTTGAAGAGTTGATTAAAATAATTACATTGTAGTGTAAAAACATGTACATTTTCACTTCCTCCACAGCAAACGGCAGGGACATTAATTCTTTCAAATATGACAGTAACTCATAGATAAGCTTTAATCTACAGATTTGGGGAGCCACGACACAAGTGGCTGTTTGAGTAGGAGGAATCTATTTCTTTTGATCTGTTAAATCACGCATATACACACACACATTCCAACACAAAATTGTACAAGTGATCCTGTAAAAAGAATTTAGTCCTTCAAGTGTCATCCGAAAGATTCTAAAGCAAATGTGCGTGCAATTTCTACTGGAAAGAAGACAGTGTCCCACGGTGTGTTCACATAGTCGACTTTATGAAAACGCTCGAATCTAACAGTGTGAAGATGATTTCGCACTGTGGTATGGTTTTTTCACAGCGTTCAAATAGTAATGCTTTGTTTCACACTGTGTATTGATGACTCACATTGTGTTCACACTGTTAAAACGCTCGAATTTAACAGTGTGGAGAGATTTCACACTGTGTTTCTCACGCTGTGGGACACTGTTTTCTTTGCAGTAGGGATGGAATGCTTGGTTTGCATTATGTAACTTTGCACCTTAACACCAACAGTTGCCAGATCAGATTTCTTATTATACGTCAGATTCTTAGACGAGAAAGCATTGGATTATTCGCGAGGACATCTTAAGCCGTCCTACGACCGCCGGTGGAGATTCGTAGTCTCAAGCAGCAACTTCATGAGCCGTGTCAAAATCTTCCTTGTAGCTACTGCGTTTCCTTCGTGTGTCCTTCGAGTAAAATTTAATCATAGAATATAAAGATTCACATCTTCATGTATCGCCTTCATGTGTGGTGCTGGAGGTCTGTGACCTTCTGTACTTGCTTCGGCTGTTGATAGGATTTTGACCAAGTTCGGACCAACTTCGCACGAAATTGACAATTTCATATTCGTATTGCCCTCTTGTGTCGTCTTCGGGGCAGCGTACATGACGCGCAGCACAACTTCTTTCATTGATATACGTTTACACGGGTATATCGAGAACATCTCTATTCTCCGATTTTCATAGCCCGTCTTGACAAAGAAACGCAAAATGTGTATGGCGATATTTCGGAACACATTCGTGACACACGTGCAAATTACAACACTCGACATGCATTTCTGTGCAGTCTGGGCCTACTTGTGGCCAGGAAAAGGGCACTAATATTGACTAAATAAACATTTGTAATACACCATAGATTTGACTAGCAACTACTGATGTTTCGTACTGCTTGCCTTCAGCAAGGTCACAGAAAAAAAAAGTTATAATGTGACTTAACTTCTCGTATTCGTGATTAACATCAGAAACAAACACACACACCCGTACATAATTATAAATTATAAACTTCACTTCTACCAGAAAGTTAAACTTATTCTGAGCAATCAAACGTATGATCTCATTAGCGTGACAAATAGTCAAGTTTCACATTATTGGCATGAAGCAATTTTACTTTCACAAAGATTGGAAATTCCTCAGCACTTCATTTTTATGGAACATAACGTAACGCAGACATCTCACAGACTGTGTATCATCGTGATAACTATACATGTAGCACGATCCAAGTAAGTTCAAAAGCAGTGAGAATTTACACCGTTGCAGTCTTGGACAACACTGTACCGCCTCAAACACAACCAAAGCGACAGGTGTATAACGCCATATTCCTATATGCAGTTTTGCCCGTACACTCTAGATATTAATATAGTATTTTTTTATTCCTATACTAGGCCTAATCTTTGTATCAAAATAGCTGACGTATTTTACATGATGATTATGAGTTCATGAGCTCATAATGATACAACGGTACAAAAAGTAATAAAAAATAATAACAAGTAATAATAAGTAATGAATAATTGAAAAGGACGAGAATCAGACACAAAGACGTCAGATATTCGTGTCTATGGTAAGATCTTCGCTCTGTGACTCGCAGGTCTTTTCAACACTGATACCTTGCGGTGTCTGCCTATCACCAGTGTTGTAGTCGAGGATCCGTGCCACCAGTGGGGAGGGCATCGGAATATCGCGCCAGCGCCGTCGCAGCACACAGGTCATGACCACCCTGAAGTGAGGATGCTTCCAAGCGTAGATGAACGGAGTTAGGCAGCTGTTGATTATGAAGGGGAGACTGGCGTATGCTATCAGGCTGCTGACACGGTAAAGACTGGGTCCTTGAAAGAATAACGTCGATATCATAACACCCATAAAGGGAGTTACGCACAGGACGAAGCAGCATATCACGCACAGGAGATTCTTGGTGATTACCAGCTCGGTATGCCGACGACAGCTTTTCTCGGTCGGCATTGAGCGTGACCTGGACTTGAGGGCGCTCCTTTTCACGTACCTATAGATCAGCCAGTAGCTGAAGAACGTCACGCCGAAGGCAACTGACGACGAGCAAATCACGAGGTATACGAAAGTATTTGCATTCTTGTGAGTGAAGTCACAGATGCAGAGTTGTGTATGGACGTTGTATCCAAGGCGACCATGTCCAATAAGCAAAGGAAGGACTAAAACTACAGTGGGATACAACCATGACATTGTCACCATGACGACCAGATTTCTCGACGAGAAGATGCGGTTGTATGTGTGCCGTGGTTTGATGATGAGCACACAGCGACTGAGAGCAATCAGCATTATGGTAGCGACGCTACTGCCAGTAGATATGATATCCAGTGAAGCTGTCAGTTGGCAGAGCACTTCGGGTATTGCCCGGCTGTTTCTGGCCAACATCGAGACGATCTGAAACGGCTGAACAGCGCAAACCAACAGATCACTGACACTAAGATTGACGATGAGGTAGGAGGTTTTCGTTTGGAGTTTCCTCGACAGTGCGCTCGCCAGCAACAGCACAACATTTCCCGAAACCCCAACAAAGACCACAGCGCTGAATCCTACGGCCAGACATATATCTCCAGAGGTGAGACTGGAAGTGTTTTTGGCCAAAGCCTCATCCCTGTCTTGGTAGCCAGCTGTATCTGCCATCTTGTTTCGTTGGGTTAAGCAGCCCTTGAAATTTCAACCACACTGGAGCATTTTTCAATGCACTTTGTTCATGACATATGCCTATAAAGAACAAAACGTTCAGTGCGATTTATGTGCGACTTGTGAGAGTTCCCTTTTAAGAAGTGCTATTCTTTTCCTAGTTTCCATTTAAGATATTCATGACATGAAATGTCATTTCCAGTATCAATGGAGCAGGCGCTAACCCGTTAAGCAATGATATTGTTTCAGACGTATGCTTACTTGAGTTCAAGAGATCTGTTTCTGTAGAAGGTATATACAATGTAGCTTTGATTAACCATGTATAGAAGACGATTTTTATCTTTCCTCATGATTTATTGTTACCCTTTCCTTTCCACTCATTCATCTTTTTCCCAACTTTATGACATGCATTAGTCATGTTGTGTTATATTTATATTAAACAAATTGACATTCAATCATATCTCGACTATCATCCACTGCATTTTGTGTTTGTGTACGTTGTGTATATTCTTATGTTTGTGTGTGTGTGTGTGCATGTGGTATGTGTCCACTTTGGTTTAATCTAATATCAATTCAAATATTCACGATACGTGTACGACATTGTACGACTGTTATTTCACACATGTGTATTTAAACGATTTCACATTCTCACAAAGAAATGATTCTACACTGTATTCAACCAATCAAGTTCTCTCCACATGTTTCTGTAATTTTATTCAAGATCAATTACCACATTTCAAGAGGTAGAAATGGATCAACTATTCATAACTTTTAACTTTACAACAGACAACATTTGCTGAACTTCATTACTTTGCTTCTATTTTTTTTTCCTTTCTAAAGATTAAGGGCATTTAATATTTTACTATCTTTCCATTACGACGCTTATGTGGCATATCATATCCATTTTCTAGCCTACATGATAAATGCATTCTTTTCACAAAAGTTTGTTATGCATGTGGTTATTCCCAACTGCCTGAGGCACACAATATCTACAGGATTGAGTTGCCATAAGTAATCGCAACTTATGTGCGGATTCTTAATTCTACTCGTTGCATGCCCGTATCACATGTAATCGTTAGTCTCGCAAGTTCATAGCTAGCAACTGACGATATAGTCGCATCAACCAGCTTGGGACAGTTTTCAACTCTGTTCTAATTAGAAGTTGGTGATTGCCTTATCCAACAAATTCAGTCGTAATTCATTTGTCACAATTGAATCAATTGATAGAGAATCAATCCTCTTCACACATTTCTTGCTTCCTTGTTTCGAACGATTCAAGTGTTTATCCACTGTGTTTTAAATGCCAAAGCAAAAAGAAAGTATCCAGTTTAGACTATGAAACTCGTCATCCAAGTTTCCCCGTGACCAACACATTGTATTGTGATTCACATTGTAGCTTCATTTCATGGCACTTCAGTTTTTCTGTAAGGAGCTGACTTAAACCACTCGTTTAAAGCATGCATGTTTCCACTTTCTTCACAGCAAACGGCCACGTGACTTTCTGTCACACATGTGATATTAAATTATAGTCATGCTCCGCGAATGACGGATCCAGTCGCCAATTGGCGGATCCTTAAAACAAAAGAAATAAAAAGAAAATGGGGGGAGCGGCGTGCGCCCCTTTAATTTTGTAAAGGCTTCTCCCCTTTACGGAATTCCTGGATCCGCCCCCGATGCTTTATTTCAGAGATTTAGAGAGCCACACCATTAGTGGTTCTTTGAGCACAGCGCGCGCACTCGGGGAATCTATTCAATATGTAGATGTATGACAATCTTCATGCTAAACGGTTGAGCACAGATTTGTTTTATATAATGTTATCTTTTATTTCTTTATGAGAAGCGAAAGGCCCCCTCTCGCACGAGGGAGATTTCGCATTTTCAGATCTAAAATTCTGAGATAATTATGATGGCAGGTGTACACTGTTAGTGGATATTATTCGATTTTTGCGTCTATAATCAAATAGCACAAAAATGAAGACTAAATTCAGGGTAACGTGCGGGCCGGGAAGGATGTGGGAAGGGGGATATACTATCCTAGTTCCTTCCACACGAGGGAGTTTTTGTATTTCTTTGATTGTCATAGTGCACACTTTTGGTGTTATACTTGAAAAATTGCCGATCCTCAAAGGTTAAACAATTCATAGTATCTGTATCCCCATCAAACACGAGGGAGCTTATGCATTCTTAGAATTGACATGAGACACATCGTACACATTTTTAGTGTATTATTTGGAGAATTTTCAATTTTTGGAAGGCTTTGTTGGGAGGGGATATCACCTTTCATATGAGGGAACTTTGGCATTTTTTTTAAAGTTTAAGATCCGGTACACACTTTTGATGAAATATTCGGAAATTTGTCAATCTCAAAAGTATACAAAGTCTATGGGTGTATGAAAGGGGACCGAGCGGGGAATGTTTGAATTTTCAAAATTGCAATTAAACGATCTGGTGCATACTTCTGGATGAATATTTGGATAATTTTGTACAAAAAAGTACGATATTATTTTCCCTCAGCTTGGGAATTATTGAGATGGGGGCGATTGGGGGCGATTGATGTTTGCCCCAACATTTTCATTGGTGGGGGGAGGGGGGCAACTACCCTTTTGCCCGCAGGATCGACGCCCTTGATCATCCCTGTGTTTGCCCATCTGCATACCTATACACCATAGATGTTTCCTGGCTGAGTCATCCCTTTGGAAGGGAGGGGAGGTGTATGTCATTGCGTAAGGAGTGGGGACATGGGGGGGGGGGGTAAATTCTGGAGGATTTTTTTTTTCGTACGTAATTTGTAGATGGTCCCGAGGGCGCGCTTCATACCACATGTATGATGTTTTATGGCATCAACATCTGAACCATACTTTAAGCCGATATTACTATTTGCGAGAGAGCGAAGTGAGCGAGCGCTTGAGAAAATTATGTATACAAATCCTACAAGATAGAATATTGTTAAGTTCTGTTTAGTTCTCACTAGGCGAGCGTGCGAACGTCATGCATTATGCCGAAGTTAATACAATAACATTTATTCTTCTTCCATTTTTTTTCAAATTTCCGGGGGGGGGGTGTTTGTACAGATCATCCCCCTCCTCCTCCTCCAAGGGGGAGGTGGGAGGATGCATCCCCCATCCCCCATCCGGGATTTACGTCCATGACGTCTAAAGAATATAATAGCCGATTTTGAGAAATATGGTACGATGTAATATTGTTTCCTTTTCACCAGACTAACAATTCCTTAACAATTCATTTTGTTGAGCATAGGCCCTACGTCACACATCTACCTCAAAGACTGTAATTGTGATAGAGTATAGCACACTCGGAACATTCAAAACCTTGAAGCATTGATGTTAGCTTGGACAAGATTGCATCGCCTCTGAAACGGCGCCGACGAAAGTTCCAGTTTTCGCAACATACTCTGGACATTAATGCCATAGATCTGTCATTCTAATCTTCTTCTTCTTTTGTATGAGGTTTGCTGCTACTACGGCTGCTACACTACGTCTCGAAGCTGCAGTAACCATCCAACGGTGTCATGACTTGGGTTGGTCAAGTCGATGGAAGGTTTCCCAGGAGGTCCAAGCCTGGTGCAGTCTCGCAAAATGGGGTCTGCAGTTTGCTCTGGAGCACTACACATGCACGCTGCTGACGGACGAAGGCCCCATTGGTGCATGTTGGCGCCAAAACTGCCGACTCCAGTCCGGAGGCTATTTAGGTTTACCGTACCCACTCTTTGCGGGAGAGATTGACTCCTGGTGGAGTGTCTGTGCTGGGATGGATTGTGAGCTGCGCAGGCTTTGCCATCTCTTGCCAGTCATGCTTCCACGACTCCATTTGATTCAAGTCGGAGTTTGCGAGCAATAATATAATAATAATAATAATATGAAATATTTATTTAGCGCTTAATACAACATGTTTCTAAGCGCTTTACAATGCTAAACAACCAAACATACAAATCAGCTTAGAATAACAAATAATTTACTACAAATGCATACAGGGCCTACATAATCATTAATTCTGCTCTAAAAATAAATGAGTCTTAAGTTTCTTTTTGAAGATGTCAACGGAGGTGGAGGTCTGAATGTGAGTAGGGAGAGTGTTCCAAAGAAGGGGGCACAAACGGAAAAAGCACGGTCACCATAACGATTGTGGGTGCGAGGGCCAAGTTTAAGTTGGGTTGCAGATGATGATCTTAGGTTAATGTGTGTATCCGGTCTGGGTTTCGATGAGATCAGGTCAGTTAGATATATAGGTGAACGGTTATGGATGATGTTGTAGGTGATGAGAAGAATCTTGAACTTGATTCGTTGTGGGATTAACAGCCAGTGGAGATTGCGGATGACAGGGGTGATGCGATCATACTTTCTAGTACAGGTGATGAGACGGGCAGCAGTGTTCTGTATATGCTGAAGTGGAGCGAGATGACATGCAGGTAAGTTGATGAGCAAACTGTTGCAATAATCCAGATGCGATGTTACAAGAGCATTAACAAGTCGTTCTGTGGAGCTCTGGTTGAGGTATTTCCGGATTGTCCTGATCCTGTAGATGCCAGAAGAAGCAGCCCGGCACACCTTGCGAATGTGCTCCTTTACATCCAAGGAGTTGTCCACGATAACGCCGAGATCTCTGGCAGATTTGGACGCATTTATGACAGCTCCATCGATGGTGAGGCTAACAGACTCAATTCTTTTCCGAAATTGTGACACAATGTGGACGACTTCTGTTTTGTTTTCGTTTAACATCATGTTGTTGCCACGAGCCCAAGCCTTTATGTCCCTCACACAGTCTTCCATAGATGAAAGACCGCAAAGCTAGATGATTACGTTTTATGACAACATACAACTGGGTATCATCTGCATACAGCATGTGGCTTATATGTCTGTGAGCCGCGATGACCTCACTCAGAGGGCCAGTATACAAGACAAAGGCCAATGGACCCATTACAGAGCCTTGCGGAACCCCCCACAAGAGAGGGTGTTCGTCTGATTCTGCGCCGTTAATGATGACGGTTTGCTTCCGGTTTTCGAAATATGACTTCAGCCAGGTCAGAGCAGTTCCTTCAATGCCGTAATTGTGACTGAAGCGTTGGATCATTGTATCATGGCCAATTGTGTCGAATGCTGCCGAATAATCCAACAGAACCAAAACGACTTCATGTCCATTGTCTAAGGCTAGCAAAATGTCATTGAAGACCTTGAGGAGAGCAGTTTCTGTGGAGTGACCATGACGGTATGCCGACTGCAGAGGAGGTAGTAGCTCATGTTCTTGAAGGTATGCCCGTAGTTGACTTGCAGCAAGTCGTTCCAACACTTTCCCAAGAAACATCTGATTGGCAATTGGCCTATAATTTACGAAGTTGTCCACGTCCAGCTGAGGTTTTTTCAAGATTGGAGTAACATGTGAAGACTTGAATGAAGAAGGAAAAATCCCTGAAGACAATGACATATTCACAAGTCTGGTGATGAATGAGATGAGCACGCCAAGACATTTCTTGATGAGCCAGGTGGGAGCAGGATCTAGTCTGCATGATTTAGATGGACTTTGATTAATAACATTCATGACATCATCCTCGGATACCGGATGGAATTCTGAGAAGGTAGCAAGAATGGTCTCTCGTTGGATGGATTCAATTTCATTTTGATGGCCATCTAACTTGTCCACTATTGTCTGGATCTTATTGTAGAAGAATAGTCCGAAATCGTTGGCCAACTGTTTGTCCGACTCATGACTTGGCAGACTCAGTCTAGATGATGGTGGAGATGTCAGTTTTTGCATCCACTGAAAGAGTCCTTTATTGTCAAGTTTCTCTATCTCACCTTGTAGGTAAGAAGACTTGGAGTGTGACAAGATTTCATTATACAATCGACACTTCTCGCGGTACAATTCCTTGTTGGCTGGCGTTTCAGACTTGACCCAACGGCGTTCAGCACGTCGTTTCTCACGTTTTGCTTTCTTGACGTCCTTATACCATGGAGCATTGGGTCTCAAAGACAGAAGTACAGTCTTTTCCGGGGCATGTTTATCGACAAGGTCACGCACAACTTGATTGTACTGTTGGGCAAGATCTGACGGGCTGACAACATCAGGAAGATCACCAATGGTAAGTCTAAGAACCTCAATGAATTGATCCACATCGATGTCCTTTAGCTTGCGACACTTAATCAATTTCTTAGATGAAGGGGGGGGCGTGCAAAATTTAGAGAGCAGACAACTGCGTCATGATCAGATGGCAGTCCAGAGAGACATGATGTACTAAGAATTGGATGTCCATCCCTCCGCGTGATGACCAGGTCAAGAGTGTGTCCTGCGAGATGCGTGGACACGGTGACATGTTGAACAAGTCCCGCCGAGTAGAGTATATCAGAGAAGGTCTTGGAATCTTTATTGCTGACGTTATCCACTTGAATGTTAAAATCCCCTATCAACAACGGCTAATGACAATGGACTAGAACAGATTCAAGCAGCACAGAAAATTCATGAACGAATCCTTCGAAGGTAAGTTTGTTCTTCACGGATGGTGGTGGACGGTAGATAGCACAAAGTCTGAAAGCTATAGATGGAGAGATGCGAATAGTGAGGTCCATGTGCTCAAATGTCGTGAAGACATGAGCATCGTTCAGAGTGATCTTCAGGCCGGTGCGGTGAATGACACATATACCTCCTCCACGTGAGTGCCTATGGACATGTTGGATGTGGTAGTTAGGTAGCGTGGTGGTAATGTCAGCGAGGATATGATCATCTCGGAAATCCCCTCTTAGCCATGACTCAGTTATAATCATTAAGTCTAAGTCACTATCCAGAATGAGGTCACAGAGCACAGTTGTTTTGTTGTTCATAGAACGTGCATTCCAATGGCCAATCCTAAAATTAGAATGTTGGCCATGACGATGTATGGAATGATTCGAAGTGCGTTGAAGACGATGAGTGGAGAGTTCAGTTGGAATCTGAATAAGTGCTCTTCGACCAGGGTGACGTTGTGAAAACTTCCTGTGTTGAGACGTGATCACAGGAATAAGATGGCCGACGTGTCTCCCTCCTCCTCTTTTCCCGCGCTTTCTCCATCGCTTCCTCTTCCCGAACTTCCAGTATCGGGAACATGGCTGCTGATGTGAAGCTTGCCACTCATCATGCACAGTACATGGTTTACGCATGAGATTGAGTGACTGGATTCTATGGCAGACATCAGTCTCAAGTTGGCATTCATTGGTACTGTAGCAGGGGCATAAACCATGAAGGAAAACAGCTGAGTACTGAATGACTCTCAGACCCAAAGTCATGGTAGTGTGGTTCCATTGAAAGGGCTCCTTAGCAGGAACAATAGCCCGGCTATTCTCAAGTCCAAAGTGAGACTCAGTCGACCGCACGGCATGAAAGGTCCCCTGTGATGAATAGGTTGGGGAGCTCTGTGCTACATCCACATGCAATGTAATGGATATCTGACAGAAATTTGTCACCAAAATCAGCCACAAAATGCAGGAAAGCTGCCAAGTTTCCATGTTTCCTACATGCACAGTTTTGGTCTCTGGAACATTATAAATCAGCTGGTACCAAACTTATGCACTAAAATCACCAATACTAGGTGAAATAAAGGGAATGTAAGAGAGCCTGTGAGAGCAACCACCAGGCGCTGCACAGCACCCTCAATCCAATATACTGCATGTTGACAAAAAGGCCGACGAGAGCCTAAGCGTTGGCGGCCGAAGTTTTGGGCTGTTGTTATGCGGGCATGCAGAAGGATAAATGTGTCCTGTAGTGACTTCTTAACTAGCTCGGACATTTTATGTTCCCGACGAAGAGCTGGTGGAGCAATACCCAACAGGACAGGCAAATACTTCCCTGAGGTTCGACATAGACATCCAGTGATTACTCTCATGGTGTCGTTTAGGGTAGCATCCAGTTTGCTTACGTGGCTCCTCCTCCTCCATGCTGGAGCAGCATATATTCTGCGGCACTGTAAAAGAGGGCCGGGGCCCCTGCTCGAAGGGTTCTGGTATAACCTCCCCAGGAAGAACCATCAAGACGACGCAGGAGATTGTTCCTTGATGTATGCTTTGCCGCGCAGTGCTACAATGTGTTGTGTGAAGGCGATTTGCTGTCTGTCCAGTTTCACCCGAAGATACGTTAGGGTGATCATACAAGGAAGCACTAATTTTAATTTATGTAGTCACGATGGCTAACTTACGGCCCGGACATTATGCCTATTTTTTCTGGTGATATTAGTTTGTGAGTTTACGATGGTAAAACGGTACAAATTTTATTGACAGTATCTAAATGATGTAAGGCAGACACACGATAAAGTCACATAATTTCATTGTTGGTCTCAGTGGTCATATTTTCGCTCTGTACTTCACAGCCCTTTGCAACACGGATATCTTGGGGCGCACACTGCCTATCAATAGTGTTGCAGGCGAGGATCCGTGCCAGCAGTCGGGATGGCTCCGGGATATCGCGCCAGCGCCGTCGGAGCACACAGGCTATGACGATCCTGAAGTGAGGATGCTTCCAGCCGTAGATGAATGCGTTAAAGCAACTGTCGAGTACGAGTGGGAGAGACAGGTAGGGCATCACTCTGAGAACGCGGTGCAGAGCGGGTCCTTCCAGGAATGGGATAGCCAGAAATACACCCATGAAGGGAGATACGCACAGGACGAAGCAGCATACCACGCACAGGAGATTCTTGGTGATTACAAGCTCGGTGTGCCTGTGACAGCTTTTCTCGGTCGGCATTGAGCACGACCTGGACTTCAAGGCGCTCTTTTTCATGTGCCTATAGATCAGCCAGTAGCTGAAGAACGTCACACCGAAGGCAATTGACGACGTGCCAACCACAAGGTAGACAAAAGTATTTGCATTCTTGTGAGTGAAGTCACAGATGCAGAGTCGTGTGAGGGCGCTGTATCCCAGACGACCATGACCAGTAAGATGAGGAACCACAAAAACTACGAGGGGATACAGCCAAGGTATTGTCACCATGACGACCAGATTTCTCGAAGAGAAGACGCGGTTGTATGTGTGCTTAGGTTTGATGATGAGCACACAGCGATTTACAGCAATCAGCATTATGGTAATGACACTACTCCCAATGGATATGATAGCAAGTGCGGCTGTCAGTTGGCACAGTACCTCCGGTAGTGGTCTGTCCAATATCGGGACGATCTGAAAAGGCTGAACAGCGGAAACCAACAGATCACTGACGCTAAGATTGACGATGAGGCAGGAGGTTCTCGTCTGGAGTTTTCTAGACAGTGCGCTCGCCAGCAACAGCACGACGTTCCCTGTAACGCCAACAACGAACACAGCGCTATACCCTACTGCTAAACAAATATCTACAGGAGCGAGTCGGGAATTGGATTTAACCAACGTCTCATTACTGTCAAGGTACCCAGCTACATCCGCCATCTTGTCTCGAGGGAAGCATGGCACTAAAATGACAACCACGCAGGAGCAATTTTCCGGACACTGTTCAGAATGGTGAAAGGACAAAATGTGCTATGAAATTGTTTTCAGACCTCTGCGAATGTTCCTTTGTTGTTGTTGTTTTTCACGTTTCCATTAATCTAAGCTCTCAATAACAGGAAGTACGTGTACTCTTTCGAGTTGATGGCGCAGGCGTGTGCAATGATATCTCGTCACCTAATACTTGGTTCAGAAATCAGTTTTCTATAGAAGACATATACCAGGAAATGAGGATTTTTTTTTTCATCACCATATCATTCCCCTCTTAATCATTCATCGCCTTGCCTATTCATAGCTTAGCTTTTAAATTGATTACTTAGACGTGTTATGTTACGGTACAGTTTGTGATAACGTGTTCTGCAAAGTGTATCCGTGGAGCATTGTTAGTCCAGTCTTCTTCAGCCAAGGTAGCTTCTTCAATGCTACAACTGGTCTAAAAGTGGACCCTGCCATTATCATTTCCCTTTCGTTGGAGTGTATCCATTTTAAACGCTTCTGTCGAAACGGACTTGGGGGCAAAAAAAAAAAAATCTTGCTTAAGGACGTGGCCCTTTACGGGTTTCGAACTAGGTACCTCCGATTGAAATTCAGGAGTCTTATCCACTGGGCCACAGTGCATAATATTTTGAATTTCGTATTATGTTGATTTTAGTTGGAGTTGGGGAGAATCAGAAATAAAAGAATTCATCTGCTGACATATCACATCCTCTTGAAAGAAGTATTTATTTTCATATCTATGATTCTTTCAGACATTAAACTTTTGAAAACAAAATGATATTCTGAAGAGAAACTCCACACTATGTCCGACTTGTTGGCATTTTTGAAAAGAGCAAAGATTGGCGTTGTTCAAGCAAGCCTATCCATATCGGGGGTTTTCAACATGTCAGATAAATTGTCAGATTAAACTATATTCGAAGCAAAATCTCTTGGGCAAAGGTCATTGAACTTTTACAACCCCAAAGTGGCACTTTCAGCTGACCCGAAATGCCCACCACCAATACGATTTGGAATGAAGGGTAAGTAACTTCAGTTAAACAATTATTTACTAGTACATTAAATGAAAGTGGTGAAAAGTCAAGGTCAAAGGCCTCTGTACTTTTGCCCTAAATTGTCCTTTCCGGCTATTACCTCGATCAAATAGGAACGCCAAGTTTAAGTGAATTTGAAAGGGAAGAAATATCCCTGTTTGTTTTTGATTTTTGTTTTTGTTTTTTGTTTTTTTGTTTTTTGTTTTCTTGTTTTCTTTTCTTTTTTGCTTTGAAGGTCACAGTTTGAGGTCAAAGGTAAAGTTTCAATGTCTTTGCACTTTTCTTCTTTCTTTTTTCATTTCCAGCCATTACTTCAGGTAGAAATATCCAAAAGCAATCTAATGTAAGTGAACATGAATCAACATTTATTGGCATTAACATCAAAGTGTAATGTAGTAACAAGTATAAGGTTATGATCAATGGTCATTGTCCAGTTATAACCTCAGCTTTGACGATCCAGTGGCGATTTAGCTACGTTGTTAGGATATTAATGGATTAGCAGTAATAATATTGTGATGAAATGACAGGGTTGATGGTCAAGTTAGCTCAAGACCCAAGTAGTAATGTTGGCTAACTGGCGCTGTTTTCCAGCCAGACTTAAAAGAATCATGGATGGTAACATGACTTGCTGGAGAGACATACAGACAAACCATTCAGATAATATGATCAATATGAAGGTTAATATACTGTATCTTCATACCCGCAGTGGCGGATCCAGGAGGGGCGCACTGGGTGCAAGCCCCCTTTACTTTTCTTTTCCTAAAAAACAAAAGCAAGAAAAAATAAAAATAAAGATTAAAAAATTGAAAGGGGGCCCGTTCTTTTCCTTTGGAGAAACCATCCTTGTCAGCCGACTGTGTTTCACTTTTCAGCTGATGAAAGCCGGAAGTGGCACGCGAAAATACCTGTTGAAGCCCCCCCCCCCCCTCTTTTTTTTTTTTTTTGCCTGTCTGATGATTAAACCCCAGAAGTGGTGAATGAATTGTTTTGCGCCCCTTTATGGAATACCTCGATCCGCCCCTATACTCGTACTTATGGTGATCGTATCAGAGCAAATTACCCCGAGGACAATTACCCCCGGCTTAATACTGGGTAGTGATAAGGTTAGAGTAAAGATTAGGGTTAGGGTTAGGTTTAAGGGGTAGAGTTAGGATTAGGTTCAGGATCAGGCTTATAGGGTTAGGGGCAGGGGAAGCGTCAAGGGTAATTGCCAAGGGGGTTATTGCCCTAGACATGTGGTGATATAATGAACAAAGGAGGAGGTGGCATCTGAATTGATGATGCATGGTAGTTGATTTGCTCAAGTTTTACTTCCGTATTGACTCATGTCATACAGAAATTATAGAATGCAAAGCAACGTTATGAAACCAAAGAAATCTCCTTAAATCATCACTTTAGACTTCGAACTATAGGTGTAAAGAAAAGCGGAAACCCATAAAAAGATGTGAAACATTCAACTCTGCCCTCTCCACTCTACGTTACCCAGAAAAAGAAAAGAAAAAAAGAGAGGAAATTCTGGAGAAATCGAGACATACTGGTTTATGTACTGCCTAGAGATGTACACACGCACTGGTGACAAAGAAAAAGAAAGTCAGGATTATAAGGGGACTTTTACGATCTTCAGAATGCAAATAACATCAAGAAATTAGGAAGTTCTTTGAAACAGGGTGTCAATAATGACAAATATTATCCCAACAGAATAAACTGACATTCATGCATATTTCGACTTTCTTTTTCGATTCCAGCTCTAGGAAGCGCCTTTCACCCACATTTGGTGTTTGTGTGTGTTGTGGTACATTTTTTTTTTATGTGTATAAGTGTATGTGTGTCAGTGTGTGTGTGTGTGTGTGTGTGTGCGTGCGCGAGTGTGTGTGTGTGTGTGTGTGTGTGTGTGTGTGTGTGGTTTGTGTCCAATTTCGTCCATTTATAGATTAATTTAAATACATTTACTACATGTGTATATTATACCTGCATTATACAATGTCATATTCCACAGGCATATAACATGATTTCACATTCTCACAAGGGAATGATTCTGTAACTAGCCAAGCTTTCTGCACATATACCTGTATTTTTATTCAAGTTCAATTACCACATTCCAGTGGTAGAAATGAATCATACAGTCAAATCTTATAACTTTAAATAACAGACACCATTTGTCCAACTCCATGACTTTCTTCTTCTTTTTTTCTTCAAATAAAGTGCATTACATATCTTACTATCTTTCCATCACAACGAGACATATAAATTCATCAATTTTCTAGTCTACACGATTGATCCGTTCCCTTTCACAAAAGTTTATCAAGCATGTGGTTACTCCCCACTGCCTGAGGCACACAATATCTACAGGATTGAGTTGCCGTAAGTAATCGCAACTTATGTACGGATTCTTAATTCTACTCGTTGCATGTATGCCCGTAATACATGCAATCATTAGTCTTCCAAGTTCATAGCTAGCAGCTGACAATACAGTCATATCAATCAGCTTGGGACAGCTTGCAACTCAGTTCTCAAAAAAAAATTGGCAATTGCTTTATCTAACAAATTCAATCCCAGTTCAATTCTCACAATTGAATCTATTGACATCAGCTACAAGTATGAATTTCCTTGCTTCCTTGTTTTGAGCGATTCAAGTCTTTGCTGACTGTACGGTGTATTTTAAATGTCAAAGCAAAAAGAACAGTTCTGAGTTTAGCACTTTAAAAACTCATCATCCAAATTTCCGTCTTAATCACCGCGGTATCATGATACCAATTCCAGCTTTATTTCATGACACGCCCTTTGTTCCTTGAGTTGATTAAAACCACTGGATTGATACATGCACATTTCCAATTCCTTCCTTCAAACAAGATATCAAATCGTAGAAAAGCTCCATTTCAGAGATCTGGAGAGCCACAACACAAGTGGCTGTTTTAGCACTGGGAATCTACTTCAAAGAAAGCTTTATTTCAGAGATTTGGATAGCCATGACACAAGTGGTTGTCTGAGCTCAGGGAATCTATTTCGTAGAAAAGCTTTTATTTTACAGATTTGGAGAGCCCGACACAAGTGGTTGTTTGAGCACAGAAAATCTATTTCTGGGAATCTGTTAAATCACATGAATAAACATTCCAACATAAAAAGTACATCAATAGTGGGTCATGGAAATGTGAGAAATAAAATCTTAACCCCATAGGTATCATCCTAAAGCAAATTTGTATGTAGTGGAATGCTTGGTTTGAATTTATGCCACTAAGCACTTCAACACCATCAACCAGTTACCACGTCAAATTTCCTACGTAGTCTTGGTCAGATTTGCAGAGTAAATTCGCAGCTTTAAAATGGATGCAATTCACCTAAATTGGATGGTGCCAACCTACTCTTATAATCAATGACATACTCCAAACTAGAATAATGTTTCTTTGAGAGAAAAATTTCTAAGCTTAGGAGTCCATTGAAGTGCACTGACTCGCATCCTATTGTGCACATGTTTACACTACAGAGGAAAAAGAAAGTGTGTATTACTTGACTAGAATAATATGTTCTAGGGCAGTCAGGATTATAAGGGGACTTTTACGATCTTCAGAATGCAAATAACATCAAGAAATTAGGAAGTTCTTTGAAACAGGGTGTCAATAATGACAAATATTATCCCAACAGAATAAACTGACATTCATGCATATTTCGACTTTCTTTTTCGATTCCAGCTCTAGGAAGCGCCTTTCACCCACATTTGGTGTTTGTGTGTGTTGTGGTACATTTTTTTTTTATGTGTATAAGTGTATGTGTGTCAGTGTGTGTGTGTGTGTGTGTGTGTGCGTGCGCGAGTGTGTGTGTGTGTGTGTGTGTGTGTGTGTGTGCTTTGTGTCCAATTTCGTCCATTTATAGATTAATTTAAATACATTTACTACATGTGTATATTATACCTGCATTATACAATGTCATATTCCACAGGCATATAACATGATTTCACATTCTCACAAGGGAATGATTCTGTAACTAGCCAAGCTTTCTGCACATATACCTGTATTTTTATTCAAGTTCAATTACCACATTCCAGTGGTAGAAATGAATCATACAGTCAAATCTTATAACTTTAAATAACAGACACCATTTGTCCAACTCCATGACTTTCTTCTTCTTTTTTTCTTCAAATAAAGTGCATTACATATCTTACTATCTTTCCATCACAACGAGACATATAAATTCATCAATTTTCTAGTCTACACGATTGATCCGTTCCCTTTCACAAAAGTTTATCATGCATGTGGTTACTCCCCACTGCCTGAGGCACACAATATCTACAGGATTGAGTTGCCGTAAGTAATCGCAACTTATGTACGGATTCTTAATTCTACTCGTTGCATGTATGCCCGTAATACATGCAATCATTAGTCTTCCAAGTTCATAGCTAGCAGCTGACAATACAGTCATATCAATCAGCTTGGGACAGCTTGCAACTCAGTTCTCAAAAAAAAATTGGCAATTGCTTTATCTAACAAATTCAATCCCAGTTCAATTCTCACAATTGAATCTATTGACATCAGCTACAAGTATGAAATTCCTTGCTTCCTTGTTTTGAGCGATTCAAGTCTTTGCTGACTGTACGGTGTATTTTAAATGTCAAAGCAAAAAGAACAGTTCTGAGTTTAGCACTTTAAAAACTCATCATCCAAATTTCCGTCTTAATCACCGCGGTATCATGATACCAATTCCAGCTTTATTTCATGACACGCCCTTTGTTCCTTGAGTTGATTAAAACCACTGGATTGATACATGCACATTTCCAATTCCTTCCTTCAAACAAGATATCAAATCGTAGAAAAGCTCCATTTCAGAGATCTGGAGAGCCACAACACAAGTGGCTGTTTTAGCACTGGGAATCTACTTCAAAGAAAGCTTTATTTCAGAGATTTGGATAGCCATGACACAAGTGGTTGTCTGAGCTCAGGGAATCTATTTCGTAGAAAAGCTTTTATTTTACAGATTTGGAGAGCCCGACACAAGTGGTTGTTTGAGCACAGAAAATCTATTTCTGGGAATCTGTTAAATCACATGAATAAACATTCCAACATAAAAAGTACATCAATAGTGGGTCATGGAAATGTGAGAAATAAAATCTTAACCCCATAGGTATCATCCTAAAGCAAATTTGTATGTAGTGGAATGCTTGGTTTGAATTTATGCCACTAAGCACTTCAACACCATCAACCAGTTACCACGTCAAATTTCCTACGTAGTCTTGGTCAGATTTGCAGAGTAAATTCGCAGCTTTAAAATGGATGCAATTCACCTAAATTGGATGGTGCCAACCTACTCTTATAATCAATGACATACTCCAAACTAGAATAATGTTTCTTTGAGAGAAAAATTTCTAAGCTTAGGAGTCCATTGAAGTGCACTGACTCGCATCCTATTGTGCACATGTTTACACTACAGAGGAAAAAGAAAGTGTGTATTACTTGACTAGAATAATATGTTCTAGGGCAGTCAGGATTATAAGGGGACTTTTACGATCTTCAGAATGCAAATAACATCAAGAAATTAGGAAGTTCTTTGAAACAGGGTGTCAATAATGACAAATATTATCCCAACAGAATAAACTGACATTCATGCATATTTCGACTTTCTTTTTCGATTCCAGCTCTAGGAAGCGCCTTTCACCCACATTTGGTGTTTGTGTGTGTTGTGGTACATTTTTTTTTTTATGTGTATAAGTGTATGTGTGTCAGTGTGTGTGTGTGTGTGTGTGTGTGTGCGTGCGCGAGTGTGTGTGTGTGTGTGTGTGTGTGTGTGTGTGCTTTGTGTCCAATTTCGTCCATTTATAGATTAATTTAAATACATTTACTACATGTGTATATTATACCTGCATTATACAATGTCATATTCCACAGGCATATAACATGATTTCACATTCTCACAAGGGAATGATTCTGTAACTAGCCAAGCTTTCTGCACATATACCTGTATTTTTATTCAAGTTCAATTACCACATTCCAGTGGTAGAAATGAATCATACAGTCAAATCTTATAACTTTAAATAACAGACACCATTTGTCCAACTCCATGACTTTCTTCTTCTTTTTTTCTTCAAATAAAGTGCATTACATATCTTACTATCTTTCCATCACAACGAGACATATAAATTCATCAATTTTCTAGTCTACACGATTGATCCGTTCCCTTTCACAAAAGTTTATCATGCATGTGGTTACTCCCCACTGCCTGAGGCACACAATATCTACAGGATTGAGTTGCCGTAAGTAATCGCAACTTATGTACGGATTCTTAATTCTACTCGTTGCATGTATGCCCGTAATACATGCAATCATTAGTCTTCCAAGTTCATAGCTAGCAGCTGACAATACAGTCATATCAACATGGGCGTCACCAGGGGGGGTGCGTTGGGTGCGAACGCACCCCCCTTCAGATCCCTAAAAAAAAAAAAAAAAAAATCCGTCTGCGAGCGACCTCAACGCCGGACGCTAAATAATTATTCTTTTCTATTTTCCACCAGGGACACACACACACACACACACACACACACACACACACACACACACACAACACACAAATCGTCGGCAAAAACAATTCGCACCCCTGGTTCTGCAGCACTGATTTTATACGTATCTATTAGTATTCTACAGTGTTTACTATTTATCAACCGTACTGTACATCCGTACGATACGGAGCACTTATACACGTTTGCATGTACGTGTGCTACTTACAAGTATGTAGGGTATATGTACGTTACTTCTGACCAATCCATATTGCCAGCCCTAGAGCGAGCCTTAGCCTCATTAAAAAAAAAAATGGAAAAAAAATGGAGGGGCAAGCATATCATTTTGCCCACCCCCCCCCCTCCATAATTCCAGAGACGAGAAGATTTTCTTATCTTTTTTTTTGACAGAAAAACAAAAAGTTACCCCCATACAAATATTGGAGGGGCAATCATATTCTAATTTTGCCCCCCCCCCCCCATAATTAATAATTCCCGAAATGAGATTTTCTTGCTTTTGAAAGAAAACAAAAATGTCGCCCCCATAAAAATATTGGAAGGCAAGCGCACCATTTGCCCCACCCCACATAATCATAATTCCCTCGATGAAGAAATTTTCTTGATTTTTTGTTAGAATTCAAGAAATCTGTCCAATTATTTCACCCAAAAGCAGTGGCGTAACTACGGAGGGGGGGGGGGGTGCGCCCCCCTCCCAATCCGCTGGTAAAAAAAAGAAAGAAAGAAGTGTTAGTAAACTGCTTTTGAATGAAAGGGTGATCAAGAATTAGGATTTTTTTCTATGATTTCTTTTAACCATAATCAAACAGGTATATAGTGTGAAACATTGTTCAAAACGCCCGGACCTGACAAAACATTGTGATTCAGCGTGATTCCTGGTTGGCTTTCTGCATATAAGCATGCAGGATGTGCGCAGTGTACTCATTTAACTGTACATCCGAACGAAGAGTCGCTACAATGTTGCGCAATGTGATGTAGAATGCTTTACATACTAGTCTATATAAAAATGTCTTGCATTGGCAATAAAACGACTTGACCTGGGCTAATTCCTAACTTTTCCATATACACACACACAAACAAACACGCACAATAGTTTAGGGGATGCTCTAAAGTGCAGATTTGGGACATCCTTTCCCCGCTTGGTCACTTCGACGCCACCTCGCTGCATGGTCATACCTCCCCCAGTCATGAACATAAACCCACACCCTTGACTACCAGTGGCGGATCCAGGGGGAGGGGCGCACCAGGCGTCCCCCCCCCCCCTTTAATTTCCAAAGCGAAGTTTTTGGACAGTAAAATGTCAAAATTTTCAAGCTCGCTCGCTCCTATCGCTCGCATTTAGTCGTATGCCATTCTCCAGAAGTTGCTGCCAGTAATTGTCGGCAGTTGCGCCTGGTGCCCCCTCCCCCCTTAATTTCCGAAGCGAAAAAAAAAATATAGCTACAAACGGCAGTTTGGGGACTGTAAAATGTCAAAATTTTCAAGCTCGCTCGCTCCGTTCGCTCGCATTTAATCTTTATGCCATTCTTCAGATGTTGCTGCAAGTAATTGCCTGCAGTTGCGCCCGGTGCGCCCCCCCCCCCCTTAATTTCCAAAGCGAAAAAATATGGCTAAGAACGGCAGTTTTTGGACTATAAGTTTAATGTAAAATTTTCAAGCTCGCTCTCTTCACTCACTCGCATTTAATCGTTATGCAATTCACCTGATGTTGCTGCCAGTAATTGCCAGCAGTTCCGCCCGGTGCCCCTCCCCCCTTAATTTCCAAAGCGAAAAAATATGGCTACAAACGGCAGTTTTTGGACTGTAAAATGTAAAATTTTCAAGCTCGCTCGTTCCGCTCGCTCGAATGTAATCATTATGCTCTCCTGATATTGCTGCCAGTATTTGCCAGCAGTTGCGCCCGATGCGCCCCCTTAAATTCTAAAGCGAAGAAATATAGCTACAAACGGCAGTTTGTTTGTTTTTTACTGTAAAATGTCAAAATTTTCAAGCTCGCTTGCTCGCATTTAATTGTTACGCAATTCTCCTGATGTTGCTGCCAGTTGCGCCCGGTGCGCCCCCCCCCCCCCCCTCCATCATTTCCAAAGCGAAAAAATATGGCTCCAAATGGCAGTTTTTGGACTGTAAAATGTCAAAATTTTAAAGCTCGTTCTCTTCGCTCGCTCGCATTTAATTGTTATGCCATTCACCTGATGTTGCTGCCAGTAATTGCCAGCAGTTCCGCCCGGTGCGCCCCCCCTTAATTTCCAAAGCGAAAAAATATGGCTACAAACGGCACTTTTTTGACTGTAAAATGTAAAATTTTCAAGCTCGCTCGTTCCGCTCGCTCGAATGTAATCATTATGCTCTCCTGATATTGCTGCCAGTATTTGCCAGCAGTTGCGCCCGATGCGCCCCCCTTGATTCTAAAGCGAAGAAATATAGCTATACAAACGGCAGTTTGTTTGTTTTTTACTGTAAAATGTCAAAATTTTCAAGCTCGCTCGCTCGCTCGCTCGCATTTAATGTTGCTATGCCATTCACCTGATGTTGCTGCCAGTAATTGCCAGCTGTTGCGCCCGGTGCGCCGCCCCCCTTAATTTCCAAAGCAAAAAAAAAAAAAAAAAAAAAAAAAATGGCTACAAACGGCAGTTTTTGGACTGTAAAATGTCAAAATTTTCAAGCTCGCTCACAGCTTGCTCGCATTTAATTGATATGCAATTCTCCTGATGTTGCTGCCAGTAATTACCGGTAGTTGCGCCCGTTCCACCCCCACCCCTTCTTTATTTTCAAAACGAAAAAAAATATGGCTTCAAATGACAGTTTTTGGACTGTAAAATGTCAAAATTTCCAAGCTCGCTCTCTTTGCTCGCTCGCATTTGATTATTATGCCATTCACCTGATGTTGCTGCCAGTAATTGCCAGCAGTTGCGCCCGGTGTGCCCCCCCCCCCTAATTTCCAAAGCAAAAAAATATGGCTACAAACGGCATAATGTCAAAATTTTCAAGCTCGCTCGCTCCGCTCGCTCGCATGTAGTCGTTATGCCATTCTCCTGATATCGCTGCTAGTAATTTGTCGTTTCACACCGTCATTCCATAATCCATTTATAGGGGGTACAACCCCCTCCGGCACTTCCACACCCTCCCCCCACCCTTGCTCGCTCCCTCGCATAATACCCCCCCCCCCCCCCCCCCCCGATTAAATCCTAGCTACGCCGGTGCCCTTTCCCCGCTTGGTTTCCCTCAAAAAACAGTAAAAATCCAGGGATTGAGAGCTTCCTATGTTCCAAATGTCTGTCCAAAAAATCTCCTAAACATTTTAGTGTCAAAACGCACCCCTCTTGAAAAAAAGCTGGTGACGCCCCTGTATCAATCAGCTTGGGACAGCTTGCAACTCAGTTCTCAAAAAAAAATTGGCAATTGCTTTATCTAACAAATTCAATCCCAGTTCAATTCTCACAATTGAATCTATTGACATCAGCTACAAGTATGAATTTCCTTGCTTCCTTGTTTTGAGCGATTCAAGTCTTTGCTGACTGTACGGTGTATTTTAAATGTCAAAGCAAAAAGAACAGTTCTGAGTTTAGCACTTTAAAAACTCATCATCCAAATTTCCGTCTTAATCACCGCGGTATCATGATACCAATTCCAGCTTTATTTCATGACACGCCCTTTGTTCCTTGAGTTGATTAAAACCACTGGATTGATACATGCACATTTCCAATTCCTTCCTTCAAACAAGATATCAAATCGTAGAAAAGCTCCATTTCAGAGATCTGGAGAGCCACAACACAAGTGGCTGTTTTAGCACTGGGAATCTACTTCAAAGAAAGCTTTATTTCAGAGATTTGGATAGCCATGACACAAGTGGTTGTCTGAGCTCAGGGAATCTATTTCGTAGAAAAGCTTTTATTTTACAGATTTGGAGAGCCCGACACAAGTGGTTGTTTGAGCACAGAAAATCTATTTCTGGGAATCTGTTAAATCACATGAATAAACATTCCAACATAAAAAGTACATCAATAGTGGGTCATGGAAATGTGAGAAATAAAATCTTAACCCCATAGGTATCATCCTAAAGCAAATTTGTATGTAGTGGAATGCTTGGTTTGAATTTATGCCACTCAGCACTTCAACACCATCAACCAGTTACCACGTCAAATTTCCTACGTAGTCTTGGTCAGATTTGCAGAGTAAATTCGCAGCTTTAAAATGGATGCAATTCACCTAAATTGGATGGTGCCAACCTACTCTTATAATCAATGACATACTCCAAACTAGAATAATGTTTCTTTGAGAGAAAAATTTCTAAGCTTAGGAGTCCATTGAAGTGCACTGACTCGCATCCTATTGTGCACATGTTTACACTACAGAGGAAAAAGAAAGTGTGTATTACTTGACTAGAATAATATGTTCTAGGGCAGTCAGGATTATAAGGGGACTTTTACGATCTTCAGAATGCAAATAACATCAAGAAATTAGGAAGTTCTTTGAAACAGGGTGTCAATAATGACAAATATTATCCCAACAGAATAAACTGACATTCATGCATATTTCGACTTTCTTTTTCGATTCCAGCTCTAGGAAGCGCCTTTCACCCACATTTGGTGTTTGTGTGTGTTGTGGTACATTTTTTTTTTATGTGTATAAGTGTATGTGTGTCAGTGTGTGTGTGTGTGTGTGTGTGTGTGCGTGCGCGAGTGTGTGTGTGTGTGTGTGTGTGTGTGTGTGTGCTTTGTGTCCAATTTCGTCCATTTATAGATTAATTTAAATACATTTACTACATGTGTATATTATACCTGCATTATACAATGTCATATTCCACAGGCATATAACATGATTTCACATTCTCACAAGGGAATGATTCTGTAACTAGCCAAGCTTTCTGCACATATACCTGTATTTTTATTCAAGTTCAATTACCACATTCCAGTGGTAGAAATGAATCATACAGTCAAATCTTATAACTTTAAATAACAGACACCATTTGTCCAACTCCATGACTTTCTTCTTCTTTTTTTCTTCAAATAAAGTGCATTACATATCTTACTATCTTTCCATCACAACGAGACATATAAATTCATCAATTTTCTAGTCTACACGATTGATCCGTTCCCTTTCACAAAAGTTTATCATGCATGTGGTTACTCCCCACTGCCTGAGGCACACAATATCTACAGGATTGAGTTGCCGTAAGTAATCGCAACTTATGTACGGATTCTTAATTCTACTCGTTGCATGTATGCCCGTAATACATGCAATCATTAGTCTTCCAAGTTCATAGCTAGCAGCTGACAATACAGTCATATCAATCAGCTTGGGACAGCTTGCAACTCAGTTCTCAAAAAAAAAATTGGCAATTGCTTTATCTAACAAATTCAATCCCAGTTCAATTCTCACAATTGAATCTATTGACATCAGCTACAAGTATGAATTTCCTTGCTTCCTTGTTTTGAGCGATTCAAGTCTTTGCTGACTGTACGGTGTATTTTAAATGTCAAAGCAAAAAGAACAGTTCTGAGTTTAGCACTTTAAAAACTCATCATCCAAATTTCCGTCTTAATCACCGCGGTATCATGATACCAATTCCAGCTTTATTTCATGACACGCCCTTTGTTCCTTGAGTTGATTAAAACCACTGGATTGATACATGCACATTTCCAATTCCTTCCTTCAAACAAGATATCAAATCGTAGAAAAGCTCCATTTCAGAGATCTGGAGAGCCACAACACAAGTGGCTGTTTTAGCACTGGGAATCTACTTCAAAGAAAGCTTTATTTCAGAGATTTGGATAGCCATGACACAAGTGGTTGTCTGAGCTCAGGGAATCTATTTCGTAGAAAAGCTTTTATTTTACAGATTTGGAGAGCCCGACACAAGTGGTTGTTTGAGCACAGAAAATCTATTTCTGGGAATCTGTTAAATCACATGAATAAACATTCCAACATAAAAAGTACATCAATAGTGGGTCATGGAAATGTGAGAAATAAAATCTTAACCCCATAGGTATCATCCTAAAGCAAATTTGTATGTAGTGGAATGCTTGGTTTGAATTTATGCCACTAAGCACTTCAACACCATCAACCAGTTACCACGTCAAATTTCCTACGTAGTCTTGGTCAGATTTGCAGAGTAAATTCGCAGCTTTAAAATGGATGCAATTCACCTAAATTGGATGGTGCCAACCTACTCTTATAATCAATGACATACTCCAAACTAGAATAATGTTTCTTTGAGAGAAAAATTTCTAAGCTTAGGAGTCCATTGAAGTGCACTGACTCGCATCCTATTGTGCACATGTTTACACTACAGAGGAAAAAGAAAGTGTGTATTACTTGACTAGAATAATATGTTCTAGGGCAGTCAGGATTATAAGGGGACTTTTACGATCTTCAGAATGCAAATAACATCAAGAAATTAGGAAGTTCTTTGAAACAGGGTGTCAATAATGACAAATATTATCCCAACAGAATAAACTGACATTCATGCATATTTCGACTTTCTTTTTCGATTCCAGCTCTAGGAAGCGCCTTTCACCCACATTTGGTGTTTGTGTGTGTTGTGGTACATTTTTTTTTTTATGTGTATAAGTGTATGTGTGTCAGTGTGTGTGTGTGTGTGTGTGCGTGCGCGAGTGCGAGTGTGTGTGTGTGTGTGTGTGTGTGTGTGTGCTTTGTGTCCAATTTCGTCCATTTATAGATTAATTTAAATACATTTACTACATGTGTATATTATACCTGCATTATACAATGTCATATTCCACAGGCATATAACATGATTTCACATTCTCACAAGGGAATGATTCTGTAACTAGCCAAGCTTTCTGCACATATACCTGTATTTTTATTCAAGTTCAATTACCACATTCCAGTGGTAGAAATGAATCATACAGTCAAATCTTATAACTTTAAATAACAGACACCATTTGTCCAACTCCATGACTTTCTTCTTCTTTTTTTCTTCAAATAAAGTGCATTACATATCTTACTATCTTTCCATCACAACGAGACATATAAATTCATCAATTTTCTAGTCTACACGATTGATCCGTTCCCTTTCACAAAAGTTTATCATGCATGTGGTTACTCCCCACTGCCTGAGGCACACAATATCTACAGGATTGAGTTGCCGTAAGTAATCGCAACTTATGTACGGATTCTTAATTCTACTCGTTGCATGTATGCCCGTAATACATGCAATCATTAGTCTTCCAAGTTCATAGCTAGCAGCTGACAATACAGTCATATCAATCAGCTTGGGACAGCTTGCAACTCAGTTCTCAAAAAAAAATTGGCAATTGCTTTATCTAACAAATTCAATCCCAGTTCAATTCTCACAATTGAATCTATTGACATCAGCTACAAGTATGAATTTCCTTGCTTCCTTGTTTTGAGCGATTCAAGTCTTTGCTGACTGTACGGTGTATTTTAAATGTCAAAGCAAAAAGAACAGTTCTGAGTTTAGCACTTTAAAAACTCATCATCCAAATTTCCGTCTTAATCACCGCGGTATCATGATACCAATTCCAGCTTTATTTCATGACACGCCCTTTGTTCCTTGAGTTGATTAAAACCACTGGATTGATACATGCACATTTCCAATTCCTTCCTTCAAACAAGATATCAAATCGTAGAAAAGCTCCATTTCAGAGATCTGGAGAGCCACAACACAAGTGGCTGTTTTAGCACTGGGAATCTACTTCAAAGAAAGCTTTATTTCAGAGATTTGGATAGCCATGACACAAGTGGTTGTCTGAGCTCAGGGAATCTATTTCGTAGAAAAGCTTTTATTTTACAGATTTGGAGAGCCCGACACAAGTGGTTGTTTGAGCACAGAAAATCTATTTCTGGGAATCTGTTAAATCACATGAATAAACATTCCAACATAAAAAGTACATCAATAGTGGGTCATGGAAATGTGAGAAATAAAATCTTAACCCCATAGGTATCATCCTAAAGCAAATTTGTATGTAGTGGAATGCTTGGTTTGAATTTATGCCACTAAGCACTTCAACACCATCAACCAGTTACCACGTCAAATTTCCTACGTAGTCTTGGTCAGATTTGCAGAGTAAATTCGCAGCTTTAAAATGGATGCAATTCACCTAAATTGGATGGTGCCAACCTACTCTTATAATCAATGACATACTCCAAACTAGAATAATGTTTCTTTGAGAGAAAAATTTCTAAGCTTAGGAGTCCATTGAAGTGCACTGACTCGCATCCTATTGTGCACATGTTTACACTACAGAGGAAAAAGAAAGTGTGTATTACTTGACTAGAATAATATGTTCTAGGGCAGTCAGGATTATAAGGGGACTTTTACGATCTTCAGAATGCAAATAACATCAAGAAATTAGGAAGTTCTTTGAAACAGGGTGTCAATAATGACAAATATTATCCCAACAGAATAAACTGACATTCATGCATATTTCGACTTTCTTTTTCGATTCCAGCTCTAGGAAGCGCCTTTCACCCACATTTGGTGTTTGTGTGTGTTGTGGTACATTTTTTTTTTATGTGTATAAGTGTATGTGTGTCAGTGTGTGTGTGTGTGTGTGTGTGTGTGTGCGTGCGCGAGTGTGTGTGTGTGTGTGTGTGTGTGTGTGTGTGTGTGTGTGCTTTGTGTCCAATTTCGTCCATTTATAGATTAATTTAAATACATTTACTACATGTGTATATTATACCTGCATTATACAATGTCATATTCCACAGGCATATAACATGATTTCACATTCTCACAAGGGAATGATTCTGTAACTAGCCAAGCTTTCTGCACATATACCTGTATTTTTATTCAAGTTCAATTACCACATTCCAGTGGTAGAAATGAATCATACAGTCAAATCTTATAACTTTAAATAACAGACACCATTTGTCCAACTCCATGACTTTCTTCTTCTTTTTTTCTTCAAATAAAGTGCATTACATATCTTACTATCTTTCCATCACAACGAGACATATAAATTCATCAATTTTCTAGTCTACACGATTGATCCGTTCCCTTTCACAAAAGTTTATCATGCATGTGGTTACTCCCCACTGCCTGAGGCACACAATATCTACAGGATTGAGTTGCCGTAAGTAATCGCAACTTATGTACGGATTCTTAATTCTACTCGTTGCATGTATGCCCGTAATACATGCAATCATTAGTCTTCCAAGTTCATAGCTAGCAGCTGACAATACAGTCATATCAATCAGCTTGGGACAGCTTGCAACTCAGTTCTCAAAAAAAAATTGGCAATTGCTTTATCTAACAAATTCAATCCCAGTTCAATTCTCACAATTGAATCTATTGACATCAGCTACAAGTATGAATTTCCTTGCTTCCTTGTTTTGAGCGATTCAAGTCTTTGCTGACTGTACGGTGTATTTTAAATGTCAAAGCAAAAAGAACAGTTCTGAGTTTAGCACTTTAAAAACTCATCATCCAAATTTCCGTCTTAATCACCGCGGTATCATGATACCAATTCCAGCTTTATTTCATGACACGCCCTTTGTTCCTTGAGTTGATTAAAACCACTGGATTGATACATGCACATTTCCAATTCCTTCCTTCAAACAAGATATCAAATCGTAGAAAAGCTCCATTTCAGAGATCTGGAGAGCCACAACACAAGTGGCTGTTTTAGCACTGGGAATCTACTTCAAAGAAAGCTTTATTTCAGAGATTTGGATAGCCATGACACAAGTGGTTGTCTGAGCTCAGGGAATCTATTTCGTAGAAAAGCTTTTATTTTACAGATTTGGAGAGCCCGACACAAGTGGTTGTTTGAGCACAGAAAATCTATTTCTGGGAATCTGTTAAATCACATGAATAAACATTCCAACATAAAAAGTACATCAATAGTGGGTCATGGAAATGTGAGAAATAAAATCTTAACCCCATAGGTATCATCCTAAAGCAAATTTGTATGTAGTGGAATGCTTGGTTTGAATTTATGCCACTCAGCACTTCAACACCATCAACCAGTTACCACGTCAAATTTCCTACGTAGTCTTGGTCAGATTTGCAGAGTAAATTCGCAGCTTTAAAATGGATGCAATTCACCTAAATTGGATGGTGCCAACCTACTCTTATAATCAATGACATACTCCAAACTAGAATAATGTTTCTTTGAGAGAAAAATTTCTAAGCTTAGGAGTCCATTGAAGTGCACTGACTCGCATCCTATTGTGCACATGTTTACACTACAGAGGAAAAAGAAAGTGTGTATTACTTGACTAGAATAATATGTTCTAGGGCAGTCAGGATTATAAGGGGACTTTTACGATCTTCAGAATGCAAATAACATCAAGAAATTAGGAAGTTCTTTGAAACAGGGTGTCAATAATGACAAATATTATCCCAACAGAATAAACTGACATTCATGCATATTTCGACTTTCTTTTTCGATTCCAGCTCTAGGAAGCGCCTTTCACCCACATTTGGTGTTTGTGTGTGTTGTGGTACATTTTTTTTTTATGTGTATAAGTGTATGTGTGTCAGTGTGTGTGTGTGTGTGTGTGTGTGCGTGCGCGAGTGTGTGTGTGTGTGTGTGTGTGTGTGTGTGTGCTTTGTGTCCAATTTCGTCCATTTATAGATTAATTTAAATACATTTACTACATGTGTATATTATACCTGCATTATACAATGTCATATTCCACAGGCATATAACATGATTTCACATTCTCACAAGGGAATGATTCTGTAACTAGCCAAGCTTTCTGCACATATACCTGTATTTTTATTCAAGTTCAATTACCACATTCCAGTGGTAGAAATGAATCATACAGTCAAATCTTATAACTTTAAATAACAGACACCATTTGTCCAACTCCATGACTTTCTTCTTCTTTTTTTCTTCAAATAAAGTGCATTACATATCTTACTATCTTTCCATCACAACGAGACATATAAATTCATCAATTTTCTAGTCTACACGATTGATCCGTTCCCTTTCACAAAAGTTTATCATGCATGTGGTTACTCCCCACTGCCTGAGGCACACAATATCTACAGGATTGAGTTGCCGTAAGTAATCGCAACTTATGTACGGATTCTTAATTCTACTCGTTGCATGTATGCCCGTAATACATGCAATCATTAGTCTTCCAAGTTCATAGCTAGCAGCTGACAATACAGTCATATCAATCAGCTTGGGACAGCTTGCAACTCAGTTCTCAAAAAAAAATTGGCAATTGCTTTATCTAACAAATTCAATCCCAGTTCAATTCTCACAATTGAATCTATTGACATCAGCTACAAGTATGAATTTCCTTGCTTCCTTGTTTTGAGCGATTCAAGTCTTTGCTGACTGTACGGTGTATTTTAAATGTCAAAGCAAAAAGAACAGTTCTGAGTTTAGCACTTTAAAAACTCATCATCCAAATTTCCGTCTTAATCACCGCGGTATCATGATACCAATTCCAGCTTTATTTCATGACACGCCCTTTGTTCCTTGAGTTGATTAAAACCACTGGATTGATACATGCACATTTCCAATTCCTTCCTTCAAACAAGATATCAAATCGTAGAAAAGCTCCATTTCAGAGATCTGGAGAGCCACAACACAAGTGGCTGTTTTAGCACTGGGAATCTACTTCAAAGAAAGCTTTATTTCAGAGATTTGGATAGCCATGACACAAGTGGTTGTCTGAGCTCAGGGAATCTATTTCGTAGAAAAGCTTTTATTTTACAGATTTGGAGAGCCCGACACAAGTGGTTGTTTGAGCACAGAAAATCTATTTCTGGGAATCTGTTAAATCACATGAATAAACATTCCAACATAAAAAGTACATCAATAGTGGGTCATGGAAATGTGAGAAATAAAATCTTAACCCCATAGGTATCATCCTAAAGCAAATTTGTATGTAGTGGAATGCTTGGTTTGAATTTATGCCACTCAGCACTTCAACACCATCAACCAGTTACCACGTCAAATTTCCTACGTAGTCTTGGTCAGATTTGCAGAGTAAATTCGCAGCTTTAAAATGGATGCAATTCACCTAAATTGGATGGTGCCAACCTACTCTTATAATCAATGACATACTCCAAACTAGAATAATGTTTCTTTGAGAGAAAAATTTCTAAGCTTAGGAGTCCATTGAAGTGCACTGACTCGCATCCTATTGTGCACATGTTTACACTACAGAGGAAAAAGAAAGTGTGTATTACTTGACTAGAATAATATGTTCTAGGGCAGTCAGGATTATAAGGGGACTTTTACGATCTTCAGAATGCAAATAACATCAAGAAATTAGGAAGTTCTTTGAAACAGGGTGTCAATAATGACAAATATTATCCCAACAGAATAAACTGACATTCATGCATATTTCGACTTTCTTTTTCGATTCCAGCTCTAGGAAGCGCCTTTCACCCACATTTGGTGTTTGTGTGTGTTGTGGTACATTTTTTTTTTATGTGTATAAGTGTATGTGTGTCAGTGTGTGTGTGTGTGTGTGTGTGTGCGTGCGCGAGTGTGTGTGTGTGTGTGTGTGTGTGTGTGTGTGCTTTGTGTCCAATTTCGTCCATTTATAGATTAATTTAAATACATTTACTACATGTGTATATTATACCTGCATTATACAATGTCATATTCCACAGGCATATAACATGATTTCACATTCTCACAAGGGAATGATTCTGTAACTAGCCAAGCTTTCTGCACATATACCTGTATTTTTATTCAAGTTCAATTACCACATTCCAGTGGTAGAAATGAATCATACAGTCAAATCTTATAACTTTAAATAACAGACACCATTTGTCCAACTCCATGACTTTCTTCTTCTTTTTTTCTTCAAATAAAGTGCATTACATATCTTACTATCTTTCCATCACAACGAGACATATAAATTCATCAATTTTCTAGTCTACACGATTGATCCGTTCCCTTTCACAAAAGTTTATCATGCATGTGGTTACTCCCCACTGCCTGAGGCACACAATATCTACAGGATTGAGTTGCCGTAAGTAATCGCAACTTATGTACGGATTCTTAATTCTACTCGTTGCATGTATGCCCGTAATACATGCAATCATTAGTCTTCCAAGTTCATAGCTAGCAGCTGACAATACAGTCATATCAATCAGCTTGGGACAGCTTGCAACTCAGTTCTCAAAAAAAAATTGGCAATTGCTTTATCTAACAAATTCAATCCCAGTTCAATTCTCACAATTGAATCTATTGACATCAGCTACAAGTATGAATTTCCTTGCTTCCTTGTTTTGAGCGATTCAAGTCTTTGCTGACTGTACGGTGTATTTTAAATGTCAAAGCAAAAAGAACAGTTCTGAGTTTAGCACTTTAAAAACTCATCATCCAAATTTCCGTCTTAATCACCGCGGTATCATGATACCAATTCCAGCTTTATTTCATGACACGCCCTTTGTTCCTTGAGTTGATTAAAACCACTGGATTGATACATGCACATTTCCAATTCCTTCCTTCAAACAAGATATCAAATCGTAGAAAAGCTCCATTTCAGAGATCTGGAGAGCCACAACACAAGTGGCTGTTTTAGCACTGGGAATCTACTTCAAAGAAAGCTTTATTTCAGAGATTTGGATAGCCATGACACAAGTGGTTGTCTGAGCTCAGGGAATCTATTTCGTAGAAAAGCTTTTATTTTACAGATTTGGAGAGCCCGACACAAGTGGTTGTTTGAGCACAGAAAATCTATTTCTGGGAATCTGTTAAATCACATGAATAAACATTCCAACATAAAAAGTACATCAATAGTGGGTCATGGAAATGTGAGAAATAAAATCTTAACCCCATAGGTATCATCCTAAAGCAAATTTGCATGTAGTGGAATGCTTGGTTTGAATTTATGCCACTCAGCACTTCAACACCATCAACCAGTTACCACGTCAAATTTCCTACGTAGTCTTGGTCAGATTTGCAGAGAGTAAATTCGCAGCTTTAAAATGGATGCAATTCACCTAAATTGGATGGTGCTAACCTACCGGTACTCTAATAATCAATGACCTACTCCAAACTAGAATAATTTTTCTTTGAGAGAAAAACTTCCAAGCTTAGGAGTCCATTGAAGTGCACTGACTCACATCCTATTGTGCACATGTTTACACTACAGAGGAATGCTAAACTTATTGCAAAACTTGGTATGCCAATCAAGTACAATCTAATCATTTTCACTTCAAAGTATCAATGTTATTTCTGAGTGTTTACAAAGTTCTTGTACTCTTTTTACGCATGTGCTTTCACTAGCGCAATGTTTGGCCATGAAAGGCTGTTTCCCATACCTCCTCCCCCCCCCACCCCCCTCCCCCCTCCCCCCCCCCCCATGAGGGAGGGATTTCCAAGACACTATTACAGCTTCCCAAACTCCTTATAAGTCTTTTTAAATCATCCGTGTTCTTTCTAAGGATGGATACACCTCAGCCTCTGAAGCGATGTCCTAAGAGGCAAGAAATCTCATGGTCAGGAATACGGCGCTTCCGGTACAGCTGGAATGAAAACAAACAGCTCCCCTGTGCAGTACATGCGCGTGCAGAGCTGTAGCTGGAGAGTGAATCGGTGTGAACGCGGCAGTGCATGCATGCAAGCAACTGAGCTAGCAGTGTATGAATCTATGTGGTGATACAGACGGCACACAGGGTTGGCGACCAGAATCCTCGCTCTACCATTCTTTACCATAATTTTTCAATTACACATTTCTTGTGGCAATCAGAAATGTTAAGATGTACCATATCTGATAATTTCATGGAATTTCAAAGCCAGTTATGAAAGAAAAAGGAGACAATGTCATCTCATAAGTACGCCAATCATGCACTGATCATCATCATTGTTTTTTTTTCACTCCAGCTGCCACTAAATACCCGTATGTCTGACCATGAGAATATCTTGGACTCCTGCCTGACCGCATGACACGAGATGTCAAATGTTGGCACGCACATTTGTGAAGGATTTTTCTTTCCTCGAATATTCATGTCTGTGCAATTCATCCCCTGGTACGCAAAGGACATACACCACAATGTTTAGACTGTGTTACAAAGCCCCTTGAGAATGTTCTACTTTCTGTCTTCATGTTCTGAAGAGCCCTTGACAAAACTTAATAAAATATGTGTAACTAACTCATTTCCTGGATGAATCAAAACTTAGGTCACTCCATATCACCAGTATCAAGTCATTATGCTTGGGCAATCTATTATGACGATTCAAAATATATAGAGCAAAGACTCCTTGTTCAGACCCTACTTTCCACTGGAAAGCAGCTTGAAATGAATGCAGACAGGAGCACTGACAACCTTTCCTATAGCTACTATCAGTTAAACATTATTTTGAGTCTGAATTGGGGGGGGGGGGCTGAAAAAAAAAGAGCAGCATATTTACTGTTCCATTGTGATTATGCTATGTTCACTGATTCACTCTATGCATTCACAATGGCATTCTGAGACCACCACATGCGATATTCGTAGCAACCCTGATGAAAAATGCAAACATTTTACCGCGCACAAGTCATATTTGTGATGCATGTAAGGAATAACAACGGATGCTCTATGTGTGAATACAAGGAGCTCTGTGCAGCAAGGGCAGAAGCAATGCGCACTTGTTTTACAAAGGATCATAAATCCATACCTACATCCCACTTACACCTGTCTTCACAACCATTTGTGTATTGCGGTTACTTGTTTTACATCCTTCGTGGGCCACAAATCATTGCGTGCAGAGCTCACAGACTACAGGCTGGGCCCCGTACTCGCATCAGAGTTTTTACACCTCATAGAAAGACCATTTATTAAGGGACAACCACATTGTTGACCGAGAGTGAAACCTACATTGTAAAACAATGCACTTTGTTTACATCCATTAATTTCTCGCGATAACAACAATGAGGCCTAGCAACATGAGGCCTTCATATCAATGAGTGCAGGGTAGATAGCATGTGAGATATGTGATGTAGATATTAATGCAACAATCACATTGGCCTCCAACCTGTCCACTGTGGCCATCTGCCTACAAAGGCCACTTCCTTCATTTCCCTTGAGTGGTCCCTCTTTGCAGATTTGACTTTATGTACTACAAATTTTCCTCTGCAGAAAGGCAAAATTAAAGGACGGGAGAGGGGAATTTCATCTTCTGACGAGAATTCTATGTCTATTCTACTAGTTCTTCTGCGTGGAAAGGCTGAGGAAACAAGACTTTCTCCGGTCACTTTGGCTGGCCGGCCGTCACTTCAGCCTCCTGTCATCAAACTGGCAGGATGAGGTTGGACATCAACTCTCGAATCGAGGGGAAGAGGGTGCACTCATCTGAAGGGGGGAGACAGTGAAATTTCGAAAGTACCGCTATCAAATTTCAGTCTCATTTCTCATGCAGTCGATATCATGCACACAAACATAATCTCACAATAATGCACATTTAATAGCGTGTTGCCTGTGAGTAAACATCTAACTTGTTGCTTATAGATGCATCACTTGGTAGGTGTTACATCTTTGTGTGTGTGTGTGTGTGTGTGTGTGTGTGAGAGAGAACACGCTTGTGGTGGGTGAATGCATGCCTTTTGCTTAAAAGCATAAAATGAGAAAGAAAGTAATCATTACCAATTGCATTCTTAAGCTTTCACACTTTATTTGCACTACATAAATTATAACATGCCACGACATGGCCTGTCATTCTGCCTATATCTACCAATAGCATAATGACCAAAAAAAAAAAAAAAAAATGAATGCTTAAATCGTTTTTTATCCATTTGAACATCTTTTTTTTTAAATCCATTTGAACATCAAATCAAATCAAATCAAATCAAATCAAATCAAATCAAATCAAATCTTCATACAGCTGCATCAGGCAAGTCTGACAATTTCTGATTCACTTTTTATAAAAGTGTCAAAGACAACAAACTGTTATATTCACTTGTGAATACACATGAAAGTCTACATTCCATTCAGCAAAAAACAACGGCACACATACACACACACACACACACACACACAAAAACAAATACACAAAGCATAAAACTCACTGTTATTGGGGAACTCTGCCCATCGGCGCAGCATGCCAGCGATGATCGTGTCGTTCTGGCTGGTGGGCATGTTGGCCCGAATGTCGGAGATGTGCTGGGTGGAGTTGGCCTGGATGTCATACAGGATGGGTACGATGACGGACTGGTGCTCCTGGCCGACCAGCCCAGCGACCTCAGCCTGCCGGCTCAGCTGGACCTGGGTGTGTGGTGGAATGAGGGTCATGGGCATCTTATTAACATGTATCTTTATATCTCGACAATTTACAGATTTCCAACTTCTATTAATTCATTTATTTCTTCATTGTTTTTATCTATCTCTTTATTTATTTATTCTTCTTTTTTCTTTTTTTGAGGGGGTGGGGTTTTCTAATGGTTCAACCAAACTGTTATGACACTGCCATCTACTGATGCCTGACATATATTGTCCATATTTTGAAGCAAGAAAGATGAGCTTATTCTTTGTAATGGCAGATGCTGATACAATTCTCAGGAGATACTGGCTGCAGTTACTTTGAATGGATGACTCTTCACATCACACATTTTAAATCTTGTGAACGTAGACACAAAAAAATAATTGACTTCACTATGATACTATGAATTACATCACTTCACAAAATTTTCATTTGAGTGTGATTGGAATATGCACCAACTGTTCATGAACAAATGCCAAATATTAGAAAAAGAATGAAGTTCAGTATTACATGGCCATATGGAATGCAAAACAATCTCAGAGACATCACTACAAATTCTGACACTAGTAACTATCTACACAAACACCTCATGAAAACCGAGAGGTTCTTCTCCCATCCGGTGCTGCTACAACTCGTAAACATTTTGACATGAAATGGAACCACCAAAGATAGGATTCATCCCTGTTTATTGCATGATTGGGATGGGGGAATGGGGGATGGGGGGATGGGGGATGAGGGGAGGGGGGAAGGGTGCGGAGTGGGAGGTGAGAGGGAGCTTACAAAAAGTAGCATCTTAGACTTGATGACGACGGCGGGGATGCCAGCAGCAGCGAAGGTCTGGAACCCCTGGGGCACCGTCAGGCAGAGCTGAAGGGACCACCTGAGGGACGGGTCTGGCTGGGTCTCCAGGTGCATCAGCTGGATGAGGTCCTTGAAGACACCGGCCGTGGCGCTCAGCATGCGCACAAAGGAGGTGAGGGCCTTGGGCTTGAACGGCGGACACACCACCTGTGTGAGAAGGGTTTAGGGGTAAGGGGTGGCAGGCACCAGTCAAGCAAATGTGATAGTAAAGACATGGGGAGTGGAGGGCAATGGAAGAAGAGAAAGGAAAAATTGTGTAATTCATGATGTCTTCTGGACCCTCTTATCTTCTTACATTCCTTCCCATCACTTCATGTATAAATGATTTATAATGAAAAGAAGATGAGGGTAAAAGCCCTCATAACTTCTCCATTATTTCTATGCTGCAACCAGTTCAGCATGACAGAGATAGGACATATGGAAGGAGTGGCAGGCACCAGTCATATGGAAGGAGTAAACCCCCTTTTCCTCAAATAAAAAAAGAAGAAACCCAACATCAACAATAACAAGCAGAAAGTCAAGATGTATTCTCTTCATGGTCAAGTTTTTATCCCTTAAATAGCCGTGTTTACCCCTGACAGGACCGTCGCCCCAAACTGCCCACTGCCACTCGAGACAGACGAAGGCTGTCAATGGCATTGAAAGGATTAAAGGAAACCAACGCCCAAATATCAATGTGGATTGAGTGAAAGCAATAATATTAACAGAACACATCATTAAAAGTTTGAGGAAAATCGAACAATCGATTCAAAAGTTATGAATTTTTTAAGTTACAGTGCCATCATTGCTGGGTAAAGGAGACTTCTGCACTTCATGACGTCATTTTGGACAACAATGTACAGAAAATAAAGGAGAATTCCACAAAATCTAATTTTTCATGAAAAGCGCATATTCCATCAGCTTGTTATGGACATATGTGAAGGGCAATATTATTCCTCCTGCTTTGTGAAAGAGGCAAGTCAAGTGCTCTTTCATCATGATAGAAAAGTGAAACTATGTTGCATTTTCTTCAAGATTTCTTTATATTGCTGTCCACAATAACAATAATAATAATAATAATAATGATAATAATAGTCAGTTCCTAGAACGCATAATACCATAAGATAGTCTCTATGCGTGTACAAAATTAATGAAAACAAAATCTATCACATATTTCTCTATTCAAACATGTAATCAACAATTATCAAAAAGGTGACATCATGAAGTGAAGTAGTCTTCTCATCGAGCAGTAATGGCACCAAAACTTAAAAAAACAAAAAAAATCATAACTTTTGAATGGATTGCCTGAATTTCTTCAAACTTTCACTGATGTGTTCTACTAATATTGCTGCTTTCACTTAATCCACATGTGTATTTGGGCTTTGGTTTCCTTTAACTGGAACGATTCTCTTGATTCCTGCACCCACTTCTGGCAGCCAATAGGGCCAGACCCATGCAATGAAGTCAACTTATCAGCTAAAAAGGACGAGATGACGTTCAAAGCTCTCACCTTGTTCTCAAAGTAACGCTCAATGACCTGCAGCTCCTCTGGATTCCATCTCTCCTTAGCATCTGCAATACAAGCAAAGTGAATAAACAATTTCATAAAATTTCCTTGTTCAAGCTCATGAATGGATTTCCATATAATCTAAATTCATTATAGGGCAATAGGGTAATGTTCAAGGGCATGCATATATCGTCGGCTGAGAATGAGAAGGACGTTAAATTGCCTCGAACACTACAGGTTTAATGGCAACTTAATACCCTTCTCATTCTCGGCCGATGATATTACAGTGACATATTTGCTTTAAAAATATACATATATTTCATACTGTTTGGATAAGAGTGTCCTAGTAGCTAATCATCATGAACTATTAAAGGGATAGTACAGTACTGGTGGAGATGAGAATTGGGCTTTTAACTTTTTGCGAGATATCGAGAAAACACTTATGAAATAGTACAGAGCATACCATTCAAAGAGGAATGCAAAGTTTATTTGATGAAAATCAGGTTTGGAATGACTGAAACATCCAAAAACAAAGCGATCGTAAAAAAGTGTGGGTCCCACACTTTATTAGAATCGCTCTATTTTGGATATCTCAGCCATTTCAAAACCAATGTTTATCAAATAAACGTTGAATTCCTCATGGATTTACATTCTCTTTCATATTTCATAAGAGGTTTCTCATTATCTCACCAAAAAATGTTAGAAACCTAAAATTAGGTCTCAATCAAAACTATACGATCCCTTTAAGATGCTTTCATAAGGCAAACTTACAGTGATGTATGAATGGTTTTTTTAATACTTCTGATTTGTATCAAATAAAACAAAAATCTAATTACTCGAGGAAACTAGCACGGGTTAATACAAATAATCAGCCATACTCTGTCAAGGAAACTGTCATTAAAGACCCCCTGTAGTAGACAGGATATAATTTTAATCATCTCTCATCTGTGCTTAAGGCAAAATAGATGTTTCTTCATGCAAACACAATATGTTACCAATATTTTGTTATTCTAGGTGTATACATAATAAAGACTGTGTTTCCTATTGTGTCTACTTGTTTGTACATGTGAACTGTTACAACATTCCAGCCACATGATACACTGGCCAAAGATGGTAGTCCCACACAAGCGATCTTGTGTAGGGTGATATGCCTTTTTTTATTTTACCTTGGCTCTGTTTGACCTGTAGATGCAACTGTTGCATGTGCGCTGGGTTGAGCCAGACACGAAATTCAAGGGAGCTGTTCTTGAACTGCACCCCCTGGTCGCTCTGCGGAAGCATCGCCAGCTGTACAAAAAATCCGAAAGAGAACAGGCGGGTGTAAGATATGTTACAATCCCCACATGTACACAACCTTGTGTGAAAGACTAGGCAGAATAATACCTTGTCCCTAAACTTTCTTCTCTGCTCAATCTATTCTGAATCAGATAAGCTACATGTAAGGACTTGAGAAAAGGGCATGCAAATAAAGAGAGTAGAGAACTTCTTTGCGAAGAATGTCACATGTTGTTTTACTTCAAGCTTTCTGATCGAGATTCTAAAATCTCCCCACAGACTTGTGCATGTTCCTCTATGTTGGTAGTGGGCTGAAGTTGCCAAGATTGCATTCATTATGACACTGGGACACAGAGAGATGGTACCAATCAAGATATTTTTATTTCTTCTACAAATAAGTGCAAGGAGAAGAAAGCTCTGAGTTTTGCAATCACTAAATAGCAATGGGAGTATGACTGTTGAAATCTTTGAGACATTTCACTGATTATAAGAAGCTTTATTTGGCACAGAAAATAGTCTTCAACAGTCCTTTAAGAAATCCCCATCATGAAAGGTCAATCATTCCATTTGTTTTCTCAGGACAAGAGCATGTTATATCATTCAAATCATACATGTAACTGCAATCTTGATTTTGTTCACAATGTCATAATATATCACCCTTCAGTAAAAGCTCGTTACTAATACAAAGATCAAAGATGCATATGACTTGAATAATGGTCTGATGTCTAACAGAGCCATAACAGAAGCTAACAACACAAAAACAGACAAAACTGCATCATTTTATATGCACACAGCAACATGAAAGCAAGGGATTGGTTTTGTTTGTTTGTTTGTTTGTTCATTCCTTGATGATTTTTCTATTCTTGGCGTGAGACTCTTTCTTTAGCATCCAGATGAAAAACTGACGGAGAGTAATAGGAGGGTATAGCAACTTAGAAAGCTGGTACTTACTTTAGACCGGAATCCTTGATCTGAAGGGGGTATGGTTTGATTCTGAAAAAAGGGAAAAAAATAAAGAAAGGGGGTAAACAATGTCATGTATACCACAAGAAGTATTCAGTCAAGGTGATCTAAACACACCTGAAAACCATAAATGTAAGCATGTTTCAAGAAAGTCTTATGACAGACTTTTTGCTCATAAGACACACTTATGAGAGACTTCATGAAGTGAGTTTTATTTCTCTGTATAGCTACATATGATTGACTTCGACTACTCTGAGATTTTATGTAAGGATTTTTATGTGATGACTTCATGAAATGGACCCCATGTTCTGTATAAAGATTTACTGATCACAGAAGACACAACTTATCACTTTACTAAAGACTGGTAACCAAACTATGTTGGTCTGTACAAAAAGAAAACCTCGGCCTAAAAATTAGGTCCGTGGCGGCATAAAAAAATCTGGAGTTTTCTCTGTTGTTCCTTTTGTTATGTCCTACGAAATTCTTTGTGTGAGCTGACATTTATGAGTCAATGTATGACCTATGTTGCTGCTAATAGTAATGAAAGAGCCAGCTATGGATGGCATATCTGAATATTGGCTATGGAAAGAAACACAGGATATGTACAGGAAAAAACAATGGCCAATGTCCCCACTACAATGATAATTGTTACCCACAGATGAATATTAACTGAATACTGTACATGCAATATACTTGATGGTGTGTATTCACAAAATTAGTAACTCACAAAGATTTAGCCTCCCAAGACAAAGATACACTGGATATGGTTTCCAAGGTTGGAAGTTTGTGCCTTTTCTCCTGAAAAAATACAATACTTCTTTCTCACTATGTCAATGTGCTTCTTACTTGTGAGTTCAACCCCTCGCAAAATTCTTTCACAAGTTCCCATTAGCAAAGTATATGGCACATATGGTAATGGTTGGGCAAAGCAAAGCAGAGCTTTTGATTTTTAGCTCTGCGTTGGCTCCTTGTGCAGGCAAATGGTCATCACCTGTTCAGATGTCAGCACGCGCTTGAGGTGGCGCTGGAGGTACGTGGAGCCCAGGAACCGCTCGATGGGAGCGCAGAGGTAGGTGCTCACCGAGGTGGGCGTGCCCGGGATGGCGGCCGGGGTGAACATCCGGTTGAGGGCATCGTGGGAGAGGATGGTGGGGAGGCAGGTGGCCAGGTTGCGATGGGGCATGATGCGGGCTGGACGTGGCACTACCACACAGAAGGAAAGAAAAGAAAAGAAGTAGAAAGGATAACACAATTACGGTGGAGTGAGGTGAGACTAGCACATAATGTAAGTCACCTCTTGACCGTTGTGTGACGATTAGATATTAAGCTGCAGAAGCAGCAATGATGGCGGGTCCATTTAGAATTGCAGTGCTAGCACTGAAGAGGCCAGTCTTATTGAATATAAGACCATTACGATTATCATCATCATCGTTATTTACATATTTGATAACATAATTAACATCTTTATCGTCATAGTTACTATTAAGAGCATCATCACTTATCACAATTCATTATATCCAATTTTTCTTTACACCAAATGAATTTCTTGAAACGACAACAAATTTACCTTCATCTGTAAGACATCATCATTAAAAAGTAGCTGGCAATTAAGGTACGACACACAGAAAAACTGCCACATATACATCTCCTGCACATGATGATCTGCCAAACTTGATCATCTTACCAACTTGTCCCTGCTGGCCCGTCATGCCGCTACTCCCCGGAGAGAGGGTGGTGGCACCCATGCTGCCAGGCGACTGGGCCATCCCAAAGCGCTGCACGGGGGAGGGGCCCGGCATGGAGGGACTGCCGGGCCACTGGCGGGAGCCCGGCGAGGGCATGGCAAGACCCATGGAGGCAGTGAAGGGCGAACCTCCTTCCGCCAGACCTGAGAGGGAGGGGGATGGGCAGAAAGTGAGGGGAAAAAGGCATAGAGCAAGTGGGGACAGTGATCCTTGACTGACAATCTGCAGACATCATCTGAAGTCTTGCCTTCTGTCATGCTAAAATTATGTATCAAGTTTAATCAACAAACGTGCTTCCTGACGTTTTGTTTTTGCCATTACCCTCAATGAATTTTCTCTTAGTATTCACAGTAATACAGATTGAGCATACGGCAATCTCATTCATAGTGAGAACAGCATGAAAACAGAAAGCCACTGTAACTACATCATCTCTGCAAAACGAATTCCTTTCATTCCTAAAACATGCTTTCTTTTCTCGAGAGGTCTTCCATATAAAAGAATGGCTGTACAATCAATGTTTGATGTTCCTCCTCACCACTTTCAGAGTTTCTATCATCTTTGCTTCAACTGGTCCATCATATTTAACCCTTTAACTAAGTTTTGATAAGAGCAAAGATTAAATTTATCACGTTTTACAGTAGATACAATGTAAATAGTCCACACATACAAACAGACTGAAAGATACTGCCGTTAAACTGAACAAGGTGACAGCATTTTTTTTCAAAATCACAAATATTGTGTGCACAGCGCTGTAACTTAAACTTATGTCTATCAAAGGGAGTGCTGTGATATGATTACCTTCTATTAAAGGATAATAAAAAAAATCACTCATTTGCTTAAATAATATCATCAAATGTCTTACAGAATGCAAAATACTTTTGTGCAGGAGTACCGTTAGGTGACGACAGACTTATGTTGACTTTTACAAACGCAATGCCAATATCTTTCCAGAAGATACTGGTAAATTACATCCGAAAAGGGCAAGTAGTGAAATAGGCTGGCATACCTGGTGAGGGGGTCCCCTTCATGACAGCCGATGGGGAAGGTCCGGGGATGGATGGAGGCGAGGCAAGTGGGTACGCACCGGGAGACATTGTGTACTGCACATGTAGTAGTCAACAAATGAACACACACACACACACACACATAGAGAAGAGATAAAAAAGTTGTAACTGCGCACAAAAGTATCAGCTTTCTTTTTCTTACACTTTGGCATGCATTCTGACCTCATTTTATCCAACATACTAGTATTCACTTTAAAGGTGAAGTGTCAAGAATTAATAAATGCTGAAGAAGCAAGTTTCAATATTAAGCATCTTCGATTCGATCACAAAGAAGCTATACCAAGCCAAATACCTGTCAAAATACCTTAGAGGAGATTCATCGAATGTAGTTTTGGTGTTATCGCCTCATCAGAATGATACAACCCCTAATTTTCACTACCACTTCTCCACTTAACCTATTTCTTACTTTAATCCAGATATACTTTCATTTATAGTAACACACATGGCAAAGATGTAACCTACCTGTGAGGAAAGGACAGAGGTGTGTGGTGAGGCTGGTGTGGCCGGGTTGCTGCTGCCCGGTCCACCGGGCGCTGTGGGCGGAGTCATGGGGTAGGCAAAGCCTCCTGTGCCGCCCTGACCCAGCCCTGCTCGGGACATCGGCGAGGCCCCAGGTGGGTAAGCCGACGGCACCTGACTGGGAAGGTAGGGGTCGGGTGGGGTGGGGCCCGGGTCCATGTTGATGGGGGAGAGGGGGTTGCCGTCATCCTCATTGGCGTGCAGGGTGCGGCTATTGCGGTGCTGGTGATGATAGGACACCGTCTCATCGATGAACAGCTCCAGAAAAGCCTTGGGAGAAACAGCGGAGGTTAGAATCGAGATGACCGTCAGACAATTACACTATCACTGATCAAAAATTAACACTGAAAATCAGACTATGAATGTTGTCACAGAATCAATGCTGTAAGCTCCTATTAGTGCAATAGTTCCACAAACTGATATCATGGGTTTAAGTATGTATAATTATCTAGTGTACTTGAGGTTCCATTAAACATCATTCATATCACTAAAGACAACAAAGAAAACAAAATAGACATAAAGAGACAAATTAAATGCGGACAAAAAACACAACAGAAAAATAATTATAACAAATATGATGCTGACATGAATTTAGAAAATCAAAATTCTTAGTATTCACCTTCAAATTCTGCACAGGGTAAAGACTGTCCACAATCTTCCGCACATCAAACAAGCTGAATGACCCATCTGTGTGAAAAAAAAAATAATAATAACAATCATGAAATGAAATAAAAGCACTGTGGGTAATAAATGACATGAACATTGCAGCAACAAAAACCTGCTTGACAATAATGTGGGATATCCAACACCACTACAATTTGAGTGAAATCTTATATTCACCTCACTACAACTAATAAGACAATTACATATTTACACAATCCTTTTTTCTTTTCTTTTATGTTTTCTTTACTACTAATTACGATTGTAACTGTGTAAGAGGGCCTGTTGAATCAATAGTGATGCATGGTCAGACAAAATCATAGACAATTCAATATAAACTAGAGAAGCACTCAGAGAGCGCAGACCTTCGCCAAGCAGCTAATTTCTACCAATGACCTCGTTCTTCCATATGTGACCCTGCACCTCAAAACAAACAAAAAGTCGCCAGACATGAATTTTTAGTTAAGACCATATTCTGAAAGAGCAGACTTTAAGCTTTAAAATGATGTATAACTCAAATCAAATGGACTCTCCTAACCTATCTAAATATTGGAAAGAAAGCACAAACTCAGGAAAAGTGTGAACTGAGAAAAGAGGCTCTGAAGTACAGTGTCTATTCAAGCGCTTAATCTTTACCAAACCATGCTGGCTGTGTGATGAATGGGACAAAAAACAGGAAGTAAACCACCAGAGTAACAACAATGAAGGGATTATCAGATTAAAATGAAATTAAGCATGCCTCATTAACACACTCTGTCCATAATTAATGCCAACTTTAAAAGCAGTAGCACTATCCTTTCAAAAGTTATTAGAGTTGAAAGTGAAGAGTGTGGACAAGGTTTTTCAGAAATTAAAAAGGGATTCTAAAGACACACCTAATCACACTATTCTACCAAAAATGTTGGAGATAAACTGCTCAAAAACACACTTTCCTGCCCGTTTTATGATACCAAATTTTAGCATAATGTAAAAGAAGACCCGCTCTTTCAGAAAATATGAAAAAGTCAAGTTCGGCTAGGTTGACCCATTTCACTTACTTTCAGTCCTCACGCAAAATCAGTGTGTGCGACTTTATGTTCGTTTTGAGGTGCACGGTCACATATGTGACCCTGCATCACAAAACAAACAAAAAGTCGCCAGACATGAAATTATAGTTAAGAGCATACTGTGAAAGAGCATGCTTTAAGCTTTAAAATGATGTATAACTCAAACCAAATGGACTCTCCTAACCTATCTAAATATTGGAAAGAAAGCACACACTCAGAAAAAGTGTGAACTGAGAAAAGAGGCTCTGAAGTACAGTGTCCATTCAAGCGCTTAATCTTTACCAAGCTGAGCTGGCTGTGTGATGAATGGGACAAAAAACAGGATGTAAACCACTGGAGTAACAACAATGAAGGGATTATCAGACTACACTGAAATTGAGCATGCCTTATTAACACATTCTGTCCTTAATTAATGCCAACTTTCAAAGCAGTAGCCTCATCCTTTCAAAAGTTATAGGAGTTGAAAGTGAAGAGAGTGTACAAGGTATTTAAGGAATGAAAAGGGGACCCTAAAGACACACTTAATCACACTATTCTGCCAAAAAACTGTTCGAGATAAACTGCTGAAAAACACACTTTCTTGCCCGTTTTATGATCCTAAATTTTAGCATAATGTAGAAGAAGGCTTGCTCTTTCAGAAAATATGAAAAAGTCAAGATAGGCTCGGTTGACACATTTCACCTATTTTCAGTCCTCACACAAAATCAGTGTGTGCGACTTTTTGTTCGTTTTGTGATGCACGGTCACAAATAGAGATCAGTATTTCCACCCATACTATGCATGCTGAAAAATCGTCCGATTTCCCAATCAGAAGCCTTAGCAGAAACTACAGCATGCACTTCTTCGTGTATGAAAACCTCAAAAATACGCAGCTTGAACTCCCAAGTTCATTGACCCAGCCTGCTAAAATACAGAAAATCTTCATAAAATCAACAAAAATTGCCAGATCACTACCAAAATTTAATCATCTGTTACTTGTGTCATTCTCAACCTTTCCTGTAAGTTTCATCCAAATCCATTCACAACTTTCTGAGTTATTTTGCACACGGACAAACAAACAAACGCCAAAGAAACATAACCTCCTCCCTTGGCGGAGGTAATGATGCTAGGCAAACCATACTCAAGTTGCCTTGTATACACTGAAGTTACGATCATTAGCTGCTCTTTGATAGGACAGGGCCGAAATGTGACAAAGAGAAGAGATCGAAAACCAGACACAAAAGAAATTACCCCTCTCTCCGGGGGACAACGACTCACCACGGACGGCCACTGTGTTCTTGCTCTTGCAGAGAACGTCCAGACAGTAGGTGTTGTGGAAGATGACATGGTAGTGGGTGCTGGACTGGGGCAGAAGGGCAAACTTGTGGATAGGGCCGGCCACCTGGTTGGTGGGGGCCAGGAGACCCAGGGAGGGGATGAGCGGCAGCTTGCAGATGGCGTGGAGGGGCCCCTGGCTGTCACACAGATTCTGGGTAGATTCAAAAGGGCACACACAGACAGACAGACATCAACAAAATGATGGATAAGGTTTATAGATTGAGTAACAGGAATAACATAGATTTTATTTTATTTTATTTTTTTAAGAAGAAGAAGATTAAGTGAAAAAAAAAATGAGTTAAACACAGACACATCACATGATGGTGCAGACCAAAGGGGAAATATGTAACAAAATTTATAAGAAAAATAAAGAAAGAATCAAATATACAACTGATAGATGAGAGAATAGAGCACAGAGAAGTATTACACCAGCATCTTATAGCAACACCTCATTTTGAGAGCTCTCATCTTGTCTCACCGATTCAAACTTGATTTTTTTTTTTAAGTTTTTAAAAAGAGGATCTAAGGTCAACTGACCTTGATGAGTTTGGGAAGGCTCTGCTCCTCGTTGAGCTCATCCTCAAGGTAGGATTGCACCATGGTGTGACAGTTGGCGGTGGAGGTGGAACCGACGGCACCGAAGACCAGGCTGAACTTGGCGGCCTCTGGGTCCCACGTCACTGTCACCTGGGAAAGAAGACGCAATGGGACACAGAGAGGTATCGCATCAAGATTGTTGTCCTGCGTTAGGTACTTTAATGAAGGCAGTCGAGCATGGGTCCCTCTTCTTGTTCAAGGTAATGTTTTCACTTGGTAAAGACAGGGGTATATACTCCAACCTGATATGCTATAAAACACAACTCACTACAGTCTTACTGTTAGTGAAATGCAAGAAACAAGCTAGGAACATATACAATACTGTATGTCATGAAAACACCTGGTAATAATATAAACCTGTTGAGGACGAGTCCTGGGTAAAGTTGGGCAAGTGTCTACGGGAAATGGAAAATCACACCATCCTCAACGGGTTAAATTAATCTGTTTTTCTTTTCCGTCCATTAGCTCTTTGGTAACTAGAGATAAACCTTACTTGAAGAGCAAGGTCACTTTACTTCAAAGTCCACCTTCACAAAATGAGTGAGCACACATACACATGATTAAAGTTTCATTTAACTCGGACTTGAAGTAAAAAAGTTGTGGAACTTAAAAGCAAGTTGTGGAACTTGAAAGCAACCCACGTTTTCACAAAAACAGGGATATCCACTGCAACCGCACATGCAGACTAGTAAAAACATGTGGGCAGGTCACACTGTCATACTTATGAGGTGATGAGATCATCTCTGCTAATATGTACATGTTGTTGTGACTCATATACTTTTTTTTTTTGCAATGCATGTTCATATGCGATCTTATACTGTAGTTAACTTGAGTATAGAATGGAATTGCATTTAGAAGAACCATGCTTTGCGAGAGTACCATACACACACAAAACAATGTCTGACTCCAGCAATGGATTGGACCGCTAATCCTTTCCTTCACTATTGCTAAGACCAGAAAGTTCAGATAAGTCCATGGGAATCATGTCCAACCTGATCATGTCTGGGTGCGCTTGTGTTCATGTGTATGCATACAATAAAGAAAACATCCTCTATGCATTGTACTTAAAGGGACTGTACAGTACTGGTTGAGCTGTTTGAGGTGAGGATTCAGGTTTATAACATTCCTAAGTGAGATAATGAGAAACCTCTTATGAAATATGAAAGAGCATGTAATTTTGATAGGGATTCAATGTTTATTTGATGAAAACTGGTTTTCAAATGGCTGAGATATCCAAAAAAGTGATAATAATAAAAGGCGACAGGCCACGCCTTTTATTAGCATCTCCTTGTTTCACCTTGTTTATGGATATCTCAGCCATTTCAAAAACGATTTTCATCAAATAAACTTTTGATTCCCCTTAGAATTGCATACTCTTTGACATCTCATAGAGTGGATTCTGAATATCTCGCAAAATGTTAAAAGCTAAATCCTCACCTCAACCTGAACTGTACAGTCCCTTTAAATCCCCCCATAGTGACAGTTGGTGAGGAAGGTATTCAGTGCTGTGCCATTTTACCATCCACTACATTCTGTGCGTAAACAAGAGTGTATACATACTGTGCTGGACCGGTCTTTGCCGTAGGCTATGGTGATCCTCTGGTAGGTGAACGACTGGACGTCCACTAGTGTGGTGAAGGGAGGATCTGAAAGGGGAGGGCAGATATCAATCAATATCATAAAATGGGCTTTAATATCTCTGCAATCTGATTGGTCAATTGTCATGTATTGATTTTTACTGAGCAATGCGTCTGGTAAAATCCGAACGCATGGCTCAAGTCTTGTATAGTGTTGTAGGTGTACCGGATACATGATGGGGAAAAAGGTTGTATTTTGTGAATTTACTGCCCCATTTTATCACACGAATGATGCACAGGCCAATTTGATAGGTCAGTGAGAACTGGATGCTCTCGTTTAACTTTGGAACAGTCTAAAACCCTAACTAGAAATATCACTTAAGGTGATTAATACCCCCGCCCCGTGACGACAGTCTTACCCAAGGAATGATCTTTCCTTGATCTTCTGCCATTAAAAGCCGTTACCATGGCAACGCAGCTTCCGACACGTCCGAAAAATATGTCTTGCACATCTTCCCACCAAGACTATTGTGTGTGCCACATTTCATAAGCTTTTGTCAAAAACTGAGGAAGTAGTTCAATCCACAAGATCTTTCCTTGATCTTCCGCCATTAATATGCCATTACCATGGCAACGCAGCTTCCGACACGTCCAAAAAATATGTCTTGCACATCTTCCCACCAAGACCAATGTGTGTGCCACATTTCATGAGCTTCAGTCGAATACAGAGGAAGTAGTTCAATCCGCAAGATCTTTCCTTGATCTTCTGCCATTTATGCCGTTGCCATGGCAACGCAGCTTCCGACACGTCTGAAAAATATGTCTTCCACATCTTCCCACCAAGATCAAGGTGTGTGCCACATTTCATAAGCTTTGGTCAAAAAACTGAGGAAGTACTTAAATCCGCAAGATCTTTCCTTGATCTTCTGCCATTAATATGCCGTTACCATGGCAACGTACTTTCGGGTACTGTCAAAAAATGCGTCTTGCACATCTACAACCAAAGGCACACATCTGTACCAAGTTTCATGGAAATTGGGCAAAAACTGAGGAAGGAGTTTGCAACACAAAATTTTTCATCATTTTGGCTCATAATATGTGAGCTGTTACCATGGCAACATACTTTTTGTCACTGTCAAGAAATGTGTCATGCTGACCTATATCCTAAGACAAACATTCAATATGAATTCCATGAGAATTGGAAGAACACTGATGAAGCAGTTTTGCCATGAAGCATTTTGCCCTATATTTTACCAATAACATGCCGTTACCATGGCAACGCACTTTTTGCCACTGCGGAAATATGTGTCTTGCACATTAACATATTCAGATGAACATCTGTACCTAATTTCATAAAAATTGATCACAAACTGTGGGAGGAGTTCGCGACGCAAGATTTGTACCCATTTTTGCCCATAATATGCCGTTACCATGGCAACGTACTTTTGGGTACTGTCAAAAAATATGTCTTGCACATCTACAACCCAAGGCACACATCTGTGCCAAGTTTTATGGGAATCGGTTGAAAACTGAGGAAGTAGTTCGCGACGCAAGATTTGCAACGGACCGACCGCCCGACCGCCCGACCGACCGACCGCCCGACCGCCCGCCCGACCGCCCGCCCGACCGCCCGCCCGACCGCCCGCCCGACCGCCCGCCCGACCGCCCGCCCGACCGTCCGCTGATTCCTATATACCCCCTTCAAACTTCGTTTGGCGGGGGTATAACTAGGCCGGGGGGGGGGGGGGGGGGGGGGGGGGCCTCCGAGGCCTCCCCCTCAACGTTTCGCGCGATGTATCGCAATCGCAAAAAGCTATCGCCGCGACGTTTCATGACTTTTTTCTTTCGAGTCTCCCGCATCTTTTGACACCAAATTTGCGACGCCCGGGCGCGCGGTTTCCAAGTTACGCATATGTATGTTCATGCATGTCAGACCAAAAATTACTCAAAAATGTGAATTCGTGTAAAATTTCAATGCAAACTGTGCTTACAGGCAAATTTCATAAAAGCATGATTATTTTGGTGTTTTATTGATCAAAATCAATGAATAACATATTTTCTTGTTTGGAGCGATGTCACGGACAAATTTCATCGAAAAAACAATGAAAAACATAAAGTCGAAAAAACAAAGAAATACATAAGAAATTCAAAAAACAATAAAATACTTAAGAATTTTTTCTGATATCACAATTTTTTTAATTACATTTGCTAAGGACACTAATAAGAATATTTACAGAAAAAATGTGCCTGTTTTGAGCTTTATTTTGTGATTTATACCAAATAGTCTGATTTCATGCATCGTTATGCATAAATTAGCATAATTTAGCATAAATGATAATTTTTTTGAAAAATTAACTTCATGGTATTTTAGATTACATCATAGGCAATGTGTGTGCCAATTTTCGTCGCGATCGCGTGGTCGACGGCTGAGATCTGGAGGGGGGGCCTCTCAGGCCCCCCCCCCCCCCCCCCCCTCCGGCTCTATCAACTACCTAAATAGTTCCAAAGTTAAACTCGCACATCAAATTCTCACCAATCCACTCTGTCCTGTGCATCATTTGTATATTGACCCTTACAGTTTGATACTTGTAAATCAACAGTGCCTACACAATATGAAGGTATGTTTCCATCTTGGATAACCCTTCGCATCCCGCGGTATATTGTTACAGAGGCTGATGTAGGCACAGCGTGGGGTAGGATAAGCTTGCTGTGGTTGGTACACAGCACTATGCAACTCTACGTAGGCCTGATATGAAAGCCCCCGAACATCAGGGTGCATCCAATGAGCACTGTATTTACATGTACAACACTGTGTTTCCCCATAGACTGACATAATACTAGTAATCCAGCATCCAATGACAGAACACCCAGTTTGTATCCAAGTGCAGACACAGAAGAAATTGGCCTATCAAGACTATCATTTCCCAGGTTTACAAGGCATTACTATACCAATCAAATATCTTCTTTCTTATTCATAAATTATCTATAACAATATTAAACTTACAACAGATTTATCAACTGATTATCTAGCAAGCCCTTGTGGCAATTAAAAATTTGGGTTAGGAAGTTTGAGGGTCAGACTCTGAGGCCCAGACTGTGAAGCTGGTCCCTCAAGTGCATGAAATGTCAGCACTGCGATAATGTTGTACTTGTACATGCATCAATTACTATGCTACAGATGACTGAAAAAAAAAAGGGTGACAAATTATTTTATGGTCTGATTTTCTTACATACAACTCCTTGTTCGATCACTTTGATGGATTGTTACTGTCCATGAAAGTAGAATGCACAACATATACTTCAATCTATCTCTATCATCTACAATTGTACATGTCTCTATCTTTCTATCAATCAATGTCATCTACATCTATCCATCTATCCACCTACTTATCTATCTACCTATCTCTTTATCCATCACACTAACTAACCAACTAATTGACAAAAATTAAAAGTCAAACAATAGATAACAGAACCATTCTGTTATTGGGGTGGGGCTAGTTTTTCTTTTCCCTTAAAGGAATGGTACAGTTTTGGTTGAAATGGGGAATTCAAATGTTAACTTTTTGCAAGATAATTAGAAACCACTTCGAAATAATAAAGAGCATACAATTCAAAGAAGAATTCAACGTTTATTTGATGAAAATCGCTTTTGAAATTGCCAAGATATCCAAAAACAAAGTAAAACAAAGTGGTCCTATTTAGAAGTAGGTCCCACCTTTTATAACAATTTCTTTGTTTTTGGATATCTCAACCATAAAAAAACCCAAAACAACAATCACCATGAAATAAACTTTGAATTGCTCTTAGAATTGTATGCTCTTTCATATTTCATATCAGAGGTTTCTCATTTTTTCACAAAAAGTTAACACTGGAACATTTGAATTCTCCCACCATCACAACCAAAACTATACCATCCCTTTAAAAAGGGTTTGACAGTTAAATGGACCCCCAAAGGGGCTGCTCACCCATGATGAGACCCGAGCGCGATGCAGGGGAGAGGGTCAGGTAAGGGAGCCAGATGGGAAGGTCAAGGGTTAGCTGGTAGAGACGACCGATGGAGTCCCAGTCCCTGAGGAACAGCTTCACCACAGAGTGGGCACCCAGCACCTTGTAGAAGAGGTACACCAGCCGGGTGGAGCCTGCAGAGGGGAACCCATAATCACACAGAAATAGATCCACGGCAATCCTTATTAAAGGTGCATGGTCCCGGTGTTTTAGTCAAATGCGTACACGGGCGCACGGCGCAATTTTCCTATAGAGACCTACGCTATCGGCTCCTCTTTAGCGCTTACGCTGTGGCCCACTTCCCCCCAGGTCCAAAGAAGTCCAATTCACTGTAGTCAGTGGTCGGATCACAGTTCGGCTCGTGATTCGGCTGAGGGAGATGACAGCTTTAGCAAACTTCTTTTGTGATGTCATAAGAACAAGCACATATGCACGCACCCTAGCATTACTACAGACTGCGCGATGCGCAGAGAAGACAACGAAGGCAACGTTACTTAGCAACACCTACGCACTTTACTCTTAATGACAGCTCAACTTCGGTAATCTTCGTATCAATGCTAACGGTGATAGGCAGTATCATCAACAGCGCCCTCGACACTACTGGGACTATGCACCTTTAAAATGGTGAAGTACTAGTAAACACAGAGACAGGAGTAACATAGGGACGAGGGAACACCTATCTTCACTGCAGAGATACTATCAACATTTTGTAAATCTCGTCCTTATGTCCTGAGGGTTACTCTCATAATCATCTTTTCATAAAGGCACAACACTCTTTTCAGAGATGTGTGTGCGTCTCCAAGCTCGACAAGCTTATTATCATATTTACTTTGTCTGAGAGAAAGCATTGTCACCAAGGGGAATGGCAAGTGGGCATGTCTCAATTCCTGCTTACATCACTCTGTGTTTCCATAATTACTCCAAAAAAAGCTGCACAGTCGTGAATGAAAGGGTTCCCTACGCTCATTTTTGAATTCTGATGCAATATTCAGGATTCTGTCAGTCATTTCACCATTTCACACACCAAATGTGCGGTAAACATCACTTTAAAATGATACATCACTCTCTACACAATTGTACATGCATGCAAGTCCAATGGGAATTCATTGTTATCAATACATTCTTCTTTTCTTTAAATAAGGAAAAAATATCAATAAACAGTGCACTAAAACATACTTCTTTTTTACATTCCCAAAGATAAAACACACACATATATAAGGCATTTACCATGGATTACAAGTAAAACTAGCACCCTTTCAGACATTGCACATCAGTTGATTTTTCCAATAACTACATGTAAGTCTCACCCTGTTCCTTTGCAGCACAGCTGTGTACTGGACAGTTTGCAAACACAAGCTGAGGGGAATATTAGGAGAGAGAAAGAGCATTCATGTTACCAACTGATCTAGTCTAACCAATGAAGTGTCAACCAAGCGCCTTGAATCAGAAATATCAGCCAAATTTGTTGACACTACTTTATTTCAAGAACACACAGCCTACAACTCTTGGAAATGGCTAAACCTGTATTCTGGGATCACAAGTACCATCAGATATAGATCTATAATGGTTCTGCCTTGCTGCCCACCCCCACATGTAACATGATGCATGACAAACGTGACATTTGACCCGTTAACGACGGGTTAATTTTGCTACAGCACGCATTTCCCATAGACCCTTGCCCGAGTATACCCGGGATTCGTCTTCAATGGGTTAACATTGGGTAGAAAAGCACCATTACTAATCATTGCTGAATGGCTCGAAGAAGTGCTCTTTAAATCGCATGATTCCACAAGTGTTCCACGCATCATATGTGCAGTCCATGAAGAACTGTAATCTAATGATTGCTTTGTCTTTCTGAAGTACATTCAGCTCATTCAACATAAATGGCAGCATGCATATCATATTCAATGCAATCAAGGAAACTGAAACTCCAATCCACTAAACATTGTTGCATGATTGTACGCAACCTAAGTATAACAATAAATGTACGTACAATTGTGACCGTGCATAACAAACCAACAAAAGTCTCACGCCCTGATTTTACATGAGGATTCAAAGTTGGTGAAACAGATCAAACTAGAGAGGCACTCTGAGAGCGCAGACCTCTGCCAGGCATGCAGCTCATTTCCACCACTGATCTTGTTCTTCCATAGAGATATCAGTGATTTCCACCCATACGTACTTATAGCATTGCGTGCTGAAAGTCGCCCGATTTCCCAATATAGAAGCCTTTGTTACGTCATAAACCCTCAGCTGCACGGTGCGCCTTGCCCTAGCAGAAACTAGAGCACGCACTTTAGTGCACGCATGCAAACCTCAAATACATGCAGCCTGAACTCCCAAGTTCATTGACCCTACCTGCCAAAATATCACAAATCCTTCATAAATTCCACAAAAATTCTCAGATCACTACTAAAATTTAATCATCTGTTACTTGTATCATTCTAAACCTTTCCTGCAAGTTTCATCCAAATCTGTTAACCACTTTATGAGTTATTTTGCACATGGACAAATTGACTAACAAACAAACCAACAGTAACGAAAACATAACCTCCTCCCTTGGCGGAGGTAACAAGTCAATCTGGAGTTTTTCATACTTTCTTCAAGTTAGGGATCATAAAACATATGGGAAGTTGTGTTTTTAGCAGTTTTTCTTGAACACTTCTTTGTAGAATAGTGTACATGTTGTAACTATGTATGTTTTAGAGGCCCCTTTTCAGTCCTTAAAAATCCTTTACACACTCTTCACTTTCAATTCTATGAACCTTTTAAAGGATGGTGCTACTGCTTTGAAAGTTGGTATTAGCCAAGGACAGAATGAGTTAATAGAGCATACTCAGTTTCAGCTTAGTTTGATAATCCCTTCATTGTTGTTGCTAAGGTGGTTTACATCCACCTTTTGTCCCATTCATTGCACAGCTAGCACAGCTTGGTAAGATTAAGTGCTTGAATACATCCCATACTTAGGAGCCTCTTTTCTCAGTACACACTTTTCCTGAGTGTGTGCCTTCTTTCACATAAGTTTATAGAGTATATTTGAATTGAGTTATACATCAGTTTAAAGATTAAAGTCTGCTCTTTGAGAATCCACCTTAACTAAAAATCCATGTCTGGCGACTTTTTGCTGATTTTGTGATGTAGGATCACAACTTTTTCTTCTTTTTTTTAATTTTCACATTAACTTTCATCACTGCATCTCCACCGGAATTTTACTCCATATCCATTTGACAAATTGCAAGTGAATGCTGATCTTTACCAGCCAGAGCTGGCACTAGGTTTCCTGCCACACTTGCCCCTCACCAATGGGGGACTGACACTAACCTGCACCTGCCACATGCCATGCTGGTTGCGGTGGAGACGGATGGAGCAGTCCAGCAGGGCCATCTGTAGCGCCTGGCTGGTCTCCGCCGAGACCTTGTTGCAGGGGGGCAGGGAGCAGAGCCTGACCACCAGCCCCACCCCCTCCCCCTCCACCTGCACCCCCTGGTGGGCCAGGCCATTCTGCGACAGCTGCAAGACAGAAGAGACCAACTGGCAGATTGAGGGACGTACGGGAGCCGACAGACTTGTACATATAAGTGTACATACATACGGCCACAGCACTTCTTAAAGGCATAATTTACCATTTGCAGATGAAACAAAAACCCAGCATTAGTGCTTCAAAATAGTTCTAAAATGTGAGTGAGGGATAGAAACAACCAATGTAAAAATTTGAACCAGTATAATCGATGTCAAGTATTGTCAAATATACAAAATATGAACAATAGTTATAATAACGAGACATGAAAACTCGTCACATTGAGGACGAGTTAGGTGATACGCTTGTGGTCATCAGATGACGGTCATCTGTGATCGACAAGAAAAGAATGTGATATAGGCACCTTGAAGTTATATTGAGCGTGCATGCGAAACCGTTTCTGTAACCACTCGGCCACGGGTCATCCACGGAAATGGTAAGACAAAAAAACAACAATGTATAGATATAACAGGGGGAAAGTCAATGCCCACTCAACTAACGTGGCCGTGTGAACATCTATTGCATTGCTAGACGGAAAAGCGGCCTTGTAACGACTGAGGTCGCTATGCCATTTCTGGCAACTTGGGAAAAATACGTCCCGCAGACATAAAACCTATAATCGGCTGGTTTTGATACCTTGCCTTTAATCACAATTTTCAGTGTAATGACGTCATCAAATTACAAAACAATGACATCGTCTTGAAAGACAATTGTTCAAAGTACAACACCTCAGTCGTCGTCATTACATACTATGATCGGTTTGACAAAGTCAACCTGCAAAATTTTGCTGCAGTCGAAGCAATGTGGTCTCCAACACACAAAAAAGAGGGATATGGCGTGTGTGTGTGTCTGTGTGTGTGTGTGTATAGGTGCGTTTATATACGAACGTGATTTCTACATGGACGAATATGTAATACAAAATTGAAGAAAAAAAAGTAAAATAGCTAAGTATTTTGTTTCGTGATTTTGTGGGGTTCGAACCCGCAACCTCAAGTCTCTGAGACGTCGCCTTTATCCACTCGGCCATACGTCTCGACGAGAAAATATGGGGAACGTAAACTTATGTATGTGAAAGATACATGAGGAATCGTTTTGTCCACATTCCATTTTCATTTTCAGTTTTAAACTGCAAAATTGTCAATCTGATGAGAAGATTTCAAAGAATAAAATACATGATTACTGCAGCTTATTGTCTCAGCTACAACATACTAAAGTTTCAGAGGAAATGGAGCAAAATCAGCTGAGATAAAGGTGCTTAAACGTTGTCAAGTCAATGCATGATTTTAAAAAAAATCACCTCCCATAGACATAACACGTAAACTTGTCCGATTTTGTGTCTTTACTTTTAATCACAATTTAAAGTATGATGACGTCATCAAATTTCAAAACCATGACATGGACTTGAAAGGCAAATGTTCAAAGTAAGACATATCTGAATTTGGGGTAATATTAAGCTTAAACAATAGAGATACGAGTAAATGAATGTCAGAAACAGTACCTCAAAAAAAATAATTCCACTTTTTTGATTTCAGATGATGATATGATGACGTCATAAGTTTTCCTGGCAATATTGGTACTTGAAACGTTATTTCCAATTCATATGCTTTTGTAATATGCAATAGAAATATAGGGTCACCAGACGTTTTAAAGAGCTATGGCGACATAAACAAAAACATGTTTTTTCACTATATTTGCAGAAAGACGCGCGCGAGGAATTTCAACTTTGACGCCAGTGCATTCCTTTGTTATAGGTCAAAATCGATCGGAAATCAATGGATATTGCTACTCAAAGTATCAGAAATATAAATCAGTCAAAAAAATTGCATTTTCATGTTGGTTACGCCCTCTGCGCGCGAAATTGCGCGGACGGACGCGCACGCGAGAAAATGTTTGAAACGCTTAAAATTGTCTGAAACTTCGAGATTTCCCATTGGGAAGTCGTTTTGAGCCTTTTAAAATTTTGACGTGCGCAAACGCGCGCGTAATGATGTCCTTGGTAACTAGCGTTAAAAAGTAAGATAGAGCCTGACCTGAACTTTATGTCCACCGAAAATGATACAGAAATGATATCTAGTTATGAAGTTATGATCGATCATGTGACAAGGTCCGAAAATCACAAAATGGCGCCTAGATGACGTCATAGATATGTTACTGTCATGAAAACCTTATTGTGCCCAGATATTGTTATGAGACATGTTGACTGAAAATGTCATGTCATTCCGTAATGTCATTGTTGAGATATTGACTACACAAAATGTGGCAGAAAGAAAGAAGAATAAAAAAAAAGAGAAATTTTGACAATCACAATAGGTGATACGCTGATAGCGTATCACCTAAAAATGTTTCCAGACTAAACCATCTACAGTTATGGTTTAATGAGAAAAATAGTGATATCTCCTTATAGTTTAGGCTTTATCGCAAAAATTTTATATGGTAGGATGTTTTGTGATACAACTGACCTACACATATGCATCAAAAGTGATATCATGAACATTTTTTAAATCACTGCTCCCAAAGGTAAACAGGACCTTTAGGACATAGAGTCCACACGAAATAATCAGTTTGAAAAGTAAGTCAGTGCTTTCATCAAACACTGAAGCCCTAGACTGGCCCATCAACTTTGCGGACATGAACTATGAGCAATGCATAGTAGTAAAATCTGTGTGCAAAAGCTATTACTTTCTTTGTCATCATTCCCTTGCATAAATACTCTAAGAAAAAAAAAAAATCGTATTACATGATCTCAGCTTCACTGTGATGTGATATAACAAGTACTTATCCATTTATATTTCTTTTGTGTGTGAGCCAATTCTTTTTTTTTTTTCAAATTCAAGCCTAAACTGTCAAATGTGAAAATCGCAAGTCTGGTGCATTCAGTGCTATCAGCGTAGAGGTTTATGAAATCCAGCCGGTATTATGTGAAATGAGAAAACATTTCATTTGATCCCACACATGCCGAAGATAAAATGAAATATAACATGGGCTGCTACAGCGATGTTTGAATGACTCAATCAATACCGTGACATGTGCAGGACACAGGGATTGACTGACCTCTTCGCAGAGTTTGACAAACGGTATTCGAATGTTGCAGAGAGAAACCACGTGAGATAGGGTGTAGTTGAAGAACTCGCAGTGGGTCGACGGCTTCTTCTTCTTCTTCATTCCCGGGAATGACGAATGCAGCTGTCCGATGAAAGAAAAGAAGCAACCATTACACTGCATGCTCCCACGCACTTTCACGAGATCTTTTGTAGCACATCACATGATTTTGGATAAGATCGACTAACAATCAATGACCAGGGCATCTGTGCTGTTGTTGGCATGACGCAGCCAAATTATGTGACACATCAAGCAATGGAGAGGGGGCCCTCCTCCAATGATCATTAATGAATCGATGATCTCCATTAAACCCGTTTTCAAGCCGTAAAACCTGAAGCATAACTTCTCTTGAAAGTGCTTTAATAATAACTACTTGGTGTAACATCTGGGGGAATTTTACCCCCTCTAAAGTTTAAATATATTTTTCACATCTGTAGAAATGTCAAATTATCTCTTCTGTAGGGGGTAAGATTATAACTGATAATGCCCTGTTCCAAATAGCAGCATAATTACATGTGATTAAAAAAAGGCAAATATTACAAGTAGCAGTCCTATATATTCTGGAAATTCAATACTGAATATTACTGACCACATACATGAAAATTTTGCAGCCAGAATCACTGCACAAAACCAACTCAGACTAAGATATCATGTAATAGTTACAAACTCAGCATTACTCAAGACATAAAAAAACACATTGTTTTGTATAATGGCAAATAACACTACAAAGGTTGAATGTAAATAAGGTGTTAAGCAAAAAGGATTATGAACATTTTTCAATTCTAAATTTCAAGCATACACTGGGCGCAAATCTTTAACCAATTTCAAGCTGCAAAACATACAAACCAAAAAAACTCTACAATCACATAACTGCAAGAACAAGAAAATAATAATAATTTTGGAAGTGTTGATGGACAAACAGAAGTGGACATTGGATGATGAGCATCAGGCAGGAACACCGCTCCATGGACTGACTTTTAGGTCAATTTGCTGCCTGCATGAACACTCTGATGCTCTCTGACTTACTGTAAAAGTGGTTTCTTTCGCGTACAGAAACTTTCGCGGTTTCCATTGGTGCCGACTTTTTCGCGTGTTTAAATTTGCGGTCTGCAAACTTTGTGACTGTTTTTTTTTTATTTTGCAAATGAAAATCCAAACTATTAACATAACTTAATCAAATTATTCTTTTATTTATTAAATAGAAATTAAAATCAAATGCAAGCTTACCTGAAATCCTGTCTCTCTATTTTACTTAGGCCTAACATTGTTATAACATGCTTGTAACTAACGTTAAATTTACATTTGCGCGGTATCGCTGTGTGTGGACCATCAATACACTCAATGCCCATAGTCTTTGTGTGTGCATGTGCCCAATAGCGTTGTAACAAGGGGCGAGTTCAAAACTTTTTCGCGTGATGTTAAATTCGCGGTTCATCCTCAAAGCGTGAAAAGAGCGAAAATAAAACCACCACGAAAGAAACCACTTTTACAGTAATACATAGCATCAACTTTCTGCCCCTTTCAATTTTGTTCCCTGCAATCTGTGCAGTTCATATTTTCCATGAAATTACCATAGCCATACGTACCTTCCGCTTCTTTTCATCATCTACATCAAGGTCTGGGGAAGAAAACAAGTTAAAACATACATAAAAATAATAAATGACCTCTGTTTTGCTGACAACAAGCAGCTTTGAGCAAAAACATAATTAGCTTCCTTTTTACACTGGAGCATTAACAGCCACACACACACACACACACACACAAATATGAGATAATATTTCAAAACATATGAAAGAAGTTACACTGTATCTTGGGGCACAGCATATTGACAACATGTTAATAGCCTTAAAAGGAAAAGGTACCCTATCCTGACATAATGAAAGGCAAATGTTGTCCTTTGGCGGGTGAAATGGCTCTTTATGAAGGTACAAAATGAAAGACTGCAGCACCCCTTTAAAATACACATGTACACCAATATCGAGTAAAAAAAAAAGCGTGTATCTAATCATTATTCAATATCCCTGCATAGCCACATCGCACATTGACCTACACTACTACCTTCAACAACTACAACAGATTGCAGAATGTTGCACAACCTTTTCGGTCACTCAGCATCAATTGGTACCTATGCAAGAATCGATTACAGAGCTTCATTCATCTAGAGTGTTGGTATTGAGAAGGGCATGTATGTCAAGCACCGAGAGGACCTACTTTCAATCCTCGTGTCCGGTCCCCGCAGGATGGCCGAGTGGTCCAGGTCGATGAAGGTGTCGGGACTGAGGTACCGCTCCGCTGTCTCGGGGCTCTCCTTCTGGCTGGAAGGGGTGGAGCCCCCCTGGGGCGTGGACTGGCCCTCGCTGAAGGGTACAGGGGTGCAGTGCAGGAGATGGTAGCGACACTGGAAACCCCCTTGCACCTTGCCCATAGCAAAGCTAACCACCTTTGTAAAAATGAGTTCAAGAATGTAGCCAATCAGACGCACTGATACGAGTCATGTTTGCACTCTTTGTTTTCTTATTAGCATGCACAGGAGTGCCAAAAGTGTACACAAGTTTGCAGACAAAATTAGTCTCCACGACTTAGTCATGACTAAGGAGACATCACAGAGACATAACCAGCCGGAGACTGGAATGAGTAAAAAAAAAAAAAAAAAAATTTTGCATGTTGGATTCTCTCATTACTCTCCGGAGACCAGGGTCCCGATTCATAAAACTTGTTATCATTAACAACTGCCACATTTCTATGACAAATTTGCCGTCAGCCAATCAGATGCAAGGATTTCATTAGCTTGCAACAAGTATCGTAACTTGTTATTGACGACAAGTTTTATGAAACGGGGTCCAGGCTAGATTCCAGAAGACGTCACAGAGATATCTCAGCTACCACTCCACGTCCAGCGAGACTCGAGTCACAATGTCCCTAGCTAGTCTCCAAGCCAGTGAGATACCCACTGTAATCACTGTATAGTGTATCATCAAACATAATTCAGGGAAAATTAAAAAAGAAGTCCATACACATTCCCATGTCATCACTTGGTCATGTTACACTCACCATGTAGTACTGAGGGTGCTGCGTCAGTCGCAGGTAGACACAGTTGGGCTGCAGTCGCTTTATCGGGTGGTCCGGCGACATGGGCAACAGAGGGAGCTCTTTCATGAACGTCACTGGGAGCGTGCTGATCGAATAGCGGCAGTGGCCAAGGAACAGCATAATCCTGCACGGTGGTGGCAGTGATGGGCGCATGTTAATTCACCGCGACTCAATTCAAAGCTTGACATTGAGCCATATTTAGCAATCAAGACTAGCAACAAAATAATACAAAAACCAGAGTGTGGCAAAGTATTTTTCAATAATTTAGAGTCTTGATTGTACATTTCTTGCTTTCCTCCCGACTCAGTAAAACTGTGACATGAATAACATCTTCAAAAAAAATTTTTTTTTTCATCTTACTTCTTACCTAGACCTCGGCTTGAATTTCACAGAAACTAAGCTATGCTTCAGCACTAGAAAAAAAAAAAGGGGGGGGGGGACTTGGACAAAGGACTGGTGAAGAGTCACATACAAAAGTTGGTACAAACAGTACCAATGGTAATGTTATCATAAAGTGAATATATTTATAAAGCGCTGAGTGCAAGGAAAGTCTCTCTGAGAGCATATATAGACCCATTAATAACTATTTCGTCAGCTGAGAATGATACGAGCATTAAGTTGCCACTAAAGCCATAGTGTTCGAGACAAATTTACGTCCTTCTCATTCTCAACCGACGATTTGCATTGAAAAGGACCCCATCCCCTCCACACCTGAGCTTGGTGACGAGTGGCTCCAACTTGCTCCGGTCCTGATTCAGGCTCTGCTCTATCTCTTCCATGAGAGAGGGTTCTGTTGAGAAAGATGAGAGATTCAACATCACGATTTGTTTGGCAACAGTTGGAAAACTACCTTACGTCAATGCTAACAAGTATCAGCATAAAACGTGGCCATAAAGTGGCTCTCCTTCAATACAGAAACCATCTGTGGTTCAAAACTGTGCAGTTTTGGTATATATTCCATTTTGTTGGTACATTCGATCTATTACTGGGTTCATTTCATGACGGGGTTCACGATCATTTGAAGGTACAATATTTGCAGTCTTGAGTCATCAAGAGACTAACTACTCTGATGTGTTTCAGCTGTCGCTTAGAAAACTGCAGCAGTTGCTACTTTTCTACAATGATCACAAACCCTTTCATGCATAATTGGCCTCTGAAGACAAAAGAATTATAATGATAATAAGGTCTTCTTCATTCAGGGTAGCCTCTTGAGTCTTGCCACTGCTCTACAGGAGGGCCCTGCCATTATTATTAGTACCCCTGCATTGCTAGGTACCCATTTATACACCTGGGTTGAGAGGGGGCATGGTGGGTAAAAAAATCTTGTCCAAGGACGTAAGCACCTGGCAGGATTTAAACTGGGGAACTCTGATAGGTTGAAAGTCAAGTCTTATCCACTATGCCATAGTGCCCCCACGTTTTTCTTCCATCAAAAATATATTGACCCTAAAATTTGACATGCATGCAATATGCAGTGTATGACGATGCCTATTTAAGTGCGAAACTACATAAGACAAGTACTGTTATAGTAGACAACTAGGGCAAGACTCTTACCACAGTGGGCTGTGCTGGGGTTGTAGAATCCAGTCTGCATGTCGACCGAGACAATCAGCTGTTCATCGTCACTGCATGGCTTCACTATGGGAATCTTGAGCAGTGGAGGAGTTCCAGACACTTGGCCTGATATTAAACAACAGAGCGAAAAGCAAGAAGATTTAACATTCATTTGGAGTTTTGCAAATTCATCTTACACCATCAAACCGAGAGGTTTTTATTTACAGTTTGTCGTATCACTGAGCATAACATTCATCCATGTTTCTCTGGACTTGTTACTGTATATTTCTTGTTTGCATAGACTGTACTTGTACACTTTCTCAAATTGGAAATTGATTCTTGAAGTCACAGACAGGGCATTGATTAAAGTTGCCTAATGTTTGACTCATTACAATGCTTTTATCTGGGCAGCAATGTGAATGTACTTACATATCCCTCAAAGAGAATTGACAATGGCAAGGTGCTCTAGGAACTTTGCACATTTATCTAGCATACTCAATCCCTGTGCCTTGGAATATTTCATACATTGCACACTTCAGACAGAACTGTTCTGTGTTTCTGCCCAAACTACCACCTAAGCAAATGGATTTTAAGCTTGCACAAGGGAACAAAAGTTTCTGAGGCACATTATTTTCTTTCTGAAAGCATACACACTTACATTTGTACCCAGGCAGATCTTTTTCAAGTTGTCCTTGAAGCTCCTGCACAAAACAGACAAACAGAAAGTGACATGAGTTTGGTGTTTTGTTTCCTATAATTCCAAACGACACGTATTCATGTGAAAATCCACTCCATAAATGAATGGGCTTTGAAAAACAGAACAAAATCGTGATGAACAAAATCATAATAATGTCACATCCTAAGAGTTTTTCATTTAATTACACACAAATCTCTACCATACAGTATATCTCTGACATAAATTCAATAAAGAGCTTACATCCCTAACATCGATTAGTTTTGCAGCTAACATGACTTGGCAAATGATGACATTGTAAAGGGAAGGGGAATGATATGGTAATTGCTGAATTGAATTATTGACGAAACAAATGATTTAATCATATTTTCATGATAGCATAATTATACAAACCAATGTTTCCCCCTTGTCTGATATGCAAATGGATTGGGATCAACATCACTGTTTTCTTCTCTCTTTTTTTTTCATTTTTAGTCCAAGTTTCATTGAAACTTCCCCATTCTGTTTGTTTGACCTCATTCTTCTCATTAAAGTCAACTTGACTGCAGGGCAACATTTACTCTTTTAACAGAAGCATCTGACACACAATAAACTTCTCTACATATTTCACATACTGTCAAATACAATGATTCCTACTCAATTTCTCAACAGTTTACATTACATTCCTATCTGTCCTAATTTGGCAACATTTAACAATAAATTCTTGCTCAAGTTCAAGTTCAAGTTTATTTAACCAATTCATTAAACATTTGACATTTTACAAAAGGATACAGCATTAAGAATAATGAATGGTTTGGGACCTCAAAAGAAGCAGAGCTTGTAAAAAAGGGGCCCCGGATAAACATATAAAACAAAGCAAGACATACTAAAGTTTTAAACATATTAACAAGAAGTATAATAGTAACATATTTACATAGGACAGATGCAACACAAGCACACACACACACACACGCGCACACACACACATTCAATCATACAAACACGTGTCACAAAAACTCTCAAGCACACACATATAATTTACATGAAATTGCAGAAAGATACTTTCTATTTTACTATACTTTTAAATTCAGTTTCCCTGATCATTCTTGTTTTACAAATTTCCCTCAAGATAAATGCGACATGTACGTTTAAAGTTGGATAGTGATGAGGCTGACCTAATTCTCAATGGCAAATTATTCCATTCTCTAATACAAACATATACAAATGAATTTTGGGCAGTTTGAGTTCTTGCTCTTTAAGCTCTTTTACCGCAAGTGCTTGTCCTAACTACTGAGTTGTACTACCTCTAGTGATAATGTGAGCAATCCCAGAGCCCTACAATAATGGAGGTAAAAAAAAGGTCCTTATACTGCCATTAATGACCAGTCTTTCATCAGGAGCTTTGTACGAGTCTTTAGTGCCCTTTTGTCGTGACACTCACCATAAGTTTCATTCTTGAACGAACTAAGACAGTCTCAACAAGGAGCCTCTCCACAGCCAGATGATCACACTGTGAACAGAAGGAAGAAAAGAAAGCATATATATATATATATATATATATATACTATGGTATTTGGGAGCATTCAAATTGATAGATTCACAGCTGAATGTACCTTGCTCATGCAGTTTGATAGTTTTACCGCTTTAATGTACCTGGCTGAAAGAAAGCAAGCATAACAGCTTGTCATATAATGAACAGCACATTTGGGGTTAAAAGAGTTTTTGCCATCTGCTTGCATAACCAACACAACAGTTGATTAAACATCTAAAATACTTTGGGGTCACCCACACGAGACCATGCCTGCAGCCTTTGAGGGCATTTACAATAGTGCAATTACTCACATACTTGGCTGAATATTTCGCCTCTTGAAACTACCGGTACACAAAAATTCCCATGTGCATAGGTGGGACTAAGTTCCTAATCATTCAGGGCATAATGCAACTGAACTCTGTGTTGTTGTTGTTGTTGTTTTATATACACATGATGATAATGGGTGAGGTACTTGTGGGCTGGGAAGACTGTGTAAGCAGACAAATGGATAGGCCAGAACGTTAAAGCCTCTCTGTTACGACATTCATCTTACCCTGATGGCCTGGTTGACCTGCTTGGCATCTACCATTTCCAGAGGGGGGTCGTGCAAGACCTGGAGCGGCTTGGCCACATCATCGTCGTCTATCGTCACCGAGAGTTTGTAGAACTCTGGCTGCTTGGACGTATGTAAACTCTGGGATCTTGGAGGGGGAGGAGAGTTTGAAGGAAGGAGAGGCAGGTTACAAAGCCACTAGCAAATGATAATAATCAAGAACAGAATGTGATGGTTATAAAAATCATTTTTTTTGTTCCCATGGGGTAAAGAAGGCAATGAAGAGGGTAAATTCATAAAGCAGAGTAAATCTGTCGATACATCCAATTAATCCATTGTTATTGTCATCACCTTCATCATTGTCTTCTGCTAAAATTGCACAATTAATTGGCCACAGCTTGAATAGACCAATGGCAAAAAACTTTACTTCTTCAGGAAGCCACCATTTAACCCATCTTGACCTTAACCCCCTGCTTCTTGCATGCACCTTTTGTTTAATCCTCATTTTATGCTTTCAAACTTCAGCTTTACATAAGCAGGATATTTCCTTCAGAAAAATACTACCCTGTAAATTGAAAAAGTTGACTCAAAACTATATATTTTCAGACCCATCACGAACTTGCCCCACAAGACTTTTTGTGAGGTTTGTGACACATCAGAGAGAAGCAACAAAAGAGGGCTATCTTCTTCCAGGGTATTTCGCCAACATCACCATCACATTTATCAGCACTATCACCAACACCACTAATGCCACCATCACTACCACCAACACTACCACTATTGCTGCAACAAACAACACTACTACTCACACCAAAACAAGCATCACTACCACCAACATCATCACCACTACCACTAACACAACTACCACCACTACTGCTACCGCTACCATTACAGCTACAATTACCACTACAGCTACAATTACCACTTCCACTACCACTACCACTACTACTACCACCACTACCGCTACCACTTTCACTACCACTACCACGACCACTACCACTACCACTTACATCCTTTTGATAAATTCATCCGCCCTCTATCACCCAATTCTTGAAGTTTTACCTCCAATATGAGATGACTAGTCTTTCCCCAGCTGTGTATTTGTCGATCATCACATGTTCCCCCCACCTCTCCGTGATCAGTCGCTGCACCTGTGACAAATCACAAGAAAACTTGCGTCAACACCACACAAAAAAAGAGCTGTTTCCATGGCGATGTGCATATTTAGACTACACAGCTTACAGACCAGATTTGTTATACATGTCTGGTAATGCAATCTTCAAAATGGAAAATAAAAGAAGACATATCAATACAGTTTCAACAAGCCAATAACAAAAGACATTCACCGGAAACCCCTCGCAACCTTTAATGCAGAGAATTTCAAGAGTGCTGTTTTGCGTGACCTCATAAAACACAAAAAGTTTTTAATTCAACAGGACAATTTATTTTTGTGGCTCTCATAATGTCAGAAACATAAAATATGTTCCATCTAAACACTGGCTGCATCAATTTCCATGCAATGTACTTAGATCCAACACTTCTCCATCAAATGTTGACTCTCAAGACAGCACATGCATCTCATATCAGTTTTGTTTGCTCTTCAAAAGTTCTTTCCTTTTCTCACCTGTGAATACAACACTTCCAGCTGCAAAGACTGACAAAATGTATCTGAGAGTGTTTAGTTAAGGTAAAAGATTTGATTACAATATGTGACACTGCATCACAGAAGCAACTAGATATATCGCTACGGCTACTGATATGCCTCCGCCATAATGCATGGTTCTCCTAATAGGTCTATAGTACAATGTCTTAACAATGTGTGATGACAGTTTCACACAATTGGCAAAATATTAAAATGACAAGTTCGACACAAATGTGCTGAATGTTCACTTTCCTAGAACTAGGTTCAATTGGATGAATGATTAAAATGTCAGAGTGCAGGTATTTTGGGAACTGATGATTTTTACTTGACTTTTGACCCTTTTATAAGTTTATGCATTGAGTAATTGTCAAGGTATTGAGAAAAAGTATAATTTCAGTATCAAATGGGAAAATAGCATTATCTAAACCTGGCCTTTGACCTTTGACCTCACAGTTCCAAAGAGAATCACTGTTAGGTTGAACATGCATAGATATGTAAGTTTCATGATGATACCTTGAGTTACTTTCGAGATATGGAGGAAAAAGTGCAATTTAGCACTTTCACTTGACCTTTTACCTTTTGACCTTTGACCTTTTGGCAAGAAACTTCCCCAAAAATATATATTTGGTAATACATGCCATACATCAAGTTAAAAAAAAAAACAACCTTCAGGCATATTGCATTTTAAGGAAAGTAGTGATATTTTGAGGAGTTGACCTTGACCTTTGACCCCCTGACCTTTGACCCATGACCCCCAACTTCCCTAGATAATCACTGCCCATCGGTACAAGCATACATTGTATATACTAAGTTCCATGAAGATACCTTGAACCATTTGCGAGATATGGAGAAAAACATGAAATTTCAATTTTTTTTTCACAAAATAACCTGCAATGACCTTTGACCTTTGACCCTGTGACCCTAAAATCCACACAAAGTATTATCCCCCAAGGATATACCCTCATACCAAGTTTGATGTAAAACCACCACACGGTTCTTGAGATATCGACAAAAACAAAACGGGACGGACGGACGTACGGACGTACGGACGTACGGACGGACGGACGGACGGACGGACGGACAGACGGACGGACGACCCGAAAACATAATGCCTCCGGCCACTTCGTTGCGGAGGCATAATAAAAAAGTCTTCAGATATGAATTTTTAGTTAAGAGCTGATTCTAAAAGAGCATAATTTAAGCTTTAACATGATGTATATCTTGAATTCAAATGGATTCTACTAACCAATCTAAACATTGGAAAGAAAGCACACACTTTGCAAGTGTACTGAGAAAAGAGGCTGTGAAGTATAGGGTCTATTCAAGTGCTTAATCTTCCCAAGCCATGCCCTGTGCCATGAATGGGACAAAAAACAGGAAGTCAAACTCCATAGCAACAAAAATGCAGGGATTATCAGATTAAGCTGAAATCAAGCCTGCTCTATCAACACATTCTATCCATAATACCAATTTCAAAGCAGTAGCATCATCCTTTCAAAAGTTAATAGAGTTGAAAGTGAAGAGTGTGTGAAGGGTTTTTAAGATATGAAAAAGGGCCTCTGAGACAAACCTAATGCACCATTTTACAAGAAAGTGTACCAGAAAAATTGCTAAAAACACTATTTCCCATTCATTTTGTGATCTCAAGCTGAAGAACAATGTAGAAGAAGATAAGAAGAAAATATTTTTTTTAAAAACTCAAGATTGACCAAATTGACCCATTTTACCTATTTTGAGTCATCACATAAAATCAGGGCGTGCAACTTTTTGTTGGTTTGGTGATGCACGGTCACATATGATGTCTCTCATCATGGAAACAATTATCAGGATGGAACTTGTAGTGAGACTACACCTGCATTAGTAACTACATCACTGCGCCATATGGAGGTATTCCCTTTTGAGAGCTGCAACTGAGAATCATGCACGCTCTTATATGATGGCATAACACAACACTGTCATCATAGCACAGGGGTGTGATGGGACTTGCAGGGCGGGAAAAATCTTAATTAATTTGAAACTTATGAAAGAGAGTCTGATCTGAAGTGCATTAAACTGTGAACATTTCAATGCATTTGAATTGCCAAAATGTCTGGAAAGTGGGTTTTTAGGCAGAATATGAAAATCTGAAATCAGATTAAACTCTGAACCCTCACATCCCTGATGATACTGCAGAGGTGTCAATATGAGGCTACCACAGAATGTCCTACGCTGTAGCAGATGTAATTAAAATGTTGTAAAAGGATGTGGGTAAGTGAACAACAACGACAAAAGCATGATGAATCTTGAAAAAGGATACGGAGCACATTGTACATGTCCACAAGAGGTTTGTTATCTCCAAAGAGTCTGGACTGAACAAGCTGGTGGATGTAGTTCACCTGCAAGATAACAGCAAGAAGTGGAAAAAATCAGTTGTATCCTTATATTCCAAGCCCTCACTCTCTCATATCGCATACAATCAACCATATCAACAGCAGCTACTTGCCTTCAGTATTAAACTACATTACCTGGCCAAACACCCTGCTTTACAGCTACTATAAATTTCCTAGAAAGTTATGTGTAACAACCACATTTTTCTTCCTTACAGGTGAACTGCATCATTAATTGAGAGAAAAAAAGAAGCTACATTGTACAAGCAATATATATTTGACATCATCAACATTAACATCATCAATATGACATCATTGACTCACTAATTGCATATTCACACTGAGTGACAGCTCAGAAAGTGTCCATGAAATTAGTGAAACTTGGTAATTTCATAACTTACCTAATTCTTATCCGATTTCGATTAAATGTTCACTGGCGTGCATCCAAAATTTTACTTTTTCTTTTCAGGCTAATGTTTGACTGGTCCAGAATTCACCTTCAACAGACATGCTAACAAGAGTAACCCAACAATTCACACCATTTCTCCTGCTGTAATTACGTTACTTCTCACTCGGATAACCCAAATTCTTCAATGCAACAGAAGGTGCCAGTCAAATCTTGTAAACTGTTCTAATCAAAACAACCACATGCGCTATAATGATTACATTGCATCTGCAGATACATGTAGTATTTTACACTGGTGCAGCTCCAGGGAGATTTAGAAATAAAGTATTTTATTGTAAGACAGCAAAAAATATTAATGGTAGAAAATGTGAATAAGATAAAGATCATTACCTGAAGTGGGTGAACAAGACTCTTGCCATCTGTCAATTTGGAAAACAACAGAGAAATGAACTGAAGTTAGACACATGCAACTGAGTTCAAAAAAGCATTTTTCTTTCTTTTAGCAAAACAGTATCTTACACATTTACGTACAATGCCATACAGCCCACTGATACATTTACACCTCCCCCCCACCCGACCTTGGCCATTCTCTTTTGTGAGTGTGTGTGTGTGTGTGTGTGTGTGGCATGATTGGTCACCAATATGTGATATCTCCACAATGGTACCCCCACCCCATTTTTGCAGATAGGGTCTTAAAATCCATGCCAGGTGTGAAAGACAGAAGTCAAAAAATTTTCAACATGAAATCTTTTTGCAGTCCAAAATTATTGCAAAAAATACCAATTATTTTGCAAACCCTGTGAAATGAACTTATCCCTGCAATATCTAGCATGGACAAGTATTTTCTTCTTCTTCTTCTTCTTTTAATCACATATGCACTCTCCTGCAAGGAGGGTCTACAAATCCATCCACCCCTTGTTCACACTTACCTCCAGTCTCGGGATCTTGGACCAAGATTTCAATGTTGAGAAGCCTCCATGGAATGGTGCGATTATCTTCCATCAGGGTTAACGTCACCTGGTCAGGGTAAGAAATGTTAATACACTTGTACTGATAATCATGGTTGTAACATTTACACTCAGCAACTTATTTACCACATTCCAATCAAAAGAGACTTTATTGTGTCATACATAATCTATACCTCCTTTAAAGAAAGGACAAGTCACAATATGCAACATCCCACTGCCAAACAATATGCCTCTGCATACCAGAACAACATCACATTTGATGAGGTAATATCTAAAATTTCTCATGCTCCTGCACAAATAGTGACTTTTTGAATACGACCTCACCTTCAACTCTTTAACAAAACAACTGCAGTGCCCTACATCATCACTGCTAAACTACCAACAATAAAAGTAACAACATGCAACAATAAACTGTCAATGCATGAGGTGAGCGCCTCTCCTTTAATGAAAATATGACTGGCAATGCAGGTCATCTTACCTCAAATTCCTGTGGTACTCGGAACTTGACTCGTCCGTCCTCTGTGAACACAAAACATAATTGAATTTCCATCATTTGAATTCACATTCAGTTGTCAGTATCAGTTTACAAAATCATAACTAAATATGACTATAAATCACATCTTCTCACATTGTTACAATGACTCCATAAGTGAATATTGGTTGAAAAGTATCAAGTAGAAAACAACACAACTGAATAATAGTCATCAAACCTTTGTAATAAACCCCCTTAATCCTAAAAAGCAGAGAGTATACCCCCAATATTTGTCACGATAATTCTGCTTTTGCTATCTTTTTCTAACACTTTCGTTGCCTTCTTTACAGTGCTTTTATTATGTATGAGGTTTTGGTAGGTATTTGTTTTGCCTTCATATACTAGTATGCTAATGGGATCAACATTTTGACATTTAAGAAATGAAAAATTGCAACAACAACAACAACACCAACAACTATAACAAACTGAAGGTATGCTTTCCCAATGAATATATTACAACTGGGTGTGTCTTATGCAACTATTTCACATTTATGCTCTGTGATGTTAAGCTACCAACTCAGTTGTGAAATCAAGGTTAAACAGGTCATAGTTACAAAACAGTCAGTCTCTTCTCCATTCAGGGATTATTCAATTTTTTGTCTGTTTATATAACTAAAATGAAGCTTAATAGCATACATTTTTATGAGTACCATGCTAATAGGTGATTATGACTGTCAAAGAGTTGAATCTTTTTGCTATTAAACATGCAAAGCTGGAGTTTCAGGGTATTTCTTCTCTTTCTACTGCCAACCTTTAACTTAATACGGACATTGTTTGATACATGGCGTAAGTAAGCCAGGAAATGGTCGTAGTAACGAGCAGACTCACCGATGGTCAAGTTGGCCAGCTGGGGCGGGAGCTCGCTGGTGACCAGCCGGTGCTGGATGATCTGGTCGAGGCGGTGGAGGACCGTGGCCTTCTCCGACGTGGTGATCGGGTCCGGCGGGACGATGCGCTCCTTGATACAAGCCGGCATGCGCTTGTACTGCCGCATCGTCAGCACATCCACAGCATGAGGCAGACAGAAGTTGGGCAGCCTACGGATCGGCAGACCAAAGACCAAGACATGGGCATTTGCATAAGAATAGACTTTTACGCAGTTTAAACATTGAGGAAATACTATACATGCTGTACACATGGAAAAAAAAATATGACTTGCAGACATTTTCTCAGTCAGTCACAATCAGTTACTGCAATATCTATATATTTTGCAGGGTTTTTATCTTTGCTTTTCGCGAGTCGGGTACTACTTGTGAATTTTAAACATGCGAAAATATTAACTGAGATAAAGACATGAATGGGACATGACACATAATATTCTCTGTCCATTGCCGTACTCCACGATCATGAATTTAACCACTCACGAAATTGTTGAGAAGTCTTGTTACGTGAAAAATTAGGCTTGCTACACATGTTGGCATATAAAGCGGGCATATAAATTGAAAAGATAGATGGCGAGGTAGACTGAAAAATGGATGGATAGACAGATCATAGATTTAAAGATAGACAGACAGATACACAGAAAGACACACAGTATACAGACATATGCAATGAGACCCAGATAGGATGGAGACAGCTAGATACTGAATGCTGAAATGTCTCTGCACAATGCCAACGTTGCTGCATGGGGTAGGCAACAACAAAACAAAATGAACAAGATGAACCACATTGCTGGGAAACCATAATATATGCCATTTGTACTTAGCAAGTCAAACTTTTTGGCGAGTCAGGACTTCTGACAACTTTGTGAGTGATTAGATTTGCGATTGTGGAGTACAGGTATTACCACGCACCATGTTCACATACAATTGTACTGTATATTGCGTATTCAATACTACACGTACACAAACTTTGTACGCATGCACATCATTTTCATGTTGGGATCAGGGTTAATACTTCTGCATGTTCTTACATTTGCAAATTGCACTTGACTTGCGAAATTTGTGAAGGCGAAAACAAGAGCCCAGCAAAATATATGATGTATACTGTACCATTCTGCCTGGCACAAAATCATGGACCATAAGAAGAGACGGAGAGGGTGAGATCATTAACTTACCGTGCATGAAGGAGGTTCTCTCGTGCCATCCTGGCCAACATGTCCGCTGTGTCCACAAAGAGGAGTGACTGCTGGTCCAGGAAGGATGAGATTGCCTACAGAACAAACAATGTACACACATCCACGCTAGTACAACACTACTGGCATTACATCATAAAGTACATTCACTGGAACAATATATAAAGTACTTTCACTGGAACAATATTTACCCTTTTACCGGATCCCTACGAGCCTGATCTAGGGATGATAAATTATAAATCCCCGGAAGATTGCCAACACCATACGCAAAAAAAAAAAAAAAAAAAAAATCATGTGACTCCATCTCTTCTGGACAAAACTAACGACTACAAACAATGAAAGACAACTAGCTTTTTGAGATCACAAAATGGAGTGAAAATCTATTCGCACAGACTTGGTTCAGGGCAAAATAAATCAGATGTGAAGTAACATAAAGGTATATTGATATCCTAAATAAGATCACATTGCAAGGCTTCTACCAGTCAATATCTACATCAGACTCAATGAACCTAAATATTGATTTTCACAAATATGCTTTCAGCATCTCACATCAAATCAAAACAAGTTCAACATCTATGAAAAATCAAGCCTTTCTCTACAAGATATAAGCAGTGAACTAGCTGGTCTACAGATGTACACATTGTAATTCTCTCTAGTCTCTCAAAAGTTTCAAGCTCGTAAATCTTGACCGCTATTATTACAAGTCTACTCTTAATGTTGCATCAACTCTGGAACTTTTGTACTTTGTACCTGATTGTATTAGATAAAATGATGTGCCATGGTTTCTTGTGATCATAGCAAGCTTTTTAACGAGGAAGCTCTTCCCCTTGGCTTGCCACTATATTCTCACATGACTTCCATATCCAGTAAGATTTCAGTTAAATGGTATGGACCCATAAGTTACTTGACATGCTTTTATTATAGCAACTATGGGTGGTACTGTTCAAACACTGCACACTTGTGTTTACATACCGCACATTTGTCCACTTTTGCTGCACTCCCAGCCCACTTTACCAAGGCCAGAAGTCTGATGAAGGTCTGTCTGGTGCTCTGCGCAAACTTGACAATCTCAATTTTCCTAGAACAAGAGAAATGATTGGCAGGAAATGGCATCATGCCAATGACTCTTTCACACTGGAAATGAGAAAGAAACTTTACAATACCAAACTAACAAAAATATGGAGTAAAAAGGGCAGCATTTGGTGAGTTGTAACTGGGACTGTATCAGACTCAATCACTGATTCATGCTAGTTACTGTCACAAATACAAGATCATATACAGAGTACTCACTTCTCCATGTCCAGTCTCCTTGGTAGTCTGAAAGATAAAGAATACATGGATTTAGTTACACAAACATTTTTGTCAGAAGGGCAAGAAATTTACTAGATTATACAGTCTTGAGAATTAAATCATTGCACAAACATATCTCTCTGCATTAAAGGCATAATTTACCATTTGCAGATGAAAAAACCCAGCATTAGTGCTTTAAAATAGTTCTAAAATGTGAGTCAGCAATAGAAACAACCACTGTAAAAATTTGAATCCGCATAATCGATGTTAAGTGTTGTTAAATACACAAAATGTGAACAATAGTTTTAACAAAAACCCAGCATTAATGCTTTAAAATAGTTCTAAAATGTGAACAATAGTTATAATAAGAATGTTTCCAGACTAAACAGCCTACCGTTACAGTTTATTGAGAAAAACACTGATATATCCTTTATATATTTTAGGCTTTATTGCAAAAATGTTATATGGCTGGATGTTTTGTGACACAACAGACCTACAACATATGCATCAAACGTGATATCTTGAACATTTCTTAAATCACTTCTCCCAAAGGTACATTGTAAACCGGACCTTTAACAAGAAATTAGCAAAATTAGACATCTACTGACTGTGCTATTCAGAGACTAAGTGGATCTCTCTACCTCCTGACTTGTGACATTTACTGTCAATGCTGGTAGCAAAGTGAAGTAACTCAAAGGTGTAAGTAAAGAAAATGGGATATTTCCAAAAAGCCCTGTATGCAATGGGACTTGCGTCTAACTCAATCTCACATGACTACCCTTTGCCCGTTTTGCATGCAATTACTACAGTGAGAGAGCCTCTGAGAAAATGCTACCAGTCGCAACTCACAATTCAGCCAAAACAGTCAACTCGTGGTAAGTCTTCTGCACTAGGTGCTCCAGCAAGAGACCCAGGGAGATGCTGGCACCATTTCCTCCTGCTCCTCCTCCACCTCCTCCAGCCGCTGTCCCACCTGCTGGGCCCTGTTGCACAGCAACCATCTGCTGCATTCCTCCTCCACCCCCTCCTCCTCCTCCTCCTCCTCCTCCTCCTCCTCCTCCTGCCCCTCCTGCTCCTCCTCCCTGAACTGCAGGCATCCCGGCCACAGGGGTGGGGTTCTGTACTCCCGGCATGGGCAACCCTGCTGTACCTGCTGCTGCGCCCTGGGTGGGTATTGTTTGACCGTGCACCACTGCCCCAGGTGTCAGTGACATTATTTGTCTACGACAGAAAAAGGTATACCGGGGTATAAAGCACCAAACATTCAGACAAAATACAAAGAAAAACTAAACACATAATTGAGATGGGAACATCACTATGGCGTGATGCTACAAACTTGCAGTCGACTTGTGAGCCTAATTCATCAAAACTTTTGAACACATGCAGAGTACGGTCTACATGGGAGAGTGGATTGTATTACCGCCCGTTTTTTTTTTTTTTTGTGGCTCCTATATTCCTTACTCAGAGAATGAAATTTTGGCCAAAAATAGCACCAGCTATTCACAAAGTCCTGAAAATTACAAATTCAGCAAAATTATGAGAAGTATTCATTCCGAATTTTGAAAAATACACTTCAAATAAACCCCTCTCCAAAAAGTTGTCTTTAAGTAGCGCAGTGTAAAATCGCTAATTCCAGACACAATTTTGGTAATGAAATAATCGACATCTTTCGTATATTGTCCTTGTACCAGAATCACAATTCATACCCGCGATTCACTGTACACTCTCACTGCATCTTACCGAGCGGACGACATATAGAAAAAATCGGCAAATGAGGCTCAAATTTCATATTTTATGGTAAAATGTCTAACTTGAATATTTCGAACAGTTCACGCGATAAAATCTTGTGATAAATTGACATCTCCTTCTAAATCTGAGGTGAAATGTGAATTTCCTAGCGTTTTTAAATTTTTGTGTCGCTTTTTTGCAAGGCAGTGTATACAACCACAGGCGCGTGTCTTTACCATCTAGCCACAGGAATGTGGTTGTAGCCATGGCCCCCGAGTCGCGGGATACAGCCACACTCATGTGTACTGTACCATATCCACACACGCGGAGAAGCTTGATATCGCAATTGCGTAGGTCCTATGTGTGGCCACATCAACACGCAGTGTACCACCGTAAAGCGATGAAGTAAATAACGTACCTCATTTGATATTATTTCACCATCTAAACAACTTTATTTTTTAAACATTTTTTAACTCTATTCTCATTTTCTTTATTCGATAAGATGAATTTAAAATCAATAGCAAAGTTACATTTGATTTGGGACTTTAGATACAATTGATCAGGATGCATTGTTGGGCTGTAGCTGTATCGAGGCTTCGCCTTCACGCTGCATGCGAGTGAGCAAGACATGTGAACGTGAACGAGTACTTGCGATCGCAGCCACTAGCTAGCAGCGCTGCGAGCCTTGTGCTCGCGCTCAGAGCACGCGGGGTTGTGCTGGGGCACGATTGATTGATTGTAGAGTCAGAATGGAAGTAAGATCTTTGACAGAAAACTGATAATTAAAACAGATGAACGTTTGTAACAAGACGGAAAAAACGATGAGATAAGATGAAAAGAATGAATTTAAACCCTTTTAAGAAAATTCAGCAATTTAGAAGTTAAGGAAAACTAGGCTATTTCCAGAGCGGCACTTGCTTGAGCGATCGCTAGGACCCCAAGTCACGATGTAGGGCCTACCACAAACACTAGCAATGTTAATCCGATAAGTCCCCCAATTTAGCGACAATTGTGACTTTGCTATTGATTTTAAACCCATCGTATTGCCCAAATACAATGAGAATGGAGCAAAAAAAAAGTATTTGTGAGAAAATAACACCAGAAGGTATGAAATTAAAACTTTCATCGCTTTGCGAGCAAGCTGGTTGTGTGGAGTTCATGTAGCCAATGGTGCGGCAGGTTCCACAGCACGTCTCTGTGTACTGTGGTCAGTGTGGATATCTCTACAGTATGCACGAGTACAAGTGTGGCTGTATCCAGCGACTCGGGCCATGGCTACAACCACACTCGTGTGGCTGGATGGTAAAGACACACACGTGTAACTTAGTTGTATACACTGTCACTGCCTTTTTGCGATTTCAGTCCATACAACGCTCTGTGAAGCGCAACTATACACAGCCCTGTCGCTGTACATACAAGTGTAAGTCGCGACAGGGCTGTACGGTGTGGACACTACGTAATCTCAGGATTCCGGGGCGCTGACTCGATTTTGAATTTACTGCACCATATTTGTTACTAAGACTACATAAGCTGAAAACTTTATCTCTTTAGCTACCATTTTCAGCTACAGTTGAACCTCTCGTATCCGGACAAGTCGGGACCGGGGCTCATCCGGATAAGGGATTTGGCCGGATATGGGAGACTCAATGCTACATGTATACTTGGGTGACCCGCACCTCGTCATAGTTAATGTTTGCGCATATTTGAATCACATTTCGCCACTGAAATTCTTTGAAATTCATCTCACATACAGGAAAAATGCTGAAATTTCCAATGGAATCACAAGCTCACTGATCGATATCGAAAATTTGCAGCTATCGTCGTCAAACGCGAACGATGCGAAAAAGTTGCGCGCTAGGGAAGGGGCCCGCAACTCGTCACCTGCGCTCCCATAGACAAAGCACGTAAAAGACGTGTGCGGGTGACCGTGATGCTCCCATAGACATACACGTAAAAGATGCGTGCGGGGACAGTGGTGATACTTTACACGTAGTTTCCTATTCCGATAAAAATTTCAGATTTTCGCGAAAAACTGTTCGGTTTTCACCAAAATTTGCCTGGTTGTGGTAGCCCTGCCAAGTTTCAAGCGTACTGAACACAGTCCCGGGCATAAATTTTTGCTTAGTGCGCTTAAAACAATTTTAAGCGGGGTGACGGTATTCGGGCCCCAGACGCCGCACCTCACTATACTGATGTAGCCCAGTGTAGTACCACATGTAGTAATGTGTATACTGCAACCTTTTCATTGTTACACTCAGTAACAGACCCCAATTAGAGGTTCGTGTTTGCAAGAATGAAATCATTTTCTTTTATAAATTCTTGGGATGATTTACTTAAATAATTATTAAGAAATGTATCAAGCATATGTAATTCATGTGTGTTTGTGTAGGAGTTCTCAAGGAGTTGGGAATCCCCCTTTCCTACCGTAATTATATTTTTTTTTAAATCATGGCGAGATTGCGTCCGTATAATAGAGAGATCCGGATAAAGGGAGGCCGGATAAGGGAGGTTCAACTGTATTAATATTGACATACACAATTTACAACTTACCAAAAATTACACCTTTTTAATCATGTACACCGCAGAAATCGTAGAAATCGCAGAAATTATTCGAAATGTCGGTGCAGCACTGGGCAAAGAGGGCGCTGTCGACTGCGCGGGCGTACAAACTCTAGCAGCGCAATTTTCATCGTTCAAAGCTGGGAAAGGTTTATTTTGAATGGTCCAGCGATGATCACAGCATTCCGGGTTAAGATAGGACTTTTTGCTCAGTGTATGTTGCGTGAGGGCTCTCTATGGACTGAAATACCATGCTCATAATATCCATAGTCCAAACAAGCATCTCAATTCACGTGAGTGATTCATAAATTTTGTGATAAGAATGTACAATTATCTACAAATTTTCAACAGTTTTGTTGTTGTGTGGCCGTGTTCGAGGGGTTTAGTAGATATGTGTATGGGGTTTCGTAGATATGTGTATCACACATCGTACAGCCCTGTCGACTTTAACACTTGTGTACAGCGACAGGGCTGTGTATCAGTCCGGGAAACCCGCTCATGAGGACCGCTCCCGCGTACGAGGACTGCCCCGCCCCATGAGGACCGCCCCCCCGCCTCATGAGGACCGCCCCCATGCCTCATGAGGCCCGGGGGGAATGCCTCATGAGGCCCCCCTATTCACTTCTATTCATCTCACATCTGACGTATAAATTGACGCAACTTTGCACGGTGATTTTTTGTTACACACACATGTCCACTATCCATGATGAAAAGAAGAAAAAATCCTAGGGCCTATCTGTTTTTTTTTCAAAAATCGAGTTTTAATCAACCGATGCAGAGCGCCCATTAAAACACGTGTGTTTGTGTATTTGAATGTCATTATTTATTGGCATTACACAGAAATGTGCACTTCCGGAATTACTATCACAACTATGCTGTCTGGTAACACCACCATGCATGCTTGTTGTACTGTATACTACCAAGGAGGTACTAGTACCTCCTTGATACTACTGAGTTAGGACCTAGTATCCTACTCTAATTAGCAATTCATGTAAAAATAGGATAACCTAACGTTAGATTTGTTTCTACTGCACATATGCATACTGTTGTAGGGACTACATTCAACATACACTCCAGTGCAGTAGTGAATACACTTTTTATGACTCAGTTGACCGTTGACAGTTGTTTATGAACGGTCCCCCTTCTTTCGTACACTCTTTCGATCAACTTTCGTCACTGTAGCTGTCTTCCTATCATCGAAGTGAATGTTCACATTAGGATTCACATTGTGTACGACGAGACACAAGCCCAAAATGATTGTAAGTATAAGACTATGGTTCATTATTTACCTCAAATATGACTTTACAGATATTTCTTCGTCGATGTGTGGGCCGCCATCACGGACGAAGTATCACAGACGAAGTAGTTTCACAGCGTCCCGTTTGTGTGTGATGTGTAGTGTTCATTTGATATGTGTACGTGCGTGTACACTATGTATGGAGTGCATGTGTGTCACGTACTGTATGCACCACAGATATACTATGCACTCATGCACTGTACTTGCCTAGCTAGCCTCGTTCGTGAAATAACATTTCACCGAAAAAAAAGCTAGTAAAGCGGAGTTGCTAATCTAAAGGCAATATAGATTTTGTGATGTACGAGTACAGCAGCAGCAGCAGTAGGGCTACATCAAACATCTCTAGAGTATAATACTGTGCACACAGTATATTATACTCTAGGTTAAACATAAACATTCAAAACATGGATTTTACTACAGAACCAAAAGCATGTACTAGCACTTTCAAAGGCTCATAGAAGGGGGGTGCCAGGGTAAAAATGGCAGAGGTAAAAATGACAGGGGTAAAAATGGCAGAGGTAAAAATGGCAGGGGTAAAAATGGCAGAGGTAAAAATGGCAGAGGTAAAAATGGCAGAGGTAAAAATGGCAGTGGTAAAAATGGCAGGGGTAAAAATGGCAGAGTTAAAAATGGCAGAGGTAAAAATGGCAGAGGTAAAAATGGCAGGGGTAAAAATGGCAGGGGTAAAAATGGCATAGGTAAAAATGGCAGGGGTAAAAATGGCATAGGTAAAAATGGCAGGGGTAAAAATGGCAGAGGTAAAAATGGCAGAGGTAAAAATGGCAGAGGTAATAATGGCATAGGTAAAAATGGCAGGGGTAAAAATGGCATAGGTAAAAATAGCAGGGGTAAAAATGGCAGAGGTAAAAATGGCAGAGGTAAAAATGGCAGGGGTAAAAATGGCAGGGGTAAAAATGGCATGGGTAAAAATGGCAGGGGTAAAAATGGCAGGGGTAAAAATGGCAGAGGTAAAAATGGCAGAGGTAAAAATGGCAGAGGTAATAATGGCAGAGGTAAAAATGGCAGGGGTAAAAATGGCATAGGTAAAAATGGCAGGGGTAAAAATGGCAGAGGTAAAAATGGCAGAGGTAAAAATGGCAGAGGTAATAATGGCAGAGGTAAAAATGGCAGAGGTAAAAATGGCAGAGGTAAAAATGGCAGAAGTAAAATGTCAGAAGTAATGAGTGCGATTTCGTCAGATATAAACGTATGAAGAGGTTTTGAATGATAATCTAGCCAGAGCATACTGTATTTATCGAATTATCAAATCCAAATTGCAGATTTGAAGAATATTGATTGAATTATGTTTTCAAAAGATTAGAGCACTCTCATTATTCTGAGTTTGATTCAAGTGCAGTGGCGTAATCTGTCTGTGTGCAGCCTGAGAAATGATAAACCAGCTAAGAGCCTAGTAGGCCTATGGGAAATTATTTATTATTCAGTATTATTATTATTATTATTACTACTACTACTACTACTATTATTAGTAGTATCTATCATTATAAGGGGGTTCCAACAATGCTGCAAAGCCCTTAAACAGTATAATCCTACGTTGTTTCGCCCAATGAAGTTATCACACACACACACACACACACACACACACACACACACACACGAACCCACTTTTGGTATAAACATATACGCAGATATACATACTCTCACATACACACTCTTACACAAACGAATTCCGCTCACGTCCAGGCTAGTATACTGTCATTATTTTTCATTTTTCGAACTGTTTAGTGTAAAGAAGTGAAGGAGACATAGTCGAAGCAAACCGCTAATTTTTCACCTGTTCAATATCATTTTCTCACATTCAGGTTTCGTAGGAGCCTATTTATCTCACAAGGCCTGATCACGACATAATAGAAGTAAAAATACAAAACGCAAAAAAAAACAAACTACAGCAGATGTATCGGCAGACATAAGTAAGGTCTTGCAAAATATTTCATTACATTGTTCAAGTATCACATGGCGCAAAAACAAATAAGCTCTTGCAAAATATTTCATTACATTGTTCAAGTATCACATGGCGCAAAAACAAATATCTCGAAGTTTAATGAACACTTTGTGGTCACTTTACAAACTTATGCCTATTAAAACTGGAGACGAACTTTAGCAATAAACTGTTCTAGTGAGAGTAAAAACTGATAGTTTGCCATGGGATTTCTTTCAATCATTGTTGAACGAATCCGCAGGCGAAAAAATGTAAATGTTTGATGCCTTTCAAATTTAGCTGTTGCTCCAAAGTCAGATTCCATTATGTTATGAACATGGTGTGTTGCTAAAGATTGGTAGATTCAGCCACCGAAAATGACGTTGTTCCCTCGTTGTACAACAACAGTAAGAAAATCCAACCCAATCCCATCCAAGTAGATTGAAATCACCGCCTATGACTACCATATGATAGCGATTCAATTTACACAGGGATCGCTGAAGCTCTGCAAGACTCTCTTTACATGTGCCGCGGGGAGAAATGTAACACTGCCCTATTAAATTTCTCCCAGTGGTAACAGAAACAGTAAAAGATCCCTGCCAATTTTTCATACCTGCATGTCTGTTATGAAGCAATTTTATTTTCAGAAGTGTGCACACTCTTTAAAATACGTATTAACATAGTATAGGACCTACCAGATCTAAAGTAAGTTTGATATTTTACTGACAAGATACCTGTAGAGCTGTATAGTGTTTAATATGTCCATTTTCAGGTGTACCGACGCTCATCTTTTTACTGATATAATTGGATTGTTGACTGGCCGAGCATTTTTCAAGTTACATGAGTGTCCCATATTTCTCCCCGTGTCCCATTTTTCCCCGGTCTCCCCCGTGCTTTATTTCAGGAGAAGGCACGAAAGGCGCGTATTGCGAGAAAGGTGTCAGAAACATGAAGAAAAAAAAAATCTCTGTCACTTTTACCTCGTCCTCTTGCATTTCAACGACTAAATTTTTATCAATGGCATTTTTATCTCTAGCATTTTGACCACTGACATTTCGACCACTGACTACTTTACCTCTGACATTTTTACCACATAATTATTTACCTCTGCTATTTTTACCCCTGCCATTTTTACCTCTGCCATTTTTGCCTCTGCCATTTTTACTCCTGCCATTTTTACCTCTGCCATTTTTACCTCTGCCATTTTTACCTCTGCCATTTTTACCCCTGCCATTTTTACCCCTGCCATTTTTACCCCTGCCATTTTTACCCCTGCCATTTTTACCCCTGCCATTTTTACCCCTGCCATTTTTACCCCTGCCATTTTTACCCCTGCCATTTTTACCCCTGCCATTTTTACCTCTGCCATTTTTGCCTCTGCCATTTTTACCTCTGCCATTTTTACCCCTGCCATTTTTACCCCTGCCATTTTTACCTCTGCCATTTTTACCTCTGCCATTTTTACCTCTGCCATTTTTACCTCTGCCATTTTTACCCCTGCCATTTTTACCTCTGCCATTTTTACCTCTGCCATTTTTACCTCTGCCATTTTTACACCGAACCAGAAGGGGCTACAAATTGTGCTAATATCATTTCTAGCTGGGCCGCTACATTATTCTTCTCTCTGTGATTTAAAGAGGATCAGTCCACCCAAAAAAAAACTTAACTCCACGACGTTAAAGGAAAGAGCAACAACAACAACAACAACAACAAAATCCCTGCAGAACCTTCCAAAAATGACGAAAATTGGATCAGAAATATGGAAGATATGACATTTTAAAATTTCACAATTTGGGGAAAATATTTCTTGACCAGTCCTTATGAGCATTCAAATGAGCGGGTTGATGTTGTTATACCCTCACAATTTTTCATTTAGGCCTATGTATGAAATTCAGGAACATATACATCAAGAGTAAAAACTTAGGAGTCAAATACAAACACTGCAAGAGCCAATTTTTTTTTTTTTTTTTTTTTTTGCTCCTGCAGTGTTTTTATTTGGCTCCTAAGTTTTTACTCTTGATATCCATTTATTACACACCGACGCAGAACTTTCACATTTTGATTAGAATATATATAAATATATATTAGTATATATATATATATATATATATATGTATATATATACATTATATAATATTAGCTAATACAAAAGTGTATTCCCATACCAAAATATATCAGAGCTAAATTTTGTTCTTTTCAATATTTTTGGTGGTTTGAATAATAATAATAATAAACCATATTTATGTGGCGCATATCACAAAAATAGATTAATGTCTCTATGCGCATATGAAGGCTGTAGTTTTATCACAGGCCTATACAACAGCTACCATGAAATGTGAATTTTTTGTCATTTCTGTAGGCCTCCTATGATATGAATAATTGTGAGAGCATGACATCATCGTCTTGTTGATTTGAATATTCATAACGCCGGTTCAAGAAGTGTTTTCAAAAAAGAAAAAAAAAAAGATCGAAATTTCATAATGTCATAAGTTCCTTATTTCTTATCTGATTTGATCATTTATTTATGCACTGTCCTGCAGGAATTTTTTTTTCTCTTTCTTATGAAATTGATACAATTATTCTGAGTGGATTTCTTCACTTCTTCACTCGCAATGAACGGTACCTGCTTATGAAGCAAACTGTTCAATCATTCTGTTTAGTCAAGAAAAAAAAAGAAGAAACACTGTAAAAACATCGGTGTTAGATTTAACACCACGGGTGTTAAATCTAACACCGATCAAACTTCAATAAAGGACCACACCCACAGGTGTTAAAAATGCACTGTGATGGTGTTGAAAAGTGTTCACCTGACACTTCGTGGTGTTAATTTGACACTGTACCTGGTGTTATTTTGACACTGTACTGGTGTAAATTCAAAAATGACACCACATGGTGTTGATTTGATATTTGTTGGTGTTAATATCAATGGTTTAACACCCGTCCAACTTCAATAAGAGACCACACCAGCTGGTGTTACTTTGGTGTAAATTTATTTTCACATTTTTTCAAAAATCTAGTATTTTAATGTAAAATTCTTGATCGTCTTGTTTAAATTAAAAATCAACAAGAAGTGCAGTTACTAAGAAACTCTTCAAAAACAGTTTAAAATTGGGAAATGACACCCGGAGGTGTTAATTTAACACCATAAATGAGCACCGAAAATTTAACACCAGCTCGGTGTTCACTATTTAACACCGGACTTTTTGCAGTGAAGGATCTCCATCGCATGCATCTTAAAGGTGTAGAATAAAATTGAGGGATTTTCAAAGAATTGAAACCCAAATAAACATGTGGATTGAGTGAATGTATAAATATTAAAAGCGTGAAGTTTGAGGAAGATCGGAAAATCTTTTTAAAAGTTATGGATTCTGCCGGTCTCGGTATACGGCAATCGCTGGATGAGAAGACTAAGATACGTGAATTCACCTCAGGTGTATGGCAGGACAATAACCCGGAACAATAATATGGCCTATATAGAAAATAGGAAACTCCCACAAAATTTCATTAAACAAAAATGAAAAGTACACATTCCTTCAATTGTTATACTGACATGTATGCTGAGGATGGCATTAGGGGGGACCGGGTGTAGTTTTCAGGGTACTTTGTTACATGGTTATTCTCTCAATGAATCTAAACATTAGTTTAGAGAGGGTATATAAAAACGTTTATCTGCGTGTGAAATCTGCAGTGATCGTGAATAAAGATCCCACGAAAAAGTTAGGTTAAAAAAACAACAACACGATTTTCACCTCTGAGTAAATTTTTCAAATACTCGATATTGTTTTATTTCATTAAAATCATTCTTCTACAGTTAAACAGGAAACCAAAGCCCGATATTGTAATAAATGAGGATTGAGTGAAAGCAGCAATTAATTGATGTATTGAAATATTAGAATAGGCCTACATCAGTGAACTTTGAAGAAAATCGGGCGATTGATTCAAAAGTTATGAATTCCTAAGGTTTCGGTGCCGTCATCGCTGAATAAGGAGGCCACTACACTTTATGACGTCATTGTTGGTAACAACAGACAGAAAATATCAAGAATATTAAACATATTTTCACTTTTATAGCATAATGAAAGTACAGCTGCACTTGACACGTCTCTTTCAGGAAGAAGGGGGAACAATGATATTACCTTTCATAGTCAGTAACAGGTCGATGGAATGTGTACTTTTCATGAGAAGTAAAATTTGTGGAATTTTCTTTATATTTTCTTTTGCTGCTATCCAAATGACGTCACCGGAAATTTAAAAATGCATAACTTGTCAATGAATATTGCCCGATTTCCCTCAAACTTTTATTGATGCGTTCTACTAATATTGCTGTTTTCACTACAGTCCATATGAATTTCTTGGCCATGTTTTCCTTTAATATTTAATGGTGGATATATATATATAAATAGGATGTGCGTGGTTGAAAGAAGTGTTTTGGGGGTGTCTATCGGCGGGAATGGCACCGTCTGATGTTAATGAGGTATCTTCATTGACCACACGTTTTTAAAGTTATTAAATACGTAGACCTAATGGGTCATTGTCATAACGTACAGTCATAACTTGTCCGATTAAAGTTGTTCAGTATTATCGAGGTGTCACAACTTACCCCGATTATTTTTCAGTTCAGTTATGTTTAATGAGCTATACAACAGGCAGACCGTGATTACGCCGCGTGATTTTCCATATACGTTAAGCTTATAATATTATGCACACCTGCATTGATAATAACCAAGGACATTTATCTGAAAAATTCAGAGTCAGGGATATTTTTATTTCACATCATATTCTATATCCAACTCGATTTTCAGTTGGATCTTTGCCAAAGGTGTAACATTTTTTTTTTTCAGTTTAATTGAAAAAAAAAATTATGGTAGCATTTTTTAATGGTAGCATGGTACCATTTTTAAATGGTAGCAAAGACTGATTTGAAAGAGTTAAATATTTCTTCCCAAGAGAAAGAACATGATCTTGGGGGGGGGGGGGATTTAAAAAAAAACAGCATCAAAGTTTCAAGCATGCAAATAGGTTTTCGCATCATGGAAAGAAATTCATTTCAAAGCTGCTACTAATCTAAATTTGTTGTTGTTGTTTATGTCTATTTGTTTTCCCTGTTGTTGGCTCCCTTGCTAAAAACTCTAATCCAAGTATTTATCGCGTGTGTGTTTGTGCGTGGGTGCGTGCGTGTTTCTGTTTGGATGGATGAGCGTGCGTGCGAAACTCACTCTCATGGTATTGATATGGTTAAAACATAATATAGGCTATATAGATTTACACTGCGTATTTACGTCAACAATTGATATTGATCATGAACGAACGGGATAAAAGTTAGTTTACTGTTTGCACAATTCAGGTTTACTTGTCATCACAGCAGATGTGATGAATTATCAAACAGCGATACATAGGTCAGCAGTCAACATAACAATTCTTTCACGTATAGCTAAAACAAATAATAGAATAAAAAAATATATTAAAAAATTGCTGACAAGCAAATCATTGACCTCAGTGATTGGCGAGTGTAGCTGTATGTGTGATGTATTTATAAAGGGGAATGAAATCTAACTATGTGGACTGAATGAATGCCGAAATATTACAGTGGAACACTGAAGTTTGAGGAAAATCGAAAAAATCCGATCAAAAGTTATGAATCTTTCAAGTTTCGGTATCGTAGCCATCACTGCTATGTACAACAATAATGCTTGTGATTGACACACAGACAACGATGGAAAGAAAACTCGTGAAGAGAATTCAACCTGTTTTCTTAGGTCTTTCTTAGCTCACTCTTGCTTATAAATGCTTAAATCTCAGGTCGGACACTTCACACAAGTAGGCCTATATAGTTGAGAACTTGAGATTTCCAAGAGAGCATTATAATGTGTGGTTTAGGGCTCACACCTGTAAATAAAATGGAATGTCCCAGACCCCTTCACAAATTCGTACCAAAGATGCCAAAATAGTTTGGCATAAAACTGAATAGCTGCAGATATTGAGTATGAATTCCTCACAAACTGCATTTTGGTTTGAAGATGAAAGCTTATCTCATGGAATTTGAAGGGACTATATATTTCATTGGGTGCATGTACGGAAAATAGGTGATTTTTTTGAGTGAAAAGAACTCGTAAAGGTCTGGCTTTGCGGACCCTTGCGGACAGAGTTTGAGCTGGAGAACCCGCCTTGGAAACTTGATGGATGACAGGGTATAGCTCACTTATCCAGGTTAATGAAGATGAAGCACCTCATTTCTCCCAGCTATTTTACAGAATTTTTTAAAATTTTAATTTTAACACACGTCTTTATGGGGAATTATTTACCCGTACGTGAGCCCTTTAATAAATTTTTATTCCACTGCTGATGACATTGTACCACAAGGTGGCGCTGTTGAAACATTATCAACAGAGCCTTCTATTACAACAGAGAATACAGTAGTGCACTGTGATGCGTGGCACACAGCTTATCTTCATTTTCTATAAAGGGAAGAGCATTTGGCTTACTGCTTTCAGTAGGCAGGGGGAATATAGGGGGATCTCTCTATATATATTTTTTAAAACAATCTTACAAATAGAAACAACTTTTTTCGTTTTCTCTTTGAGAATAACTTTACTCTCTATCAATTTTTGGTAAATTTTGGCAGTCAGCAAACATGAACACAATACATTTAATTTACGAAATCAATAAACATAAAATTATGAATAAACTTCCCCCGATGCTGGGGTAAAATGTGTCAGCACATGAAGAAGGTTACACTGTCTTTAGAAAGAATGCATGAATTGCGCCTATCAACAATGATTATAAAAGGGGAAAATTGTAGTTACTGTATCGTGGACAAAAACATTATTTTCTTATCTTTGTGTATGAAACCTTGGTACGCAGTTCAATTTAATTACTTTATTTCCATCTAACAAAAGGCGATGCAAGGGGATTTTTAAGACGGCCTGATTTGTTATAAACTTGCAGGAATCTTATGAGAGGGAATCTAGCTTCTCAACTTTATATGGATTTCTTTAATTATCAAAAGAAAAGAGCTAGTGTCTACATTGCGTCCTCAGTGTTTATGTTGTGAGCCTTTTTTATATAATTATCTCTGTGTGATTAAAACGTATTAATCGCTATGTACATGATGACATCATTGTTATAATGGACCCCAAAAATAAGCTGTGTTCCGTAGTGTCCATAACCATGCATCATTCAATCATTGTCATACACTATGCATGTACTGCAGTTTGATTTTCACATCAAATTGATATTCAATGTATACACTGTTCATATTATTGTTACTTTGTATATCAATCAATGAATTATTGAATTGAATTTAAGAATTCAATCGGATAGTAAAATTGAAATTGAACGGCATATACTGTGCAATAAATTACACTTTTACCGTAAAATCGGACCTTTTCCATAAGATACTTAAATAAGCCTACTGTGCAATATTGGGCATGTAAAATACTAAAAGGCCGCCCTATATATCCACACTTCAAAACTTCCGCAAAGCTCTCCCGGCCATATAAAGATGACCGTTCTGTGTAATCAAAGAGTAATCAAGAATAGTCAAGAGGCCCGTATACATAAATGCATATTATGCGATCGCCTAGCTTAATACCCACAAAAAGTAGACCAAAATGAATTTCCACTTTTCTTCTGGTTTAAAAGAAGCTTTAAAATGAGATAAAACTTGTTAGAATTAGAACATTCTAACCCATTCAAAAATTGATTGCAATAAGAGACATTCAAGAGGTGCAGTTTCGCTGAAAGGGGAGAAAATTAAATTGAAGGATCAGTCGCTTAAGAGTGCTGTGCAGAAGTATCAATGGAAATATCATATTCTATTTTCCAGTGAAAGTAGCGCCTGTCCGGAATATTATGGTCTAGAAAAAAAAAACGAAAATCTCGATTACGATTTTGTTTTAAGCAACCAAATATTGACAGTAAGTAAAGGAAAGATTAACCTCTCCAGCAGGTAAGACAAACTTGATAAATTTGAGTCGGTCAACCCGTGTGGCAAGATGACATATTTTGATTCATGACAGAGAATCAAAATCTGCGACATTTTTGTGGGGTTTGAACTGGGTGGTCGCATAATTATTCCAAAGAATGGGAGCTGATGATGTGACGGATCGGTTACTATCATATCTGTAATTACAAGATAGACAGAAATATGATGTCTATACATCATGACTATTGTAATGGTATAAGATATGTGACACTTATAATAAGATTATACATATACAATCACTCAAGAAAAAGGTTATGACTTTTGAAATGTGTGAAGTATGTGCATTTGGAGCAAATTGTTTCTGTTCGTTTATTCTAGCTCGTGGAAGTAAGAAGTGATCTCATCACAAGGCCAAAATGAAAAAAAAAAAACCAAACAAGTGCGTATCTTATTTCTTTTTCGGATTAGGACCTTATTATGTTGGGTTTTTTATTTTCTTTTAAATTGTAACTACAAACTTTCGGAATAACGAACCTTAGGAATCCTAATTGTACTAATTGAACTTTAAATTTATTTCTGCACGTCAACATAGGCTGACTATAAACACGCGCGCGCGCACACACACACTCACACACACACACACTTTATCAATGACGCTTCATTCAAGCTTGATAACGCATTTAGATTATGCAATACTTGCTCAAGGTAATACGTAACAGATATTTTAGATAAACTTCTTTAATTGCAAAAAATAGCGCTCTGAATGTTTTTGTTATCGGAGCACACGTACTGATACTTTGTTTTCTGAACACAAAATTATAGATTGTTTTAATTTCACCGTATAGTTACTTATAGCTGTAATGATTTATTCCAAATATATTACGATTTATTTCATCCATACGTACATAACTATCTCACGCGACAATCAATTGAAATGAATTCCATCTCACCATAATGATCACTGTACATACCCAAAATACATTGTTTATACCGGGAATATTTCTGGTGCCACTTTCGGGTTTCATTTCATTTTTTTTTCTTTTGTTTTTAACGACAAATAAAGGAGGGGGGGGGGGCGTGCGCCGGTTGCGCCCCCTCTGGATCCGCCACTGTGGACCCATATTTTGGAAGAGTTTAGAGAACAGTTTACTGAAATCTTCTCTGTTCATGACATTAAATTTTAGGTACAAACTGAGAAAGTTTCTGTTTTCTACATACAATACATGACTAGAAAATTGAAATGTAATACTTGTAACCTAATTTGTATTCATGTATTTTCAACTGTCCGCGCGCCGATCAATGGCGTTTGCATACCTCTTTTCCTTGCTTCTCTGTCCCCAGTTCTCGTTGACCTTTGACCTTGCGTTGTGTTGCAGTGTCACGGTGTTCTTTCGTTCTGCTACACTATTGCGTCTTCTGCTCATGTATGTTACTTTTTCTTTCTTTCTTTTTTCCCCTCTTCTTGTTAACTGCGTGATCAACTGCGTGTTTTTGAGTGGAATGCACTGTTGTTCTTGACAACTATTATATATGTAATATTATATGCTAATATATAGTATATAACACATATATATCAACATAGATATTAATAAGAGTATACATGTACATTGTATATGTAGTATATATAACATATATACATGAATAGATGCCTACAAAATACATATTAGTTATAACATGCTCTTTAAACAACTATAAACAGACATATTTGGATACATTTGGATTTTATTATTATGATATTTTTCCCCAAGTGATCCACATTTTACAAGTTCCGCTTTTCAATAGATAACTCTTTTCCATGGCTATAAATTTGCTCTTTGTAACCAATGCAAAATATACAGTTTCTATCGATTTGTTTTTGATGGTTTGTATTAAACTTTTGTATTTCTTACGAATTTTTAACAATATGAGTTGTTAAATGTATACATATACTTTGTATTTTGTGTTGCTTTTTGATGAATAGAAATTAAGCACAATTGAATTGATATTGAAAGAAATCATAATGCAACATTAACATTCATGATTTTTTATGATTTAAGAGGTTAAAATGGAATGAAATACTACAATTACATACATCTGGATCTGCAAGTACACTATTGATGGGCTGGATCATTGGACTTTTGAGGTTTTTAACAGGAAACTTAAAACAAAATAATGTACCTAATGTACTTTGAGAGTAAACGATCCATCCATGACATCAAAGACAATGATACTTATGGTGAACTGTTTCTTGGTTTATCTGATTATTAATAGCTTGCTACTGTTCGATAGTGGTGGCACAATTTGATGTGAAATTATGATATTTGTCGCAGTCTAATGGGCCTATGCGAACAAGACAAAAATGGCCCCGTGTCAGCTCTGCCACAAGTTACACAAAAATCACCTCATGAAAACTCATTTTTGATTTAGTGTCTGTATGTTCACTTGTTATGCTATCCGTGCAAAAAGCCACTACATGTACCCGTGAAAGCAGGTGCACCATACCTTTAACTCTATGACATCCTTGTACGTCATTTACAATTATGTACATACAGTGTATATTGGCACTACTGTACATTAAAAATGTATATTATGAAATCCTGCACCTATATTTCACCAGCGTTTATCTACCTTATTGTATGAAAATTTGATACACTACATGTAAGTCCTACTATACTGCCATGTATAATTATGACTAGTGATTTGTGATGTGTCTTTCTGATGTTTATTTACATGCTAGATGTCTTGGTGTTTGAGCATGGTAGGCCTATTGAGTCTCATTTTATGAAAGACATTACAATGGCATTTCTAGCTAGAATGACAACTTCTTGTAGGAACAGCTAATGAGGAAGTGTGTAGAATATTCTTGTCATTACCATGACACTTGCCACTGCAGTAGCAGTTGCTCTAAAATACTGGGTGATCAAAATATTAACACAAAACTTCCATAGCTCTCACTGATGTGGAACCTTGTGAATTCTGCCTATATACAGTATGTCCCCTCAAAAAATTACAATCGGATTTCCGCATTGATAACTTTCAGTAATATGGTTAAACCGTCTGCATGCTATTTTTAGGAATATAACATCTTGCCTATATTTTGCAGAAAACCCCATTCAATTTGGTTAAGTGGTCATAGAGAAATGTGGATCATTGTAAAGCATATAATGGGTCTGTTTATGCTCTTGAATTTTAATGTGTTAACACAATGGACAGAACTTAGAGGGAATAGATACCTGACATGCTCTACAAAGATCCTCATTTCTCTTTGACCACTGAAGCAAATCAGATGGGGTTTTCTGTAAGATGTGGGTAATTAGTTATAGTTTCATACCCTGCAATTGTAGTTGGATTGATTCAATATCTTTAACGTTATCGTAGCAAAGGGTCCCATTGTAATTTTTATTTTATTCTATTTTTTTTTACATATGATACTTGTATTACACGTGTGCAAACTCTTACTCATATGCTTCACTCATCACCATTCCATTCACATCAACAGACAGCAAAAAAAAAAAAAAACAGAAGAAGGAATAAAATACAAAATGGACATCGACTTTGTCATATTTTCTGATCATTGTCTTTAATGTGGTAGTAAATTTCAGAACCACAATTTGTTTAAAGTGAAGACACAGCAAGACACGAACACACACAAGCACTTCATTTAACTTTTAATCTTCATTTCTTTCAGTTGGTATTTGGCAAAGCGGTCTCAATTGACACAGAAAGGAAGGGGTTGTAAGAATAACAAAAATGCTGCCACACGCAAAAGAGGTCCCAGTAATTGCCTTGCATACTAAAACACTTTTTGTGTTGCATGTTTGATTCCGAAGATAAAAAAGCAGGCATGCAGTTTGTGTTGCTTGGTGGAGCATATTTGCCTTCCAATTTGTCATGAGTGAAAATGTTTTCAACATGTTTCACAAATATTTACAAATCCTGAAAGGTATAGAAGCGCAGAATGTGTAATTATCCATTTATTTTTTTTCTTTCATTCCTGTGATTTTTTTTTTTTTAATTTAGCAAGCAAGCGATTGTGTGTTTGACACTAAAACTGTCTGAAGCCTACATGGTGTTTGTTGACAACGTCAAAAATTCATATCTATAGCTACACATTTACTATTTTCACATACAGCTGACCGACACCATGAACAACTTTCATCTGCAGTTCTTCGCTGAAGTAAGCTTCGTGCATTAGGATGCCAGCAAGCAGTGCAGATCCAGCATTTGCAACTTTCCTAGCGTCATTTTTCTCTCTTGAGAGATGCTGAGTACATCTAAATGGTGGTTGCAGCTAAAACAGTGGAACAAATGACATGGACTACTGCATCCTCAGTATGAATCTTGGATACGAGTTGCCTCAGAAACTTTTCTGAAATGGTGCACTTTCATATTGTGTGGGGCAAATACACTGTCACACCAACCATATTAAAGTCTCATTGCGTAAATAGCATAGGACATATGGATACCATTATAAAGCAAAAAAAAATACCTGTTTTTAAAACATTTCCTTTCCTGTTATAATATCTATGAGGGTATGGTGTATGTGAAGATTACTAGTCGATAAATCATTTAAATGATTGATTACTTTATGTGCATCACATTTCGTATATCATATATCACAACAGCTTAGAAATACGGACAACATAGTTTTCTTAACAGAAGACAATACAGCACTACACTATGTGAAGTTCTCAGAAGAACAGCCATACCTACTGGATAAGGTCACATATAGTTGATTACACTGGCTTTATCTTTTCATTAAGTACAAGTACAATGACATATTGATATGCAGATTCATACAGTTAAAAATGTGAGAGATGAAATCAAAATTTGAAACAAAAACAAAAAATCTCATGCAAGTTCTCACAAAAAATATATCCTCAAAATCTCTGTCAAATTTGTAACTCTTGGATATGAACATGATCGTAAAAAAAGAAATCCCAACTATACAGACTTTGATATTCAAAATGAGAAAAGAAAGGAGATAACCAACAGGAATTTAGATTTAAGTACATGATTTAAAACAGTGAATTTGAATATAATCTCTGAACAGGGATGAACTGCTCTCTTCATTTACATTATAATCATATAAGAAATGACATGTGTAGTTTGGATGGTTTAATACGAAAGAAACAATTTGTAGCAAGTCATACCACATTATGCTGATACTACAGCAACTGGTTAAAAAAAAAAATCCAGCAAAGGAAACAGCACGGTCTCAGCACTGGACATCATTTCTTTGAAAGGATGGGCAAACAAATTTCTTAAAGCCTTAGCTCATCAGTCAAGTTGTATGCCCTAGCAGGCTTTGGTCTGGGATCAATCACTTTCGTTTTTCTGTTACATGTATTAGACAAACATTTCTAATAATCTTTCAAAACTCCAATGGACTTTACTTCTGAAAGAGAATATGAAACCAACGAAATCTTCAAGGGTCAGGTGCTGTGTACTCATGTCGACAGCTGAGGCTTCTGCATCAACTATTGTCCATTGGGTTATCGCAAGGTTAATGTTAATGTGGAAACAATCCAACAAACTTTTTATATCTTTTCTTTTGACAGATGCGAACACTTGTAGACATCAGGAGAGTACAACAGCACATAGGTCATTTCATAAGGTAATTATTGAGCAGGTCATAATACTCCTCAAATTTTGATCTGTAGTCAATGCCCTTATCCCAAGAAAGGATAAGCAACAAGAAGGCTGAGACTACATAAAGTCTGTGTTAGGTATCATAGGGGAGGGTGATGCACCTGATCATGAATCAGTGCCAAAATGAAATACGGCCGCCTTCTCAAATTCTGCTAGTGACTCTGAGCTCTACCAGAAACATAGCTATATAGGTGCAAATTTTTATTTCTCCTTTCAAAGTTATGACATCATGTTGTTAAGTACAGCTTGAATACTTCGTGCTATATCGACACTTCCCTCTCCTGCATCTATTAGAATGTCAATTCCCCAGGCTATGACCTGATTGTGCTGTTACATTTAACCAGAAATCTGATCAAGTGCATCAATAGAGATTTGCAAGTCATGGAATATAAGGTATCACATTGCGATTCTTGCCTTGTGTCCTCTTCTCCTTTTTTTCAATGGTAGATATCCAATTTGGGCTAACAGGGTGTAGAATTGCAGAATAATAAAATGTTCCTCCTATTGTTTCTCAATCATTAGTCACTAAGTAGTACTGTTATCTGATCTGTAATCCTATTCCTATCAGTGTTTCTCCCTTTGATAATTTGATACATTGTATGTAAAACAGGCCTTCCCCAATTTTTGACATTTTTTACATAATATTCCATTTAACCTGTCAATTTTTAAACACCCCTCATCATTAATCTCATTATATCTTCAAAGGTAAGCATTTGAATTTATGTATAGCATTGTATGCATTTGTACACAGGAGTAATACAGATTTAGAAATATCTCAGGTGATATTTGGCTACAAATCCTGATTTTAAAATGTACATGTAGGCCTACTTCCTTTTTAAAAGGGGTATCACAAAATGTACCTCACTACAGACCCTACACAAATCACTCTGGAATTTAAATTGCTGATATTTTCCATGGTAGGTTTCAATATTCAAGGCTGTATTAGAGAAGGGTTTCACATTGTTATTACTCGACTTAACTTCAATATCAAGAGATACATTATGTCTTTTGAAAAGTTTCTTTTGTTCCTTTTTTTAGGCACAGATTAATGCAGAATAAGGATGCACCATAAGGGTCCTTAAATACCACTGATACCATAATTTTCATTTTTCCATATCAATTTTAGATTCACATATTTTTCTCAACTGAATTTCAAGTGTAACTTTACAGGAGACATACATGGTTTTTTATGGAGCAGTATGACAAGAGACCTGATTCATGAAGATGTCTGTTTTTACACACAATACGAAACTTCACGAAACGTCAATCAACACAACAGTAAAGTCTCAAAGCTTCTGATTGCAAGCGAGAATGCTGACACCCCCCCCCCTCAACAAAAAGTATACTCCCTGCCTTCAAATGTTTCAACCACCATTTCCCATGCTAGAAGCAAAGCTTTTATTGGACTGTCATTCACTCGCAACTATTCTGAGGCAGAGCATCCTCTGTCCAGAAAACAAAAGAAAAAAAGGGATTGTCGTCCACTCAAATTATGAAAATAATTCTTGGTGGAATCTGCACTTTTCTCCCGTAGAACCATACCCACAATTAGCTAGGCTTGTGCTTTTCTGAAACTTTTTTTTTTCTTGCTAACTACACTTTTTCTTCTATTGACTTTTTTTTTAGGTCTTGGACCTTTGCAGCAGTTGACAATACTGAAGATTTCGTAGTCTTCCTCAGGAAAGGTGAGAAAAAAATCAGTCCGGTCTAAAAATTTGGATGAAAGTCTAACTTGGCATTCGACCAAATACCTTGTATGTATGTATGTACATGAACCATTTACACACAAGCATTTGGTTTTGAGTGGTTAGCGTTTCATCCAAATTTCCCCTTCTATTTTTTCCCCCTCCAATTCCTGCTCTCTCATCTGACATGTACATATTTGGTTCTGCACGGAATAGTATTTTCCAGAATTTCCACATTCCCTGCCTACGTGAGACAGACAGTAAAAATCGCAACTAACTTCTCATGATTATTCACTCGTCTTAATACATTCATATTGAAACACCACACGTTACTTCATAACTACATTTCATAGAAATTTTTTGTCTTTTTGTGTTAAAAGATGATTCTTACAAGAATAACTACCATAATAATACATTATCAATGTGCATCTCATTTAAATCTTATTATTGTACAATACATCAACAAGTCTGTAGCTAACATGACAGGATAATAAGCACTCGATCGTAAAAATTATCTACAAAACCAAAGAATTTACACTAAATGCATACAATATTACGAGAATATCTAACAACTCACTCCCTTAGGCAAATGTTACTTTTCAACTTCATTTTTTCCTGCCCCTTCCTGATGGGGTCGATGTTCACATACTGGTACACAACCCCATGCAAATGCCAAGGTGATAATACTTAAGATGCATAACATGTACACAACTCCTTCCTTCGCCTTACCAAAACAACAGTCAAATAAATTACTCTTTCTTGCAAGCTAGCTCACAAAATGAAACATTTTCCCCCACATAAGAATACAGATTCAATGATGCGGATCCATCGCTCGCCTTCAAAAGCGGATCCCATTCATCAACTTTTGTTTTGTTTCGTAGCAAGTTTGGTCTCGGGGGAAGTTGTGGGTGTGACCTCGGTGTTTGCATCACAATGGTTGCCTGTCTCCAGGTTACTGACCCTTGATTACTTGTTGCCATGGTAATGCATATATCTATCAATCAAGCTCTTGGAGGAGAGTTGCCTATGCATTCTTTGAGAGAATGTTCTTGCTCAAGACACATTTAACACTACGTTGCCCTAGAGGCACTTAAATCGCTACACCTAACCAGCATATATGAGAAATGAATTGTAAACAAACTGTAAAAACAAACTTGTTACTTCATCTGCTATGTGTCTTCACATACAATTTAAAAAAACAGGGAATAAAATCAAAGAGGAAAACAAGTAAAAATCAAATGAGGAAAACATGTAAAACTCAATGCTTCTTGTACACATGGGGAGAAATAATTTCAAACAGAACCTCACATGCACAGAAAAAAAAATATTCAATTTTCATACTTCTGACATACTTTTAAAAATATGACAAATATGATTACAAAATGAGAATACTTATCTCACAAAATGTACAATGTTGGAAAGAATGAACTACATCTACACAGCAACAATGACAAAAAACCCCAAATCTGAGTTAGTTTTTGATTTTTCTTTCTCTTAAAGAATATAAAATGTCAAACATGTTTTTAACAGTACTTAAAATATAGAATCACAGCCTATTGAATGGACAATTAATCCATTAAAAAACTACAATTTCAGACACTGAGAATTTCAGTTTGAACACCTTTTGACAATTTATATAAAAAAAAATCAGTTTCTATTTTCCCTTCCATCAATATCTTTTTAACTCACTCATGTCTTAGTACTTTGGTATGAGTTGTTCATGTCCATAGGCCTACATACTTTTCTACACATAACACTGCACATTGCAAACCTGTCTATTTTTTTATTACAACATAAAAAAATGCACATGCCAAATTGACTTCCACTGTTCCCTATTAAAACTGAATTGCTCTTTTTTGCCTCAGCTTGCACAAGGTATAGTTCTCTTGCTACGCACAGTCAATGAATACAGATTGTCATCATCATAATGTTACAAGTCCCGGGCACGCGTATACCGACAGCAGTTTGTACATACCACCATATCTTGTGCAATCATTTCCCCCGAATAAGACCAGTTTTGTATTAACAGAGCATATCTCAAGCTGCTTTACTACAGAGCAGTGTCAGTTCTCAATGCACTCACATGCACTCCTTGTACCTGTCAACACGAGCAGAAGTGGCTACATGGGACGGGATGGATGACACAACCTATACCCGCATAAAATAATTTGCTTCTCCGTATCTCCAGTTCTTTTCAATTGTAAAGTACAATGACCCTTCTTTAAACCACAAAGGTGATATATGTTCTCTTGAAAGAACCATAAAAAAGGTAGGCCTACATAGTGTATGAATGTATGTACCACAGGATTTGTTTCAATGGTCTCCCTTGTATTTCCAGCTTTATTTTGACACTCCCAATATGGGCCTATCGAAATTACCCCAAAGGTGATGTAGTTCTTGGGGAGTTAGCTCGGGAATGAGATACTTGCATTAGTTATGTATCACAAGAATCAAACATATCAGCTGCATGAAATGTACATGGGATCTCAATTTTTGTGCACGATTATCATTGAAGGTTTAGCGTTTTGCAGCATGATAAATGCACGCAGACTTCTTCCCGCTCCTGTACTTTCACAAGATGGCGTCCTTCAAGTGGTGACGGATTTTGGTAACCTTTCCTATAAAGCCCCCCTATGTGTCTTCTTTTGTACGGCTGGGGGTGGGAAATGCCTCAGAGAAGGGGTCATGAGTAAAGGCAGATATTAAAAAAGCATTTTCTGGTTTAATTCTACATTTAATTTTTAAAGCAGTCTTGTGGGTCTAAAGAGCAGAGGCAGCAGCTTTTGGGGTTTTTTGTGTTTTTTTTTTTCATTTTTTCTCGCTTAAGCACAATATTTCTGCACACGATGGAGTTTGGTGTTACTTTAGCTATTGCTACGGCACAATAAAGCAATGGCACTTTGAAGCAATGCGTCTGAAGCCACTTCTAACTCTATGTCTCCTCTTGCGGTGCACTTCTGCCCTATTTCTCATACCAATCCCTGTTAAAAATGGAGATTAGCTCATTCCTCTTTATTCTCGCAAGCCACCCTTTCTACGCTCAAAACTCTGTGGGATTCTCTCTCCTCAGCTCTCATGCAAGGTTAAAGGCAGGCTTGGCTTTAGCATTAGCTAGGCTTTGAGCAAGGAAAGTTGTGATAAGTACAACATGACTGCATGTGGTTCACTACATATGTTTAACTCCCTGCCAAAGCAATGGATGGAACAGAGATACCAATTTCCTCTCTACACAATGACAATTTTCACAAAAGTGTCCTGCAGTGATAATTTCATGGGTATCATTCAACACTCCTGGCCACCCGTGCACCCATCCCCCCCCCCCCTGAAAAGAAAAAGTGAAAACAACAATGCTAGTGCTAAAGTCAAGCTCCTCCAAACAAACTGCGTCAACCCTTAGTTTTCCCCATCAAACCTCCTCGCTACTTTCCAGGGCTGACCCTTTCAAAGAATTGTCTTATTCGCTTTAATAGAAGGCAAAATATAATGTCTGCTAAATTTGCAGCACATTGTCTATTTCAGGTCATACAGCATTAAAACACAGTACACATTGTTTGACAATTTTTTTGTTTTTTGTTTTGGCAAGATTGTGAAGGTGCTAAATATGCAGTAGTGATTCGTTAAGTACAGTCATGACAGTGCTATAGAATTTTCGTTTTTTGTTTGATTCAGATTTTGTGCCTATCATATTCAGATGTGCAAATCTTTGAATCAACAACTTAGTGCTTGTTAGTTGAAGTCATAGGGCAAAGTGGTGAAGAAATGAAGCACTTCAAATTAGAATCACTGAAAATGAGCGGAAGTGGTACAAATGTGTTGCGTAGAGACAGATTTGCTATCCTGTATGTGAAATCTGAATGAAGTTCTCAGAACACAATTTGTTTCAACAAATTCTTTATGCTTATATGTACATGCAAGTATTAGAGCTGAGTATCTCATTTACTTGTAAAACTGTGGCTGTCTTTCGACACTTAATGACACTACTACAGACATTCAAGAGATTAAAATCAAATGCTGAGAGCTAAATGGTAATTTATGTACAGTTTTTTTTTTTCAAATATTTACATGACATTTCTAAAAACCACAAAAGTTCTATCAGCATTTTACAAAAATGAAAACACTGAACCCTTACAATTTGCTGTACTTTCATGAAGTGTTGTAGTAAACCTTAACTCATCTGAGATCTATCTGAGATGCATTATAAATTGGCAAATCAGTTCGGTTTTCACATCTCTTTTGAGTGTGATGCATCGATATCCGTTTCAGTAATCTCTGAGTAAAGTGTGAGATGAAGAAGGCAATAAGTCATGATGACTTGATTGACGCTGAAGGCAAGACTGTCGACCTGGCCTGGATGTCGGCTTTCACGGGGTTCTAGGTATGCTGCCATCTTTACAATGGCTATATATACACCCCTTGTGAGTTGCTCAGGTAAAAAACATTGCATGCAGACATCCAGGCCATTTCTTCCTCGTTTAATCCACTCCTTGCAAGATTCTGATATCCCCGTGTTCTCAATGACAGGACCGGTTGGGTGCACACGGATTGTGGGTGCATATTTCTCATCATTGGACATGCTGCATCCCAATCTTATTCTCATCACATGTGCCCCAGCAGGAGTTTTCAAGAGGTAAAAATTAAAGAAAAGTAATTTTTTTTAAAAAAGCAGCAAAGCTTGCTCAACATTGTAATGGCCATGCAAGCGTTTCTCTCTATTATCAAGTAAACTTTTCAAACACGTATTACTGAGAGCAACAAGCTCTACCTAACCCCAAGAAAATTCTGGGGAAGTTAACAGGCATCTGGAATCTCAGTGTGCGCATCAGCACCTACAACATGAGGGGACAACAATGTTACTACAAAGGTCAGCCACCACTAATGGTGAATCAAAGCCATAAACTTGGGTCATTTGCATGCCTTTGCCGACAAAAACAAGTATACCTTTAAACATAAGAATGTCATTCACTTACTGGTCTTGCACAAATGCAAACTTTAATTTCCCCCTTTGTAAAATAAAAGGGAGAAGTTGACATCTATCATAGTTTTACCAGGGCATCGCCCATTTTCAGACACTTTGATAAGAGTTGACCTCATTAAAGTACATAATGTGCATCTACAATGAATGGATTCACACAGAAAGAAGAACAAAATAAAACAAGAAAACAAAGGAAACTTTGAACAAGCAAGCAGCATTCCAATAAAGCTGACAAAGCATTTTTTCCTTTTTAATGCATTTCAATGATTAATATGTAATCGCTTGCATCCCCGGGAGCTGATGTGTGCAAATCTATTTTGATACATACACGCAGGCACATGCCTTACTTTCAACAGCCATCTACCAGCCCATATGATGGAAACACAGTTTTAGCTGGAGCATGTTGGTGTAAATGGGCATAGATTATTATATAATGTATACAAGGTTTGCCAGGCAAATCGACAAAACAATGAAGACGTGTACATACAGCATGAAACACAACACATCGGACTGAAGAGAGAGAGAGAGAGAGAGAAGGGGGAGGATAGAGGTACGGGAAGGAGTTTCATAAACTCTAATATCTGATTTTAGTCACGTCAAAGAGCTGTGATTGAGAAACTACAAAAGCACATAAATGAGCTTGCTTCATGATTTGTTTTGTTTTCTTCCTCAGTAACAGACATTTTGTCTTGAGGAGAGAGCTTCCCTACTAAGACTTTTTCTACAGCCAGAAACAGGCACTATATTGATCCCATAGCTCCCAACATATCACACAACTATACCACAGCATCCATTATCAAGGGAGACCGAGCACAGCAAGGAGCAAGGGGTATGATGGTGGGCAAATTTTCTTGTGACATGATGTTGCCAAATCTTCCATTAATAAACCCTATCCCAAACAAAATTCTTGTTTTGAACATTGTCTTGAATGCCTATTAATCTATGAAAAGGATTTTGTATTATCTCAACTTGACCTCTGAGAGAATGTTTACATTAAATATACAAGATATTCACTATGTATTAAAGAAGGTTTAATAGAGGGGGGAAAAATCACATCATAGTCAACTTAATAAAAAATGTGTGGGTGACAGAAGGTTGTTAGAAAATAAATTTGCTGAAGAAAATAACTTGAAACAAAACTGATAATAAAGTGAATCAAATGTGTGTGTGACTTGAAAATTGTGCTCTTCTTTCTGATGCACAGAAAGCCGTGAATTGTTTTAGCCAGATCATGAAGTGTATTAAATTCTCGGGGAAATTTGAGTTGCTGCTATACAGAATAGATTCATATCTTCCCCAGTTTACTGGGACAAGACTGATTACTCTATTTTTGCTTCATGGCAAGACCTGTGCTGGGAAACCATTGCTTAGGGCGATGGGCATGAATGTGGATGCGGGATGTTGGTGGTGATGGTGAAGGTGTTGGTGGTAAGGATTGGACACTGCAGCTGCAGTGGCTGAGAAGGGGATAGGGGGTTGAGGCTGTATTGGTGGATGTGGCGGCAAGACAGCAGCAGTGGCAACAGCACTAGCAGGAGCGGCGCTAGCATTTGATGGGGCGGTGGCGGCGGCGGTGCTACTGGTGCTGGTGGTAGTGGTGGCAGATGCGGTAGCGGTGAAGAGCAGGCTTGCATTGGCGGCCGTGCCGGCGTTTGCCGATGAGGAGGAGGAGGAGGAGGAAGAAGATGCAGAGGAGGCGGAGGAGGCAACCGTGGCAACGTGCGTAGGATGAGTGGCGGCAGCCGAGGCTGGGGCGTGATAGTACTTGCAGGTGGCCCGGAGGCATTTCCCCCGCACCGCATCACGACACATGGTGACCTTTCCGTCCACTACCTCTACATAATCTGTGGGAGAGGAGGAGGAGTTGGATGTGGTCAAGCAACAAGCTCATTATCATTAACCCAGCTTCTCATTCTCGATCAATCTTTTCTTTTCCCCTGCTATTCCCCATGTTCTTGCCAGGAGGAGCGGGATGATGTCTGGGTTTCATCAAACAAAAAATACCGACACCTCTTTATGGACAGTCATGCAGAAAGAGAGTGGTTACACCATCAGGCAAATAATGGAATATTCAATCTCTGCTTGCGATGAAGTGCAGCAAAAAAAGGGGGAAATGAATTACTACAATTTTTTTTTGTAGTATAATGCAGATTAATGATCAAGCAAGCGTAACTCATTCTACATGACATACATTTTCATGAGCTCTAAAACTACAAAACATGTATTTTGCTGCTGAATAAGCCTTTTCAGTAAGCGTTCTGCCATTTGGGGTCACAGGCTCCCATACCCAGTAATACAAGTTGCCTAATACTCATGTAAAAATTTGCTTCACAAAGGTAAAACACTGATTAATGATTACACATTCCACTGGGAAAAAAAAGGTACATGAATAAGACTTGAATAAATAGGTATATCAATTCAGTGTCTCGGAATTACACCAGAAGCGGGTTACAGTCTTCAGATTGAATACTTCAGTTCCTGATGTAAGAAGAGACTTTGGAATTCAAGGTATAACGTGAGAATCAACATGAGCATAAAGACAAAAGGGGGGAAAAACAAGGGATGGTGATATTATTATGTTGTTACTGATACTGGCTACCAAAACCCTCTACCCTTTCAAGCACATGCTTCATTCACTTTTCACATCAAGGTTCTGTAGTACAGGGAGGGGGTAGCCAAAGAAAAAAAAAGAACTCACAAAAAAAAACCACCATTAAAAATAACACAACACAACAGAACAGGCATTGCAGCTATAGTTACAGACAGACATGGTGACACACAGACAGACAGACGGACACACAGACATGTGATGCCGAATTTCAGAGCTCTACAGCCGGTTATTAAGGTGACTGCACAAACAATGGAGGGATGTTATGGTTGGTAGTGCACATGATGTAATTAGAATTCACACACATGTATACATACACAAACATATCCGAATGGAGAGGGGATTCTGGGATATCAAAGAATGTGCAAAGCTTCCGAACAACACTGCATGTTTTTGTTTTTTTCAGTATTGAAAAAAAGATGATGCTATCAAATGCAAAAGAAAAACAACCAGAGAACTGGAAAGTATCAGCCTAACCTCATGCCCCCTTGTAAAATACATCAATATATCCCTACAATGATATACACCATGATGGCATATAAATCCCATCCAGCATGCTGGATCAGGACACAATAATTCTGTCCAACGAAATAAACTCTTATCATTCTACTGTAAGAAGTATAATAGTTGATTGTAATACAGGTCACAACAGCTGCACAGTTGGAAGATGTACGACAAAAAAAAAAAGAGAAGATATTTGGCAACAGAGAAACTCAAACCTGTATCCAATACATGAGCAAAATTTTTACAAAATACTTCAAAATCAATTGGAAAATTTCACTGAGTATCATGAACCAAGTAATGACAATTTACATTCATTTGTATCGTGAATGGGAAGAATAATATCCAATTATGCTATATGATGCACTACATTTCTTTCTCTACATGTGCAAAGATCAATCACGTTTGCTTGGTATCCCCCCTCCAAGTTCACTTATTTCAACATACATAGTCAGGGATAGGAGTGGAAAAGAGGTTTAACAAAGTTATCCATTCTCCCCCCATAAAATACTAAAAATAATGCCTCCGGCACCACTTCGTGGCGGAGGCATAAAAAAGAAGATTTGGCACATATCTTTTTTTTTTTAAATGAATAAACATTGATAGTTTTAACGAATCTCTTGAGTACAATCAGTTCTTTATGAGCAAAGTTAAGTTAGTACACCATTTTTCTTGGAAAGGTATAGAAAAACCACTCATGCATGCACTCTTACATGTTGCACTTTCTAGAAGGGTGTAAACTATTTAGAAAAGTTTCAGCGGCATCAAATGGGAATGGCCTCCACGAAGCCATATTTCAGTGCACTAATATCCAATGTACATAGTATTTCAGTTCAGTGGGCCTGTCAAAAACCTTCCCATGGTGCCACAGTAATCCCCCTCTCTTCCTTTGTGAATAGTCACATGACCACGTCACATGACGTCAAACGTCACATGACAGCGCTGCAGGTTGTCATAACAGCCTGTGGCACCAGTGGTATGTTCAAGCCTCAGCGAGATTGGGAACATATTACGCATCTGCACATTGCAAAATGGGACTCAGAGCCCAAAATCAACCTAGTGAAGCCTAAAGGTAGCAGGTGCCTTCATCTGTGATGAAGATGATTAAATTTCAAAGATATTTCTGACCAACAATCACCACTCTGTCTTTTCAAGAGATGCATGGTATGGAAACAAAATCACGGAGGGCAAAATTTGGCAAAGAGGTATATCAGTTTTGAAAGTCAAACAGTTCCAGAATGGAACGCTCATAATAAAGCACAAAAGGACAAAGGGTATTAGACAAATTTGGTTTGCCATTTAGCCAGACAAGCTGCATTGCAGTAATGCCTTTAAAAAAAAGTGAAAGCTGCAATAGCTTCCATTCAAAAACTCTGTCAATATCACTGCAGTAATGTGGGAAAACGATCTGGCAGAAGACACAAATAGGCCCTGCAGGAGGGGAAGGGGATTCTTGTGGCATCATTTGTATCCCGCTAGCTTCAACACGCCTGGCCTAACATCCACTCTCGTCTACGCTACGCAGCATTTATGTTTGTCGTCATTTCAGAGTGCATGTTTTACACAACAAAAAAGGCTCTTCGACTTCCTGCCAAATCACATTTTTTTAACTGAAAGAACCTTTTTTCTTTTTTAACAGTACAAGTGCAACATCACCAATCAAACCCAATTTCAAACCGTTAACCAAAATCAGAAAAAAATAAACTGCATGAAACGATCATCCATATCAGTTTGGTAATGACAAAATGTACAGACAAATATATGTATTCATTTATATATATCCTATGATGTTGCTTGCACATACAATAGTGTAATACCTCTCAGCATTACCTCCTGTCAAACTATGGCACATTAACTTTGTTGCATGCAAAACGCAAATGAATAGACTTTTCGAGACACATCTGTGTAGCAGTCTGGCAAATTGTAATGTAATGTGCTTCATCCTACACAAGGATGATTTCTTTTTTTTTTTTATTCTTTTGAATTGCTTGCTACAGCATGCAGAAATTAGAAGTGAGGATATTTTAAGCCCATGCAAGCAGCAAAACAGAGAGAAAAAGATGTCTGCAAAAAAGTGCATTCTATGAATTTCTATGAAACTTATGATATTCAACCCTTCACTTTCTTCTCTGAAACCCATGAATGGAACATGTGCACTGATCGAAGCACTACCAAATGTACAAGTCATAATAATATACGCTGAAAAACCTCAATCGAAATCACATGCAGAAAAACCAAACAAAACTCAGTCACTGAATACATGAATTTTTTTTTTCAACAAAATTGGTCCACTGTGTTCGATGAGCCGTCTTCACTTCCATCGTGCTTGAAAACTAGCCATCTATATCCACCCCAAAACAACTACGTTCTGCATGCTCCTGAGCCGCAGTCAGCTTGAGGTGTGATTTCAATTGAGGAGACATCTCTTCCTCCTAAATCCCCTATGAAGCATGCAGCTTACATCGTTATGATCTACCCACAAAAAGAGACACCACACTGTCTAGAATACAGGTATGAATATATCTTTAGATATGACCGATAGATATGTATGCTGTGGGCTATACATCGTATTGTTTTCCTGTTTGCATACAGCTTCCAACGCATTTGATGCCGCAGTATGGCGCAAGCCGGAAAGAATTTTGCGCTACTGTTTCAAGATGACATACATTACAAATTCATAATACTCCAATAGTTTTTTGCATAAATACCATTCTTTGATGTTCCAATTACATTTAAATTTCAAATAGACTTCGAAAAAGTATGAAAAAGTCTGTCTCACACACATAAAAGGTTTTTTTTTCTTTTTTTTTTCTCTTTTCGTTGTGATAATCAACCTTTGGTTGGATTGAGTTTACATACTTTAACAAACAAAAATCCCACATCTCATATTTTCCCCACTTTAAAAGAGTTCTAAAAGACTATAATACATCGACATACAACTTACATCGTAATAATACCTTGTTTCGTATAGTGTACACGGAAAAAAGAAAAATCTAGGCTAGTCCACAAGATACTTGACATACAAACACGAAAGAGTGTGTATAATGTGACGGTGTATGCGAAGTTAAGACTTCAATTATCCGATGTGACTGGAAACTCATAGACAATTTCATAGGTGGTTTTTGAAGGAATTTCTCTCCCTACAGTATCCGAACACATCATACCAGTCGCCACCTTTTCACTCTGTGTTTTCCCCTTTACGCAGCCCGTGAAATATGTTTGACTTTGGAGCACTGGTCTCTAAACTGCCCTATCCACTATGGATCAAACTCTAATCCTCCATCATACATAACCCCCTTCTCCTCTCTTTCTCTCTCTCTCCCTTTCTCTATCACTTTTTCTCTTTCTCTAGTATATGGAAGCTCTGACAACATTTGGTACTGTTTAATCCCGGCCCAAGGTTTGGCTTTTGATAACTTTTTGAGGTGAAAATCCACAGCTGGTATAAAGAGGAAATGGCTTTATTTCAGCACAGTGGATCCAGTGTTTCCAACACAGTGTTTCCAACACTGGCAGGTCACTCTCCCAGCCCATGTTTCTGCAAAGGGACAGCTATCCCCCTCGAGTAGAAAAGCACCATATGAATTGGAGTGGTTCTTTGTTTGTTTTGTTTTTCTTTTAAATACTAACCAGAGAGAGAGAGAGAGAGAGAGAGAGAGAGAGAGGGAGTCTCCATCAACGGTTTTACATTTGGTATTATCGCTTGTTGCGTACAAAAAACATCCAATGACAATTGAGAAACAGGAGTGTTAAAGTGACATGTCCAGACACTTGACGAACTTACACATACGGTTTTAAGGAATCAACCCCTTCAGCTGTACAGACGTGTGAACCAATACTATGGATTTGTCATAGTTCAACATTTTTTTTTGGTATTGTGCTTCCTGTCCAATGAATGGGTCCAAGTGGTGATGATAAGAGGTTACCATGGTAACAGTGCTTCTCGGAGCGTTCTCTTCCTCGTCGCATCTCGCGCCTTTTTCGCGGAACAGAAAGAAGACGCGTTGCAGAGGACCTCCTTGTGGTGGATGCTTTTTACTGTCCCTTTTGCCTTTCACAGAATGACTATGATGCTGTAATAGCTGTCTGTTGCCCAGATGAAAGTGTGTTCCTCATTGTTTTCAGAGCTTGTGCGCTCAACCAAAAAAAAAATGATAATAATACTTATAAAACGAAGAAAAGAAGAAGACAGCGCTTTAGTCAGAGCTCTTCTGTCCATTTCCCAAAGCATACTTTGTTGCAGAAGTGTTGGTAGTTGGTTTTTTCTTTTTCCCCTTTTGAAAGTCTGGTGGAGTTGATCCTCAGAGAGGTCACTCCATTATTTGGCACAAAACACATCTTTTTAATGACAATCAGGTGGACGGCAACATCGTTTCAGTTTTTGTTTTTTTTTCTCCAGGAAAAAAAAAAGGAAAGATGAAACTCCTGCCCAAACTCCGCACTCGTAAAGTTCCTTTGTGCCTCGTCTCGTGGCCGACTCTCCTCACCATCTTGGTCACAATCCTCTGCTTCGTCACTCCTTCTCTAGTGTCCATAACATTCATTGGCACTTGGTTTTCACAATTGCACTTATATTTCTTTTCTCCCTCTTTTTTTTTCATTTGATTTGACATTTGAAGTACATCGACACTCCAAAGCTGCTTTGAGTAGAAGTGCATCACTTTTTCCCCAGATTTCTTTCTTCTCTCGTCCACATAATGAGTAAATAAAAAGCGTGTATAAAAGATCTTTAAAGAAAAAAGAGAAAAAGAAAAAGAAAAAATCCCATCGATGCTTTGAGAGGCCAACCTGCAAAAATAAGGTTGGCCATTTCTCTTCATCACTTTCCCACACCAACTTGATCATTTTCTCTCATTTCCAAAACCGTTTTTGTCTCCTGCATTCACTTTTTGTAGGTTATCTCATACCACCACCTTGGCCTATTTGGGTTCTTGCCACGACCACTCTGACCGGCGTGCAACACCTGGACACATCTCAAGTCACTTATTCACGTTTGCTTGGAATGAAAAATTATTCGAAAAAAAAAATAAATAAATAAAGAAGAAAAAAGTCCAAGGAGTCCATAACTTTGCACTTGACACTACACAGTATGAATCCTACATGTACGATAAAAATTCAGCATGTCCCCTTGTAAGTAAAATAAAAAAAGGAAAAATATGTGTAATACTATAAAAACAAATACATCAGACAACAGGCCCTTGAACTTTTTAGATGACATTGGATCTACATGAAAATGTTGGTATTCTGTCAAAGGTGCCTCGGTGATGTCTATGAAATCAGCAGGTCTCGCATTTTTGGCCTGGCGACTGGGCAGAGCGCACTCTCTTGTCAAATACTGGAGATGCCCGTTGCCGGAATGGTGGGCAGCGGTACCGGTGTCATCATCGTTGCTAGCGTCGACGATGTCGGTGGGTGATAGAATTTGCACCGCTGCCTGGTACACCTATTCTGCACCGCATAGCGGCACAATGTCACTTTCCCATCTATGATTTCCACATAATCTAAGGTGGGGAAGGAGAATTCGATTTGCAAGATGTTTGGGGAAGAGGTGAGGATCGGAGCAAGGAGAGGGAAAAAAAGGAGGGGAAAAGGGGGAGTTTAGTAAGATTATTTTCTGACGCAACAGTTGGCAAACCAGCTCATTCTCTGTTGAGATTTCCGAGGATAAAAAGAATAACATTTGTAATCATCCAACAATGGTGAGATTAAGATCTGTTTTGAAGAGGAAAATTATGGGTAAAATATATTAATTGTTTTGATGAAAATTATTTGGATTAAAAGACATGCTAACTTAAATTTGTTAGAAATGAAGAACACTAAATCCTCCTTTGAAACTGAGTACAGCGGCATGCAATTAAAGAACATAAACATACTAAAAATAAAATGCCCTTCTCATAAACTGTTTGAAATCTAAGAACATACAAGGGCAAAATACAACAAACACACACAATGAGACAGAAAATAAACCACATTACAAACAATCAGTTTTGTGTCAACTTATGGACTGAAAAATGTGTACTCACAAAATACAAGACATAATTGCCCACCACAAGACCACCTTTCCTTCTCTGTAATCCTGTTTCATATCTTCGTTACAAACGACTTTTGCCACGTCTTCAACATGTGTGATTCTAAACTCCATAATTCAATGTCACTTGTTTTATTTGAACTTCTCTAACTAGTTTATTCTTCAAAAATATCGATGGTTTAAGACATATCAAATTAGATTCATGTATAAAAACATATCAACAAACAAGATACTTGTTAAATTTATTCTGAAGTCCATGGATTACAATATGATTTTGTGTTTTTCACATTCTACGACATAATAACTATAAATTTCGGCAAACTGTGTTGCCACTGGTTGCCTCCACAATAAGCAAAACCAGTCAAACATGGCTGCACACTAACCCATTTTTTCTTTCTACTGGTCCAACCTGTCTGTCAGACCAGTAGGTACCCAGTTTTTCAATTTTTTACTGGTCCATTCCTGAAAAAAGTTACTTGTCCAACAGTGATGTTTACTGCTCCTGGACCGTCAGACCAGTGCCAGTGCGCACATTGAATAATAACATCTCTCTAACCGCAATGAGCATCCGAGTATTAATTAGTAGCACTACACTGGACTGGCCTTCAGCGTTTTTGTGTGAGAAGAATTCCCGCATTGTCTTGCGTCCGAATTTCATCAGGATGAACGTAAAAGAAAGAGATTTAACTACCAATATCAAATCAGGTCTCCCAGTGCAGAATGTCACATATTGACTTTTGACTTCTTTCCCTGAAATGATTATATCTCATCTATCTTCCTCAAACCTTTCAGCGATTTTGTGGTGGGTTGGTACATACATTATATAGTTACGTGTACACTGAAAAGAGTAGGTAACAAGTTGAAAGTGACATAAAAACAAATATACTTTATGAGAGGAAGTGTAGTACAAAGGTTCCCTTAATCGGACAAATAAAAAATGTGTTATGTGGGTATTAGAAGATGGGGTCATTTCTAGAGGTGGATCTTCTTTTCTTTTCTTTTTTTGGTCATGTGGCATAAAACGATCTCCTGCTATGGACTGAAATAGAAACAATATAAAAAGTACTTTAAGGAGGTGCCACATTCCTAATTTTTAAGTTTGCTCAAAAACGAGGCTTACAAAATGCCCAGTTTTCAAGCCAGTATTTCTAGACATTTCTCCGGTGTTGCATTTGGTGTTTGCCAGACGAGTAATCCATCACCTGAGGTAGGAGTTGGCCTTTGTTATAATGGACGCTGAGAGCTCTCTCACACACACCATTTTGGGTGAAAACTGTGTATGGCAAACTTTCCAGTGTTATCTATCCCTTTTTCCAAAGGCATTGACAAAAAAAAAGATGACACCAAAATGTGACGAATGACTACATTTTGTCATTGTGTGAGGCTACTCTGGAGTAATCCTTAAGGGATACCCTCGGGTAGATATGGGATGTCGATGCTACGGTGCAAAGAGATTGAGAAACTGGAGTGCTTGATGGTACTGACTGGGGTGTTGGTACTGATGTGGGGGGCTGGAGGAGGGGGAGGGGGGTAAATGACTGTGGCGGGATTGTGGGGTTTGAACCAAGAACTTACCTTCCGTGACGTGGGCATACTTGCAACTTGGTCTTTTACAACTGCCTGACTTGAAGTCCCTACACACTGGAATGGTCTCGTTAGACTGCTGCTTAAAAACAAAGAGTCAATGCAAAAACAGGAAAAGAGAGAGAAAAAAGGAGAAGAGGAAAAGGAAGAACAGGAGGAGGAGGAAGGGGAGGAGGAGAAGAATTGATAATGGGCACACAATGATGAGGAGGTTTATAATAATGATAGTGAAAATAGCGTCCAACATACGGAGAGAGGTACAAAATGATGAGAAAGCAAAACAAAAGGATGTGGTTGATGACAGAGGGGAAACAAAAATGAAATGAGAGAAGGGAAAAGGGTGATTTGGAAACATTACAAATGAGACATAAATGTGAGACACAGGGATTTATGAAATGATAGAATTGATCGGATGAACAGGGGGTGAGAAATCATACAAGTCAAAAAGAAAAAGAAAAGAAAGCACATGAAACATATGAGGAGAAATATATAGGAGAAAAATCAAGAGGTCAAAAAGAAATAGGATGAGAACCCCATCAGGAGGAAGAGGATAAAATGAAAGATATCAAACAATTAGACACAAAGATGACAGATGTTTGGAAAAAATGTTAAGAGAAGGATGGGAGCAGAGGACAAGCCATTCAGAGAGAGAGAGAGGGAAATGGAATGAACGAATGTATGAAACAGATGATCGTAGGTTGGGATGGAAGAGAAATGAAGGGAAAGAAGAGGATAGAGAGATAGGCAGAGAATGAGAGAGAAATAAAGCAAATATTCGAGTGTTATAAATGTCTTTTGGGGCTTAAACTTACAACAGAGCCATCAGGAGCTCTGTTTTCATATGATCCCTTCAGGATTACAGATGCATTGCAAAATAAACTATCACATACTTGTCTTTCCTCACAAATATACACAGAAACACATGTATTTTAATGACTCTGAAAGGGCACTGAATCATGATAAATTTGTTTTCAAGGATTTCAGGAAAATCCTGCAGCAATGACTGTAATTTGGTCCCCAGACATGCTAAAGATTTAGCTATCAATCACGTCGGAACATAAAATCTCTGTGATCCCTTGTCGAAGCAATAAACAGATTAACAATCACACTTACGGATATATCTTCATATCAAAATGTGCCTTACCACAGTGGAAGGGCAAAACTACAATATGCAAACATTCTGCTTACACTTGTGGGATTGACAGATTTAAAGATTTTGTACCATTTATTATCAAACTGTTGATGATAACACTACAAAACACATTTCCTTCCTCTGCAATCCGCTGAATAGAGATTTGCTGAGTCAAAATTGGTGCATACACAATGTCACACATACACATATCTGCGTACACTTGTGAGTTACCCAGACGGGACATATGCATTTGCAAATCATATTTATTCTTCACAACAATATCAAAGTACAATCAGGACTTATAAAGGGACAGGCCAGATTCAACGAAGACATGACAGGAATTTTGACCCAAGCTGCTAAAAATTATTTGAAGGTGAACTGTGCAGTCATGATATGTGGCTCTGATAATTCTGAACAATTTCTGACTTGTCACCTTAAACGTCATACCAACCTCTAAGATTATCATTCACATAAAAAGTACACTACTCATCTCCTTCACTCATCTCAAACTATGATATTATTACCATCACATAAAATCTACAGTGCCACAAACTAGACTCGATTGATCATGTCCAAGTCAGCTTTCGATAGTGGTTTATATGACGTATCTATATGTGATTATAAATGAGCAGCCAGAAATGAAAGATAATGATATGAGTACGATAGTGTGCATTATCAGGATGAAAGTGTTGCAATTCATGAAATGCAAAAAATAGGATGAAGAAAAAGAAAAGATGAACAAACTATTCCATTTATAGTAATAAACTTGATACTGGTACAAATAAAACAAATCCACAACCTACACAATGACAAACATAAGTAAGATTTTGAAGTGATATTAGTGCTATTGGTAACTGCTTGTGCCAGTATCTTTTTTCCACAGTGATTTTACACAATGGTAGTAAAAAGGCAAGTGAAGGTACTGTTAGATCGGATGAAATTATCATGTTTCTCCGAACCATGGAATGTCATGAAATATCAGCTCTAGAATTGGGGTCTCCTTTATGAGCATGGCATATAGATATGTTGAAATGATAAAATAAAATGAATTAAGGATCAATCCAAATCTAGAATACTTTAGTAAACTTATATGTTTGCTTTCAATTTGTTTCTCAATTTTGTTCTCTTTTTTTTTTTTGGAGGGGGGGGGCATTGAAAAGGGTAATTAAATGTTAGCTCTTGATGTTCACATCACTGTCCACCTATGGTATCCTTCAATACCCTTGAAACAAGTGTTCTGCTCATTAAAGGGAAGGTATAGTTTTGGCTAAAATGTGGCTTCAGGTTTCCAACTTTTTTTTGTGATATAATGAGAAACCTCTTATGAAATATGAAAGAACATACAATATTCTAAGAGAAATTCAAAGTTTATTTGAATAAAATCGAGGTTTTGAAATGGCTGAAATATCAGAATAACAAAGAGGTCCTAAAAAAAGTAGAATCCATCTTTTATTAGGGTTACTTTGTTTTACTTTGTTATTTGGATATCTTAGCCATTTCAAACTTGATTTTTATCAACAATAGACTTTGAATTCCACTTAGAATTGTATGTTCTTCAATATTTCTTAAGTGGTTTCAAATTATCTCAAAAAATGAATCTCCCATCTCAACCAAATCTATACCATCCCTTTAAAGAGAAGGGCAGATGGTGGAATCAATGTGTTCAGCTAACTACCAGGTATCAGGACTGTGAAGGGTTCTTGAAGCAAGTGAAGAAGTATATTTCCAAATTACATCATATCACAAAATATACTTTGAACTCCCCTTACTGAAAAATGTAACTTAGATTGATTTGGTTTGGTTTGGTGATACCATGGTAAATAAATGAATATGCCCACACATTTCAACCATCTATGTACTTTGATTTCAACCATAAAATTTTTCTTAAACGACAGTGGTATAGAAAAGTCTTCTTATTCTTGCACAATATCAAAATCTGTGTAGTGTAAAAATGTATCCAAATTTGCACCCTTTAACGGTCAAATGCACTACAAGCAGACTGCAAAGTTGTTTGAATTCACTCCCATTTTTATCATTATCCTTGGTGGAATTTGGTAATAGAGTATGAACAACTTAGTAGAAAAATAGTCCGATAAAAGCAACACAAACATATGATGATGAGATTGCAATGCAATGACAGATTAATAACAACAACTTGTGTTTAGACAAAAGAAAACAAAAGCAATTAAAAAGTAACTAAAACAATGGATTAATTGCTCAACAAACAAAAAAAAGATAAAACATAACAAACAACATATACTCAACTGGATGGCGGGTAGTTTGTAACCTGCGTTGGCATAATGTGTGGGGCGAAAGAGCGGGAGCTGGGGCCAGGAGGACCGTGGCCATGGAAGGCATGACTGGGACTGTGGCCCCACCCGGACAACGCACACACATAACACACACAGAGACAGAGGCAGAGGCAGGCATGGCAGTGGGCGTTCGCCAGCGGGCGCCAGCGTTGGTTGGCGTGGGTTTGGTCACGTTTTTTTTGGCCCATGCAGCGATGAGGAGGATGACGCCAACCGTGGGTTGCATGTGAGCCAGTGGGCGGTGGTCGTCAGGTTGCGGCGTTGCGGCATTTTCAGGCGGCGGCAGGCGGCGGCGGGCGGTTTGCATGACAACAACAGCCTATTTGTTGCAGAGGCACCAGGCAGCCGGATGGCCAGACAAGTAGCAAACACATTTTGGGTTTTGTTTTGTTTGTTTGTTTTTTGTTTATTCATTTTTTTTCAATGTCAGGGATAGCAACAGACATGGCAGCCATTTTGTCATTGGTTGGTTGGTTGGTTTGTTTGTTGGTTGGTTGAGTAGCGGCAGCCATTACATAATTACACGCCCGGAGCCCAATTCACAAAGGGGGGATGAGGGGAGGAGGGTAAGACGAAAATATAAGGATGTTAAAGTCAAGAGGAAGAATGAATGAAGAAAAGGAGGGGTATGAAAAGGAAATACAAAGAAAAGGAATAGAATATATAATTAGAATGGACACAACAGAAAATGAATAATAAGCAGTGAAAATAACAGATGAGAGAAATAGAAGATGAAATGGGGGAAAGTAGTGTCAATTCCAGGGGAGAAAAAAAGTACAATTTCAAAGACAGGTGGATGAAAAGATGAGCAAAGATGGGCAGAGAGAAGAGGCAGAGATGGACCGGACAGGGAAAGACAGACATACAGCCGCAATAGGAGGAGGTATGTGAACATAAGAGAAGAAGAATACATGAGCACAGAGAAAAGAGGAATGGGGTGAAATAGGCCCCGCATGTAATATGCAATCAGTCATGGGGGAAGGGGGGGGGGGGAATAGTTTGGTGATGCAATATTGAGTGTAATCCATTACCAAATTTTTGGTTTACAAGATGATTTCACGATGATAAATTAAACATTTTGCCATTTTTTTTCCAATAGATGCATAAGACCCCATACAAAATTGATTGGAGCAATGCAAAACCCAATTGAGCAGAAAAAGAATGAATGTTAATTGTCCGCATTTCATGCGCATTTACCAGCAATCCGCATTGTCAGAAATGTTGCATTCAGTTTTTGGGTGTATTTTTTTAAATTTTGTTTCCAACCGGTACAAGCACCATGTAGCAGCGGAAAGAACATGTAATGATCGAATAATCAACGTAGTGTGCAATTTGGAACAGGCATACGGTTTGCAAAAAGGAAAAAAAAAAGAAGAAGAAAAGCCATGACATTTTTTGTAATGCAAAGTTTTGAGGTATTGGATATTTGTGATGTGTTGCGCATGAGTTTCCAAAATATTGTGAGGAGTACATTTGAATTTGGAAAAACAATTGGGCAGTTGCGTTTGGTTCCGATTTCATGTATGGGAGTTTTTGGTATGTATTGAGAGAATTCAGAGCCCAATGACCAATCATGTCAGGTTTAATTTTAGGGGAGAGAGGGAGGAATGTGGGAGGAAAAACAGATAAGATATAGTCATGAGAAATATATTCACATACGTTTGAATATGCATAGACTACAAATACAGCATACTACTTCTGACTGCACTTCAAGGAACTATTCTTTATGGTCACAAAAAGTTTCGATTTTCATTTAGATTTGCCTCTTCAAACTGTGACACTGCCTGAAATACTTTGGCTGAGGTGCTACCACACATGAATTTCTTTCTTTTTCGTGTTTTAAATTTACAGTCCCGTCTCTGCACTAATTTGTAACAAACTGCCCAACGTGCATCAGGCCTGACAATAACAGCAAGGTTTGTCCTATCACTTTTCTCCATATCATCACATCCGGTGGTCCATGGGAAACCAAAATCATATCAAATCAAATGATACCCTCCTCGACATTAAGCATGATTTTCAAGTGATGAAAACTCATGATAATCAATTTAAAATCACAGGGAAAATGTGAAGAGAGGGTGGTGGAAAAGACTTTAAATCTATCACAGGTGAGACATGCCTGCTTGAATGATTTATGCAAATCATCTATATCTTTTTTTTTTTTGTGGGGGGGGGTGGGGCAGAATAAGGATAGGCCATACAGCAGAGCAAGACGTAATCAAACTGATTTTGATTCTTAGTGTAGAGCCATTTTGAATGTTGCAGGGTAAAACTGTGGTCAGCAGGTCCCAAGTTTGGCACACTGGACATGAGGCCATGATAAGACCACCAGAAACTTTGCGCATCTCGAACATGATCAATTTTTTCTGACTTTCCAAGAGTTCAATGTATACTTTAGGTACTATCAGCATCTAAAAATATTTCATATATCCTACAATGCATGTGAAGCTATGCCCAGTTCAGTAAATTTAGGTGTAGATAGCACAAAATTCTTATTTGTCATACACTTCTATCATCCATGTTCTGAGATGACTTCATAACAGCATTCACAATACCTCATCCTCCCTAGCCTCTCATCAAAGTCTTTTCTTCTTCTTTTTCTCCCCTTTAACATCAAACATCCAAACTCTCTGCACAAGATCTGAGCATGTCAGAACAATTAAGCGACTAGGGGGGCATTCAAATGCTGTCAGGGTGCGAATAAACCTTTGGACTGCCAGATTCATTTGTGGGGTGCTTTAATTTTCGACGCGCAAAAACAGTTTGATGGAGTATAAAAAGGCAGATAGCCATTGCATGTGTAGTGACTGGAGGCAAAGACGAAAAGAGCCACAAATAAGCATAGGCTGCTCCTAAGCTTTTCTCACATTCCAAGTTTAATACTCTTCTTGTAATTTTATTTTCTCTGTCTTCTCTTTCTCTCTCTCTCTTTTTTCCCTTTTTTTTTTCTTGCCTTGCATAATGCCAGCTTGCATTTCATCTTTATGAGTGAATCTCTAGAAAGTTTCTAACAGGTTGCCTGAGGTCTTATCCCAAGGTTCTTGCATCACTCAAAACCAAATCATCTCACAATTATAGTTTGATATTACAAACCTGTATATATTTCACACTCAACACCAAAGAGTGAAAGCTGCAGATGGCACATTCTTATACATTACAACCTAAAGGAAATTTCTATGTTTTTCTTTTACATGTGCTTTCAGACATGGCCACAAGTGAAAAATCAAAGAGTTAATCTCTAATTGCTTTTCAGGACCAGATACATTTAGGATGAAGGGATAGTGTGCACATTCCAATTAGAAGGTAAAGAGCCCTCATTGGCAAAACGTTGGGATTGGAGTTAAGGCCGGTGGTCAAGGTGCTTCAACAAAAAGCACAGGCATGAAAAACATTGAACCTCACAGATAAAACAAATTTTGATTTGTGAACAAATTTTATGTTTGATGGAAGGACAAGGCTACCATTTTCATCAAGACAACATTTCAAACATGTTTGCTTTGGTTTGGTCTGGTTTGTTTTCTGCATTCAAGCAAATAGAAATTCAACACAATTCCATGTCACAGACACCAAAGAAAAAAGGAAATGAAAACTGAATAATATTTCTGCACTTCCCAGCCAAAAAAAAGGCTTTTGAGTTTATTTGCCATGTGCCAATCTTGGCTGTCCATGGATGAAGTTTGGTTGAACTTGGGAAGTTTTTTTGCAAATGAGGACAAGTACCCCTTTAATGGAATGAGCGAGCGAGAGGACCATCACCCCACCCCACCCCCATACCATTGGGGAGGAGAAGGGGGGGGAGGGGAGTAGTCACCCATACTCACATGGTGTTGGCACAACTGGTGTCGGTTGGTGGGAGTGGAGCATGGCCTGATTCAGGTGGTGGTGGTAGGGGATGGGGGGTTGTGGGAACAGGTTCATCATCGGCCCCGTCCCCTGACCGGCCACGGTGCCCGCCGTGGTGTGGCTCTTCTTGGTCGGTGGGGGAACCAGCCCCGTCAAATTCTGTGAGGGGGGGAAAAGAGACAATGGAACCCGGGAGGAGGAGAATGGGTGGGTGGAGCAGGGGGAAGGGTGGTAGGAGGGGTAGCCAAGGGTAAAAATTGGCAGGTCAGGTAAGAAGAAGAAAGGCAGTGGCAATTTAGGGGGGAAATATGGAGAAGGGATTATGAATTGCTCACAGAGATTTGAAGTTTGTGAAATTCACAGGGAAGATAAATTTGGTCATTATCAAAAGTATTAAAATCCAAATTGTTAAGATTAAAGAATTGGGGAGATATGAAAAAAACGGGAAAATATCAGGGCAAGTAAATAAGGGACAGCATGGGTTTCAATGCACGTGAAACATCGAAATCAAAAGTACAGGAGCAAGGCGACAGCATAAGAAGCCAAGGCGGAAAATAAAAAAATCAGCAGTTAGTTTTTGAAAGCATTGGCAACATTTATAGAGCAAAGAGATGGAAAGAAAGGCAGAGGTGTGGCAGCATATACACACACATTGGCGGCACATAGATGATGGCATTTTGGCGCAAGATTGAATTATCGGCAAGCCAGAGTTGCAGAGAGATAAATCAAATTCAGCCACGCGGGGAATGGCAGCGTTGGGTTGAGAGGTTCGGAAGGGCGGCAAATGATGGCCAAAAGTGGCAAGAAAAGAAATATCAAATTTAGCAGGTAAAATGAAATTTAAAAAAAGGAGAGCATGAGAGAATGTGAAGGAAGTTGGGATAAAATCAAGCATGATGAGGAGGGGGAAAAATTGATTTGTTCAAGAGCGGCGAGTGCGACAGAGAGAATTAAGAATGAGAGAGACGGATATTTCATCAGATTCATGTAATGTTTTGCACACAGCAGAAAATATAAGCGGTAAATGTAAAGCAACAGAGGAAGATGATAATTTTGTTTGGGAGGGGGGTGGGGTAGGGTGGTGTGAGAGAGAGGGAGGGGGAGGGGAATGGGACAAATTAGGTCAGGTGGTTAAAGATGGGGAGAAACAAAGAGGAAGAAGGGAAAAACAAGAGAAAAAAAACAATGAGATAATTTGCATAAATAACATACCAAAATTCATGAACTACCATCTATCATAAAAAAGTACTTGCATCACAGGAAATGTACAATAATTGAATACGGTGATTTACAACAATACAAATAATTTGTCGCATAAATTAGTTAGAAGACCTGCTAAACTTGCATTACAATAGCTTCAGACTGATTTCTTGTACTTCTAAAAACTGCGTATCATGGGGGAAAATGGCGCAAAGACAGTATCCAGGCACACCAAGCTACTGAACAAGGTTTTTGTGTTGTGCAAAATGATGAGCACTCTTGGTTACATCTAAAGCACTGGGGTTTGGCAGTGATCTAAATTAAATCTACCCCTTTTATTTAAAGAAGAAACGGGGGAGAAAAAAATGAATGTATGCTTTTGGCATTTCTGCATTTTCAAGTTGATATAACATCCCAATGATTTCCTTCTTTTTTTTTTGCTGAACTACATGACTTTGTTTTTATTCAAACGAGCCATCTAAAAAAACATGCAATTTGTTGAAAAATGAAAGTGGGAATGGCAATGTCTTTTTTTTTTGGTGGCAATAAGGGGGGACATTGGGGAGAAATTAGCATTATTCAAATCCAAGGACAGAATGGTGGATATTTTTTGAACAGACTAGCCTTTTGGGCAGGGTGTGGCTTCTTTCAAGTTTGGAGTGGGAAGAATTCTCGAAGCAAATGTCGAAAAAACAGAGAGGATTTGGTATTTCTACAGGCATTCCAAGTAACACATCTATCTTTTGTCTTTCCCTCAAATATACATTCAGAGACTAGAAAGGGCATTCATTCAAAAAGGGTTATGACATTTGAAAGGAAATCAAAATGAAATTTGAGAAAAACTGCACTTCAGCGTTTTATCTAGAAGGCATGCAATAGATTACAGAGACATTTATACAGTTAACCTACATCTAAAATCGTTCTAATTGATTTTGATGTGTTTGACTGCTCTAAATTACTGTTTTTCCTTGGTTTTCAACAGGGTTTTAATCATCAAAACAAATAAAGAAACTTATTACAATTATGTCGTATCTACATGAAAATCACTGGGTAGAATGCCTGGATTTTGGTACCGATGGATTTTTAGCATTTGCATCACTTCTGTTCCAATTAGGGTATCATGCACATGTTGACTTTTATTTCTCTATTGCAGGACTGGGTTCTAGAACATATGCAATTGGTGACTTTTCTTTTGGTGTACACATGATTTTCAGGGGATTTTCTCCTCCTTTTCATTTTTCCCCATGTCTACGCAGCATGTTTTCTGTAAGACAAAAAAAGGTAACAATGTGTGTCTACCATGAGGATTTTGGAAGGACAGTATACCCAGGCAACATTTTGGTCAAAGCGTGCAATATGTTGGATGGAAGAAAAAAAAGAGAGAAAAAATAATAAATGCACCAATCACCGTGATAAATTCACAAAAAAATTAACAAGAAAGGCACAAATTCTCACCATGCTCATAGTTAAGGAAATAATAATAGTGATCTTGATAGAAAGATTGAACACAACAAGCAACTTTTTCCCCTTTTTTAATTCAAAAAAGTTTGTCAAAATGTCTAACATTCACCTCAGTTAGATGGTGATGTGTTTTTGTTGTGTTTTGATTCAATCTAACAAACAGAAGAGTACAACAGAGAAACAACTGGTTCATGCCTCAAAGTTTCTTTGAATAATGCATAAGCAAACGAACAAACACAGTAGTGAAAAAAAGTACCAGTAATGCGTCATCGGACGATTCCCGCGGACGTTTCAGGCTCTGACTTTCGTTCGTGGTCGGAAGCTTATTAGTATGCGCAGCACATGATGGTTTTGGGCCAATGGGAAGAGTGTAGCAATGGCCATGGGTACAGGCAGTCAATAACATAAACAGCAAGCACAGCAGCATTGCATTGTGGACGGAAAAAAAACAAAAGAAGCGAGAAGGGTGGAGATCAGTGACAAATGTCTTCTCATGCAAGAAAAGTATCTGCTCCAGTTCGGTTCTCATCTATCAATTTCCTGCTGGGCTCAGTGGTGGTGGTGGTGGTGGTGGTGGTGATGGTTGTGGTTGTGGTGGTGGCTGAAGTGGTGGTGGTGGCTGTAATGTTGTGTGTCTCGTTTCATAAATGTGTATGTTTGTTTGTTACTGTCGTGGCTTTGTGTGTTCATGTGTGTGCATGCATGTTGTGAAATATGTATTTGTATAACAGTCTTCAGACTTGTAGCTACCTGTGTCATGTGGGTGTACAGACAAACATGTAGAGAGATAGACAGATAGATAAAGATAGATAAAGATAGATAGATAGATAGATAAATAGATAGATAGATAGATAGATAGAAGGAGGGAGAAAGAGACAGCTAAAAAGAACTGTGGGAGACAGAACTAGAGTCGACACTGTCCAAAGCATGTGCGATGAAACTGCACACACTCACTACAAAGCTGTGCACCTATATGATAGTATAAGGAGATATATATAATATATATATATTTTCATTTTCATTGCCACTGACTGCACGTGGTTACTATGATTCAATAAATCTGTGAGTGAAAAAAACAATAAAGGAAGAGACTTCTAAATGACGAGAAACATAGCAATGGAGAGCTGAAATAGTGATAATGAATAAGAATGAGAACAGAAAACATCACTCAAGGTGTCCCATACAAACAAATACAAAGAGAGAGAGAGAGAAGGAGAGATATACAGACAGTTAGACAGATAGATAAAGAGATAGAGAAGGAGAGAGAGACAGACACATATATGTAAATGCTGTGATTTGAAAACACAAGGTGATTATTCCCTGGAAGACTGTGATGCCATCAAAGTCATCAGTGTATGCCTTCAGTAATAGACAAGTTGTGTCACACAGCTTGAATAATGTGCTAAATTTAGACAAGCCTTAAAAAAAAAGAAAATTAAGTATATGAATGATCTTCTTTGCACAGAAGATGGGAATTTTGGTAAACACGTGGTTCTCCTCGTCTAAACAATAAAATCACGCCAAAAAAATGAAAAATAATAAAGGTATTTTACAGCATTACGTCACTTTCTCTCAATCTGGCTCTCTTGCTCTGGTCTCTACAATTTACTTCCCAACACCGGCTACTCATGCGAGGGCGCCATTCAAGTGTCCAAGTCTCGAAAGCACACAGATGTGCAATAGAACAGAGCATACAAACAAACAAACAAACAAACAAAACACCATATCACCTCTTCAGAGATATCAGTGTGCAACACTTTACTAAGGTGTGTAACATCCTGCCCTACTGGCAGGGCAGGCTTAATAATGGCAATGTTGCAGTATTCCAGCACTTGCTCGCACAAACAAGCAACAAAAAAAAAACGAAAATACAATTTCCAGAGGGCACTAGAAAGGATGCCCGACACGCTATTGCGTGCTTGGGTTGCTTGTTTCTCTCAAATTCATTGTCTCCTTGTCATCTGTTAACCACTCTCTACATGTATCTTGTGCGCCAGAAGCGTCACGTTAATCTTCACGAGAGTTTAGCCATCCACGTAAACTCTTCTCTCACACACCAGATTAGCGCCCCAACACTCTCGTCAGCTCTACAAAATTCACACCTGGGCAAGTAAGAGTGAAATACACAACAGGTTGCAGGTCGTTTCATCCTTAATATCTAGGAATCGAGCGCCGATGTCCATAAGGCCAGCAGAGGCACAGACTTTAAGAGTAGCCACATAAGGAAATGAGAGAAGTTGATCAAAGACAAGTGCCTATTAAATGCAGTTAGCCAATGGTTAGCCTGAGGAAAAAAAAAAAGAAAAAAATCTAGAAAAATGTAAGTCACAAAATTACAATACAGTAGACTCTCTGTACATCAAGCTATCATGAATGTACTATGAGTGTTGGAATGTTTATACCTTCCAAGATTTAAAAAAAAGCCTTGAGCAATCTTCTGGACCGAGGTATAAAAATTAAGATTTGATAATAAGAGGTTTATTTTGTGGAAAAGGGACATCATCATTTCCCATTACTCAAAGCCCTGAAAATAAGCAGAGCTTGGCACAAATCATATCCTTACAAAGGGAATGTTAAAATTTTCATGTATGGTTAGTGCTAACCGTTAGCGGAAGTCCTTTTTTCATATGAGATCTAGTTAAACTTTGCCTGACAACCCATGTTAGAGAACAAATCCACTATTGTCCATGAGAGAAGAAAACACAAGTGTGTAGGAGCAAGATCCATTGCAGCTTTTTACAAGAGTTTGCACAATTTTTCGTCGGTGAATGGAAAGCAGCACAGTTGTATGCAAAGGCTTAAGTACGCAAGTCCTACTCGACAATGTATCATTAGCACAGCTTCGCATTGTCAGTCATACAAACTACACAGGGGTCATGTTATGCTACAGACGACTGCCACTCCAAAAGTGAAAATTACATTCCTGTCACTTAAAAACCCGACAAGCTACCCGTGTGCATCATTAATTCAATAACAGAAAACAACAACAGTTGACTGCTACGGTTGGAAAAAAAAAACAGAAAAAAGCTACAAAGATATCTGTAAGTCAAATAGACATATTGTCATTCTAGTGTGACATCATGATGTATTTAGATGGATGTGTAAACTTTTGGTCAGTTCATGAGATATGAAAAAAAAACATGTTTTCAGTGATTGCCTTGTGTGAATATTTCATAAGGGCAAAGGTGAAAATTTATTGTTTGTGTGCTTGCTTGCTTTTTTAAAGAATCTCCTTGCACTGATGAATTCATCGTGTTTTTCCTGATGCCACTGCATTCTGATGTATTGCTAGGAAGTATCACTGGTCAATACAGAATAAAAAGCTTATAGTCCATATTACCAGAGGTCAGTGCACTTACAAACTGGTCATCTTTTGTTGGTCAGTATTTAAAGGCATTGTTTACCATTTGCAGAAGAAACAAAAACCCAGCTTTAGTGCTTCAAAATAGTTCTAAAATGTGAGTTGGGGATAGAAACAGCGAGTGTGAAAAAGTTAATCAGTATGATCAATGTTAAGTATTGTTAAAATACAAAATGTGAACAATAAGTATAGTAAAATTGTTTCCTGAATGAACCATCTACAGTTATGGTTTGATGAGAAAAATAGTGATATCTCCTTTTATTCAGGCTCTATTGCAAAATTTTTTATAAGGTAGGATGTTTTGGATACAGTTGACCTACACATATGCATCAAATGTGATAACTCAAACATCTTTTAAATGACTGCTCCCAATGGTAAACAGTACCTTTAAAGACCAGCTGCCTCTTACTATGTTTAATTTTATGTGTCCATTCATGTGAGGAAATTTAATGTGTGCTCTAGTTCATCATTTGTCCATCTACATTTTAGTGGGGTGGGGATACTCCTCATGCAATATTGAGAATGGATGCTGAACTGAAGCGACACCCATCCGCCACTTTGTCCGTCACAACTGATCACGTTTTCGGGGGCTCGCACTCGAGTCCCCCGGTGTAAAGCAACAACATGCAGCTTCCCTTCGTGATGTCAGCAAATGGAATGGTCTGGTAAGTTATCATGCACTGAATGGTTGAAAAGAGGCACCACTGGGCTTCTCCATTATTACAAGAGGGGTGTGTGAGGAGCAATCTACTCATTAACTCTTTTTTTTTTTGGTAAGGTGTAAATGCGCAGATGACAGCTGATTTTCAAGACTAACGGTTTCACATTGCAAGCCAACACAATATCTGTTACAAGTGAAGCAACATTGCTTTTGGTTTGTTTTTTTTTAACCCTGGTTGAAACAATCGTCCAAGTTCCCTAATCTTAGTTGGATGTTACAGTGAGGAGCTACAGCTATGAAATTACAGGTATTAATGGGTGACTGGACAGTTCCTTGATAAAATTGTTGAATCTCACCAGCATAACAAGGCTGCAGTCATGCACATACAGGTAAAAAAAAAAACAACAAATGCTGGCCATAGAGTTTTCATACACTGAACACTTGTGAGAGGATCATTGGGGGGCTTAGGACAGAGAACTGTAAGGACATGAACAACAACAAAAAAAGACAGAACATAAGGGTTTTTGATGACAAGCTGCTAAAAAAAATGGTACTAAACAATAGGCATTTAAGACAAGTAAATTATAGGAACGGTTGCAAGTGCATGTACATACATGTAGCGTCAAATCATATTTTCCAAGAAAACAAACTTTCAGCTCTAACTGTACTTTTTTTTTAGTTTTGTTGGAAGGGAGGTAAATGACTTTTTTGATAAGGGGAAGGGCGCCCGCCTTTCTTTTTTTCTTTTTTTTTTGGTAAAATACTAATTGGATGACTTACCACACCGGCCAAGTTTGGGTTGTTGCCCTGTTGTTGTGCAGCTTTGATTTTGGCCTGTAGGTGGAGCGGTGGGTGGAAATATTTGCATTTTTCTCGCGAGCATCGCCCCTTGACGTGGTCCATGCAGACGGTTACGGTGTTGTCGGACGTGTCTATCGTGATATGCTCGTCAGGGTGCGCGAATTTGCACTCGGCCTCACCCCGCGAGCAGCTGCCACGTTGAAATTCCCTGCACACCTAAGGAAGGGGAATTAATGTAGAGGACAGGCGTGTCGTTTGGTTTTTTTTTTCTCAATACTTCTTTTTCTGGCTCCAGTCGTCTGCTGTCGTAGCTCCGTTTTCTTCTCATTTTTCCTCGTTTATTCGTTCCACCCGCAGTCCTCTTGTACCCCAGCACTCGTCCATAGCAGGGGTGTGAGGGAAGGGGGGAAGGGGGAATCGCTTGTGGGACAAAAAATGGGAAAGGCAGGGACTACACAGAAATCTGTGACGTCCCTTTCTCCCCCGTGAACCGGGTAAAAGTGGTCTGAACGTGCGCGGTTTTAGTTTTGCCTGTTATACCCTACATGTATGTACATGACTTTCAGCACTGCAACCATCCTATTAAGATTAACACTACATGATACCTACGTTATGCCCTACAACATGCTTAAAGAGCCACTTGACAATACACGGATGCATACACAGGTGGTTTTTTTTTCTTGTCAGAAAAATCTGAAAAATTGATCACACAGCACTATATGTCCACAGGACTACTTTGAACAGACAGAAAAGAACACAGCTCTTTGGTAATGATTTGCAGTTTTGAAATACAATGCTTGACAGTAAGAGATACTTTTGCTCACGCTGAATTTACACACAGCATCAAAAGCACAAAAATATATTGAGTGTGTAATTTCTGTTTTAGATAACCTTAATGCATCTTTTATATATGTCAAATGGCTGAAAGCATATGAAAAGAAAAAAATATATCAATTAGAATTAGCAGCTGGTGGTACTTACAAATTCGCTGAGTTCATTCACCAACTTGGTATGACTCTGGACACTGTCGCCAATTATACACTAGAGTGATTTGGAAAGGAAGTTGAATTTGGATTTACTCGTGATTGTCACTCTGTTGCACAAGGAGAGATCTCCAAAAGAAAGATGGCCAAAGACATCAAAAGAACAATAAGAAAATGGAAGGAAAGAAGAGATATAAGTTTGAGCATTAATCCAGCAGATAAATGCCATCACCTCCTGCTAAACATATCCCCCTCTGCCAAAGCATCAAACCTCCAATTAAAAAGGCCAGAATTCAGGAACTGCCACCGAGCGGTGCAACAATGACGACACAACATGAGACTCAACAGAGCTGTGTATTAAACAATGCACGGGCACAGCTGCAGCAGCACACAAACCGTCACGGCGTCAGTTGTTCGTACATCACGCTGCGCACACTTCATCGTCCACTCACACTCGTACGTCCACGCACACTCCAGCACATTGTGAAGGACAACATTCAATTCAGGATTCACTTTCACAAATTAACTCTCAAAATAGCAAGCGGTAATTTGTATTTTCCATAGTAACAGTCTAACAAATTATGAATTGGGATTAATTTTGCGATATGGGATATGATTCACAAAAGTGGATCCTTCAGTTATGACTTTTTTTCCCCTTTATGCTGCATTAAAGTATTTTTTCCAACTCCGGAGGACTTTTTGACTTGAAGGTAAATCTGTGAATAGAATATTGAGTGCACAACACTGCACAATCTTTAAAGATGATATTTATGTGGTACACAATATCAAGTATATTTCACCATTTATTTTCATTGGTACCGAATAATTATAGGAATAAATGTGTCATTTCTTGAAATTTGACAGCCTTCAAACTGACACCTGTTATTTCCCCAGACTACGAATGATTTTCGTGGTATATATATATATAAGGCAAAACACCGTCTTTTTTTCTGAATACAGAATGTAATCTCCACTCCTGCTCTGACTTTGTGGGTAGAAAAAAGGAGGGTGAGGGCAGAAGCTGCCAAAATACGCCCTCAGGACTATCCCATCATTCCTTCCGGGTTTTTTTTTTTGTTTTTTTTTTGTTTGTTTTTTTGAGGCACAGATGCACCACAAATCATCAACTTCAGTTTCATGCCCTTCTGCAACTAACTTCCGCCCCCATCTGTACTTCTGCAACACAGAGGAGGATCAACTACTCTTGGAATGAACAGGGGAAATCTCCTTTTTGCCAAATCAAATCACATCTGCAATACAATCAAGTCAACCTCATTTCTGTTGAGGACAAGAACGTAATTGTGGAATTGGAATATCAATGGATATAAGGACATTGTACGGGGCATTAATGCGGCCATAACGATTGTACTACAAAAAGAGAAAAGAACATTGAATGTACAATAAAGTATGCAGACATAACAGTGTATAGAAAGCGGCAGCACCCAGAGCAGAAAAAAAATTATATCTTTCAATGGGCAGATTTAGATGTGTAATTTTTTTTTTTTTTTTTTTTTTTTGCTTCCTTCTTTCTTTTCTGGAAAGGTTGGGCACAAGTGCTGGTCTAAGGAACTCTATATTTTTACTGAGCAACTGTAACAGGCTATATTTTACCGATCAAGTAGTTGATTTAGTAGACTCTTTGTTTTGTTTTTCACAGCCTCTGGCTCTCAACAAGCAACCAACTACCACTCTGCAACATCATGATAGCAAAAAAAGAAAAATGCACATCAGTGTCACAGAGTTCAACAAATTATATTCAGCGATTTAGTATCATGGCAAAATCGGTTGTATAACCATCAAATGTCTTCAGTCCCAGACTATCACATCCCTGTCTAGCTCAGATCACATCTAGTTCCCTCCCTTTCCCCCTCCCCAAACAACTGCTGCAGATGCCGTTGTACCATCTATTCGCCATTCTGCTTGTTGTAGAACACATAAAACTCTACGTGCTGTGTTTGTGGGGGAAATACGACGCTCCGACTAAAATTCTACTCTTTCGTAATGCTGCTAGCAACCCTTTCGGGAGCGCAGGAATAAAAATGTGGCGTGACGATAGCTTACATGCACAATAAGATTTATGCTGCTGAATTACTTTCCTAGGGTTTGGATGTATGACAGAATGAAAAGTATGACAAGAGAAAATGAAAGCAGGTTCTCGCTACTTTTCCGTGACGAAAATGTGGCTCGGCCGAGCTCTGGAGGATATTGTTATAGCATATGCCCCACACGTGATGGGCCTACTTGACATTCTCTGAAAAGTTTTTAAGTACATTTTGTTACCACTGGGTGTTATTTACAGAATAAAAACCATTTTTAAAATTTTATCATGAGATGAGAATCGTAGATGTCCATCGTCGTACAGACCAAAACTTGTCCAAATACTGAAATTTTTATCGTAAGGGGGTAAATTGCATCTCCAAATCCTCACATCATTCCGTAGTGAGGATTATCTGCCCTCAGAATCCCCCCCCCCCCATTTTCATTAACTTCCTTCTTTTAAATTTTTCTTCATGGCTTTGTTCCCCTTCCCCGACATTGTCTCTCCCAGTAAGGGTTACTGCCGTTTTGATTCTCAGGACTTTTAAACTCACTGCTTACAAAAAATGATTCTACAAGACAGTCGCTTGACAATGTCTAAAAACAGTTTCCCACTCGTTGGCCGACGGTCAACTCTAAACCACAACACTATCACTGTGATTTGGATACAGAAAGTGAAAATGGGGAGTTTAAGCTGGTGACACGTGAGCGTTGAAGTGAAAGCTGCGATATATAAAACATTTTTTTGTTTTCTTTTGCATCTTAACCCTCTCAAAACCATGACTTTAAAAAAATGTCATTGCATCGTGTACCAACAGGTAGCGGATGGTAATGAGGGGGTTAGGTGGTCTCCTGCTGATCATGCAAATAAGGTTTGCAAACGAGGCTAAGCTAAACTGCTCGTAGCCATGGCAGCATATCATGTACACAGAGGGGCTTCTTTATTTTCATAGGAACATAAACATACCATAATAGTATTGGCAGCTCACAGTACAAGAAAAGGGACCAAATTTGATAATTTAGCAAGCACAATGCTCAACACTTTTTTTTTGTACACACTAAAAAGCACCCAAAAGACCTTTGTTTCTTTTTTTTTTATATTTCTACAGCAAAAATATGCAAAATTGTACACTTTTAACAGCCTTGATATGATCTATTCTTGACTTTATAAACATATAAAGCAGCAGTACGTTTCAATAAACACAAGACCGTTTATATCAAAACAGCAGAGACATACTATTCTGCATGATGGCTGATCATATGCACCTTTCGTTAAATGTCTCCACAAATTATAATGCCCGTGTCTTTGCACTGTAAGAGACAGGTATACAGAAGATAAGAAACAAAAATGGTAAAATGGTAAATCCCAGGAAATAATATCAAAATCCTTGCAGGCACAGAGCAAAGACTATTTGGCAAATGATCAATTCATATCTTAGAATCAATTTCCTGTGTTTGTCTTTCCTCCCTTCAACAAACTTGACTGAAATAACTTTTAGAGGTTGTGTAGAAGAAATGCCTACAAAGTATTGTTGTTTCGCACAGAGAAGTAGATGAGATGGATATTGGCAATTTTTTTATGTATTGTACATGTGTATTGCTACTGGTATTTATCAGAATGTAGGAGAGTGGGTACACATGCACAAGATGTATTTCTGATTGCACACAGTCTTGTGTGGGATATGCTACAACGTAGCTTGTCAATGTGACTGGTATGGAAATCATTACCTGGCCCAGTGTTCAATCAGCAGCTGTACAAATATATGTCCATCTGCGTGTACATGTATGTGTGTGTCTGTGTGTCTGTCTGTGTGTCTGTCTGGCTTTCTGTTTCAGTATGGTTGTTGTTTACACTACTGTTTCACAAATCTCCACAGCCGCATTGTACACTCTGTACCGGCAGAATGGGGTAAATGCACTTGAAGCCTACTACTTCAGCTATAATGGATAAACGAGCGGAATACGACGGCAGATGTGGAGACAGACCTGGAGTACTGCTCAAACTTAACAGCCCGGCGGGGTGTGGTAGAGGAAGCCGGGGCAGAAGATAACCCTTCGGCAATAAATAACCAATAATGCCTAATCACTCCCATCGGTAAAGGAAGCAGCACTGGCAGGTCGAGAGGAGGAGAGTGTATGTAGGGAGATGCAGCTAAATAGAGCAAAAGTTGGTCCAAAATGGGTAATGACTTCATCAGCTGCATCACAGAAGCTATCTTCTTCTCTTCCCCCTCCTCCTCATCCTTCTTCCACTATACCACCACTGGCTGCAGAAGAGAAGTGCACAGCCCGGCATGAGATGGGATTAAATGCATCCAAAACGGTTTAGAAACGGCCCTAATTGCCATCAAGGCTGGCTACATTTGCAAACCAAAATTTGGGGGTAATGAAGGAAAACTTCAGGTTTGCTGCTCTTTGGGAGTGAGTAGAAACAAGAGAAAAGTACAATAGCTGGATGCGTTTATGTAGCTCCTCCCTGTGACTGCCGGAATGTGTTCAGTTCCCGGGTAGAAATTCACTTACAAAAAATGCCACGGCAATGGCATGTCTTCAATCATCATGCATTATTGTTTCGTCCTTGTCCCGTCTGAATGAAGAACTTCTTCACTACGACCTCACGAATACACGTGCATTTTCTTGGAACAAATGCGAGCCCTCTCCCCCGGGGTTTTCATGACGCACACCAAATAAATGTTTCGTTAGCATCTATTAACTGTTGAATCTTCTCTCATTGCATTGGCTATCAGTCTACAGAAAAGATACAGGTCAGTCTTACAAACTTCCCATAGTATGTATTAAAAGAACTATACAAACCCCTACTTCAATGAAAAAAAAAAAATATACAGAAAGTGATTCACCTGTGAAGTATTACTTCTGTATCCAGGTCAAGCTCTATTTATGATGGCGTTTTCCTGAATTGTTTTCACCATCTCTCATTTAAAGTTTTCACCATCTCTCATTTAAAAACTATCGGGTGCAATTTTGCTATATGCTATGCCTCAGGGACCAGTGTTTCCCCTGGTCTCTGAAGATCAGGATTAGACAATACCTGCTATCCATTTGTATCTTCTCTTCTTTTTTCTTTTTGTTTATTTCTGCACCAGGAGAACAAATGCACAAATGAATCTAACCAAGCATATCACGAAGGTATAAACTTTGGATTTATGTAAAGGTATTGATACTATGCCTCGCTTGCAATCAAATAGAAGTAGCTGAAGATATCTACATATTCTGGTAGCTGTGTTATGGTGTTCCCAAGTACGCTTTGCACACCTTCCTTTCCCCTCTATGCTACGTCTATTTTAAAATCTCGCTTTCTGATAACAAACACTGTCGGCACACGAAACGTCTTCAGTGAAGATGTACAGTGTTGGATCTTGCGTCTCTATTGCCTTCTGCCACATCAAATGACACGGCTGAATGTTAATGTATATGTTCACCACGGATGAATGTAAAATGAGAATCTATCTGAGGGACAGATGCATTGGACAAATTTAATCTGATATAAAGTCATGCGTGTTTGTATGTGTGTCTGTTTCGTGAAAGTATAGTCAATATTAGTATGTACGTCAATGTTAGTATGCGGTATTTCTCGAGTCTGAGCAGTTATTTTATCCTACACATTTTTATCCGTGTGGGCAAGTCTCAATCGCTTTCTTTCCACGTCACACTCGGCAGAACAAGTGGCTCAAAACAGTTTGGTGAAGCACGGCAAATATGATAACGAGGTTTTCTCCTCAAAACGTGGTTTAGGCAAGGGGCTGTGTATATGCGATGAGAAATATACATCTCAACACACAAATTAGGTCATTCTTATGATCTCGCTTCCGATTCAGTTTGCATGAACTCTTTCTTGCATGACATCCTTGATGATGTACAAATGTACAGTACGTGGTATGAGGAATGAAAGGCATGTTGTAGGAATTCCTTGGTCATAAGGCATTAATTCAGAGAGAAATGGTGGTGTGATAATAAGGAATGTACCAATCCAGGGATTATGAATGGGAAGGAATGATTTATAACAAGTGCATCCAAAGACACTATACTTTTATGCTGAATTTCACATGACAAACCATTTCTTGGAATTTGAAACTTCATAACTCCAACCCTCACTATCACGTCATTTGGTGTCATGGTCACATTTTTCTTTAAAAAAACCCCAACAACAACCACCAAAACCCCTAACCATTTGCATTTCACTGCATTTGCATTTCACTGTCTTTCTGTTTTTCAATTCTGACGAATACGTGAAAAGATGATATGCCACAGTTGCTAAGCAACAGTGTGAAAATCATCCGTGAAATATGAAGTGGGCAAAAGATGATTGTATCTCCTGGAAATGAGGAGATGAAGATACACAAAGACATAAAGAAAAAACAACAACAACAGGACGACTTAAACAAATGTTGACTATGGAATGTGCAGTCAGATGACAGGGCAGTTGAATCTGCAGGACCGTACGCAGAAAGGGGGGGGGGGGGGGCAACAGGGATAGTTCCATAACCCCCCTGAGAGCATGCTATAGTTTGAAAGACATTAAAAATAAAAAAATGAAGAAGAAATGAAGTGAAAGGTCACCTTGAATAATTGACAGAAGAAATTTTAAATGAAATTGAAAAGTGAAATTTCAAAAACGTGACAGCAATAAGGGAGCCTGGAACCATGGGGGTAACCTCCCACCTCCCCCCCCCCCCCCCCCCCATTCCTGCGTACAACCTTGTATATCTATCTGTACAAAGTCTTTCCACTTGACTCTTGTTGGTTTTCTTTTTCCTAGTATCAAAAATAGTATTCATGATATGCTTATTGTCTCCAGTGTGAATGTGTCAAGTTTTGGTCAACAATACAAGAATAGCCAGTTTCTCTCTCCTTTGTGAATCTAAAGCTGTGATGATTTAGAGTCTCTACTACAGCCTGCTCATCTGAAAGCAGGTTAAATGTAGATGATGATTTCATTCAGACTGTCATACAAAAAAAGAAAAGAAAAGGAAGTCAGCTACATGTCAAATTTGAGCTGTGGGCCAATTGTTAGCCAGCAGTCTTAATATACAGAGACTTGACCTGAAAAGTGTTCCACATTGAGTGGATTGAAACCATAGTTCAGATTTAAAAGACCTTAAAAGATTGCCCAGTCACTTTACTGGGCTCCAAGAACTTCATTGATTCCCAATTTCAGCTTCAACTCTTCCAAACTTTTGATTGGGGGGAAGTCCCATTTTTGGAAACTTTGTTTTCTTAAGCATTAAATGTAAACACAACCGCAAATGCAGCATTCCTAACAATTCTGTTTCTGAAAGGGTATTTTCCTTTTTCCTGCACACTGTAATGATAATCATATGACAGAGTGTTAAAGAAATGGGTACTTTTGAACGCCACGACCGGCACACATTCCCACTGCGGCACGTTTTTTAAATTTAGGAGCACTTCCTTGTTCCATCTATGTCACCGCATCAAAGCAGGATTCTTTTAAGTGTCAGAACAACTTAAACAAAAACAGAGGAAAAAATATCACATTCGGAACAGGAAGCTAAAAGTGGGTCCAAAAATCTGTCGAGTAGGTGGGACTGACATGAAGGAATTCAGTCCAACAAAAGGAAGAAGGTCTCTGACACTGTCTGTGCAAATAATATCTAGGTGAGGTCAATGGTGTGAAAAGTTTGTCGTACTTAGCTTCATGAGCAAGACACCGAAAGAGAGGGAAAATAGATAGAGGGAGGCGTGAGAACACGAAAAGTGAATTTGTGAGACACAGGTCATGAAAAAGGAAAAAAAAAATATGAGAAAAATGATAGATGTACAAGTGTGTAGAGACTGTTATGAATTCAAAGGAAAAATAAAGATATTAACATTCACTGTGTTGTCATTCAAGCATAATCATTCCATATATACAGATATGACTATATATATAAATATATATATGTACATATACTTTTTGAATATGGTCACAAAATATTAGCATTAGCAAATATTTACGGAAAACGCTTCTGCATCTACTATCACATACAATTCTCGAGAGAACAAAACATATCTACACATGAAATCACTTGAAAAATGGTCATTTGACAAAAGTGCATAAAAGACAGTCTTACCAAAATTCACCCAGGGGGAAAAAAGCATGAATGTTACATTTTTGTTTGTTTGTTTATTTTTGTGCTGATTTGTAAGCATAAACTACCAAGTCTGCTAAGAAGCTGGCTACACTGGGTAATTCCACTGCAACAATGTCAATAAAAGGTTTGTGCAGTACATAGTATGAAGAAAAATGCAGGTAACATGCAACCACATCTGGGAGAAAGTGAAATGAAACCAAACCCCGGTCCCTATGGTCTAAAATGCAGTCTTTTTGTATGTGTTTGTTACTCTTAAATTACTGTATCCTGCAAAAAGAGGATCTTCAATGATATCAAAGTACAATAAACCAAAATTATTCTTAAAAATTTGGAAAGTACAAAAAATAAGTTTGAAAAATATATACATATATTTGGATATTTTTAGGACATCTTGAGAAACATATGTCATTCTGAAATAAAATATATGGCTTTTCTGTTGACTTTTGTTGTCGAAGCTTTGCTGCCTACTTAATTCAGTATCCAAAAGAGACTCTTAAACAATAATCACACATTTCAAGGAAAAATTCTTGCCTTGTAATAAATTCTAACTGTGTGTATGTCTCGTTTCTTAACATGTAGGAGTAATATCAAAACATCCATCTGCATAGAGAAACATTAAGGACTTTCTTTCTTCTTTTTTTTTTTACAAGCAGGTATTTAAAAAAGGTTGTCTGTGTTTGCGGTAAGAAAAAGGACTGCAAAATTTAGAATGCACGACAAACTGCAAAAAAAAAGGAGGAGAGATTTCAAGGCTTCAGAAGAAGAAAGAGCAATGGCAATGAAAGCCTCTCTTATCTAATGACACCGCCCCCCTTGCTGGCTACTACCCCTGCATGGTGCTTGTGATTGCATCGTCAGGCAAGCCATTGCTTCTCAAACTGCTATTCGCTCACTTTTAGTTGCCCACAAAGGTGTCCATTTTTTTTTTCAGAAAAAAAAAATGCAACATGCACTCTACAGTTTATGTTTGCACAAAGTGAATCACCATTTTCATTATGACATCACAATCGATATCTACACTGCACTGATATTTGAAATTTGAAGATATATAAAATGAATGGTCTTGGGAATATACTCTCTTTGGAATAATGGAAAACTATCTAGATGCAGCAAGTGCAAGCCTAATTGAATGAACATTCAGTCTGTTCCAAATGTGGTTGCACGCACACCGGCAATTTTCATCCCTCAGTCAGTACTCCTCACATAAATTATTTCTAGTGGTTTTCTGCAACCATTGTAGCGACATGATTCTTGATAATATTTCTGAAAGAGATATGGTGCCTCTAGTAATATGCACAGGCATAAAGTTAGACAAATTTTGAAAGCTAACTCCCCTCCCCCATAAAGGAAGTATGAAAATTTGGCTGTAAACACATTTTCCAATAGATAAGAAGATCGAATTAATTGACATGAAATTTTGAATTAATGCACAGAGAATACAATCTTGCATTCCTAGACATGATGTGTTTTTGTCGGGAAAAAAAATCATTGAAAAGTGTAATATGGGAACATGGAGTTCTTAGTATCTATCTCTGAATGAACGTACGTATCTTACATGTACTGTAAATCCCACTATTCACAGAGGGCGGACAATATGCATTGGGCAAAGAAAACTGCAACTACGCTCATTGTTTGCAAAATACCTCCAACTTGTCATTCTTTGGTTTTATGGTCGGTAGGATGGGGAAACTGGGTCCCGTGTGTCCCGGTATAACTGGCGTCTGGAGTCCCGCAAAGTCCTGCATGAGACCCATGGGGCTGGCGGTGACCCCGCCCAGGCCGGTAAAGGCGCCCGACTGGGAGAAAGGCATCATGTAGGGGCTGTACGTCCCCGCCGCGGAATGGGAGCCACCCGTCATTGTAGGCGCCTGTAAAGAAGTACGTGTTTGCATGTGCATGTGTGAATATGCGTGTTTGCACACATGTATGTTTGTGTGACGTGTAGGTATGGTGGGGGAGGGGGAAAGGTTATGAGTGTTTGATGATATGTTTCAACATATGAGAATAATGTGAAGGGTGTGTGATTTTGTTAAAGTGTGATAAAGGCAGGTATGTAGGCATTTAGGGGTTTGGTATATAAAGAGGAGTAATTTGTTGTTGTTGTTTTTTAAGAAAAAAAATGAGGAGAGCAGTTCAAGAGAAGTAAAATCAAAGGAGGTGGATTAGACAGATTATTAGAAGGACAGACAAAGTGGAAAGCCAGATAGGGACAGAGAGAAACAATGTGGTTGTTACAAATGATTCAAGGATGGCAGAAAAAAGAATTATTACAAAATAAAGAGGGAAGAATAAAAGTGAGATTTTGAAAGGCCACATGTAATGATCGTGCCAATTGCACGCGCACCATTCCAAGTTTTCACGCGGATGAATGAGGGTGGAGCAAATTCAGATGGGCACACATCAAAGTTTACGATGTGGGGGAAAAAAGGAAGTGACAATGACACAATGCAGGTAGAAATGTTAGAACAGAAAGATAGTAGATAGTTATGAGAAAGGAGATAATATCATAATAGACAACCGAGTATACAAAGGCAAAATTAGCATAGAGGTAGTGTTATAGAAACACAGAGAGAATAGAGGAAATATATAGGAATGTGCAGACAAAGATTTATGTTGTCAAAAAAAAAGATATATCACAAACACATACGGAAGAGATGAAGAAAGAGACAAACATGAAATGGAATGCAGAAATATGATGATGAGGAAAATGACAAAAAGTGATGAAATGAGGATTGTATGGCACAAATATTTGTAGCCACACAGAGAACGGACAAGGCATTTCCCCCATGACGCATAAGTCAATCAAGAGGGGAGGGAAAATGAGGATTGAAAGTGGAAAAAGGGAAGATGAATATTAAGACGGATTGAGAGGAAATGAATCAGAAGGAATATCATGAATGATTAGTGGGAGAAGATGATCAAGGCATTGTGGTTCAAGTGACATGTGATGTTGATTTGTCAAGGTCACAGGGGGATGAAGGAATCGGTGAACATTGTTTGGTGTCATAGAAAGAAGAGTTGGAGAAAAAGGGAGAAAATTGAAGAACATGAAAATAACATGAAAAAAAATATACAATCATCTTTGTTCACAACAATCAGCATCCCTTTAACTACAATACTTATGATAAATGTGTTACGACAAATGTGTTGGTTTGAGGTTTCTAATCAAAGGAACTACAATAACTAATCCACATTTACAAATTTCATACCATCAAATAAGGAATTCATATGTAAGCTGCAAAAGAAACCAAAAATATCAATAAAACAACTTTGTAAGTATATCCAAGAGAGATGCTAGGGAAAAATATGAATTGTATCGGAGGCTTTTTCACACAAAAAAATTGTCTCTCTTCTTCCCTGGGTCAGAAGAAAGTCAAGAGGATCGGTGATGGAAGGCAAGAAAACAAAGATGCAACATTTTGCTGCCAGACTGCTGGGAGTAGAAGCCAATGAGCACTGAGAGATATATACACATGGAGAAAATGAGAAATATAGATGGATAGATAGATAGATAGATAGATAGAAAGATAGATAGATAGATAAATAGATAGATAGATAGATAGATAGATAGATAGATAGATAGATAGATAAATAAATAGAAATAGATAGATAGATAGATAGATAGATAGATAAATAAATAAATAAATAAATAAATAAACAGAGATAGATAGATAGATAGATAGATAGATAGAATGGTAGATATAGATAGGGATAGAAAGTTAAATAGATAGATAGATAGATAGATATAGATAAATAGGTAGATAGATAGATAGATAGATATAGATAGATAGATAGATAGATAGATAGATAGATAGATAGATAGATATAGAGAGAAAGAGAGAGGAAGAGAGGGGAGAGAGAGGAAGAGGGAGACAGAGGGAGAAAGGAGAGCAGTAGACACCCCTAACACAAGGCTATCCAGAGCAGATAGAAGAGTCTGCACCACAGTCTGCACTAGTGCCCTCTCTTGTTGGGACGCAGAGCACCAGCCAGCCAGCCACTCACCCACCACCATCATCATCACGCACTGGATAGAGCATACATGGATGGATGGCTCAATGGAGGATGTATGTAACCAAGGACCAGTCAGCCAGCTTCCCAAATCATCCCATCCAGCGATTGCACACCGCCTTGTGACACTCTTCTCCATTATTGACATTGCAATTGAACAACGCATGGAATTCAAGCCGCATCAACTAGACCCAACAACCAGCCACTCTGTACATGAGGTGGAACAAACCAATATACCCTCGGTAATCAGAACCAAATTGAGAAAAACAAAAAAGAAGGGAAGGGATGGGGGATGGTGTGAGGACATGGCCAATAAAGTTCACAAGAATTCGAGGAAAAACACCAGTCTCTCCTTTAGACAGACAGACAATACTATCAGTGTCAATTTACGTCTCTCTGATTCGATTTGGGCTTAGCTGCCCTGTTAGTTTCTCATTCACAAAAAAAGGCCCCACTTTCTCATTTACAAGTTTATTGTCCATCCCCATCTCTCAACCCCCCCCCCCCCTTTTCTCTCACCCCCTTCTCTGTTTCACATCTTCTCCATCATCCCCCCTTTCCTTACTTTGGTCACTGTATGAGGCACACCGCTTTCACAAAAGCTATAGTCTCCTGCACCACCCTTCATGTCGATAATGACCAACTGATGTCACTGTATGGTCTTCTCATTATGTCACGGAGGAGCTGGCAGACAAGGCTATTTTCTGGATTTTTTTTTTTCTGAAGGATTCTTTAAGTCTGCAGTGGAGGCAATATTTGAATTCCCTGGAAGGTAATAGTTTTAACACAAAATTTAGTGGTGGGTACGAAATGAGAAAATGTCTACACGTAAACGAATACATTTGAGCTCAGCCTTGATCTTGTTGCAGAGTTATGGTCCAGAAACATATCGTATGAAACGACTGTGAGATTGTCATGGATTACCACATCATTTCCCCATCTGACTTCTCTGTTGGCGTATCCCTTCATCTGTATCTACAATTGGGTATGCCCATTCCAAGATACATAACTCATATCATGTCTGAATGAGTGCTCCTATTGGAAGATATAGGCCTATAGCAGAAAACACTTGATATACCCCATAAAAGTTGGATATGAGAGGACTTCCTGAAAGTGGATGCTGCAGTGACATGCTGCATATCACGATACAATTCCTCGCAATACCAAGAAAAACAAATGTTTTGGGTCTGATCTCTTGACGATTATTATGACTGGCAAAGCAGGTGCAATGGACTACACCGCATATCGCACTTGGTGATGAAATTCTTGGAAACAGCTGATGAGGGAGACTAGCATTATGGGGAATCCCTGTACCGTGCAACCACTGTGCGCACTATCCCCGCCCCGGCAACAGATGCGATCCTCATCAGAATTTTGATTTGGTTACCATTGGTATCGCATCATCAGCGCTGGCTCCCTTCCCAGTCAATTGTTTTTGCGCCATCCTGTCCCCGTAACAGCTCATTCACAGATTTCTCATGGGGGAAACTTGCTAGGGGGTACGCTAGTCTGGAAAAGCAGACTTTTTTGTTTATAAATTCATGAAATTTAAAATATGCAGTTCATGAAGTAATTGCTTAATTTTGCAGCAGATGATCAAAGGTACTTTGCAATGACATTTGCACACAACACTGCTGTATTTTGAATACCAAAAAAAATGAAAAAAAAAAATGTGAGAAAAGGCCATGCTCCCAAAGTTTTATCAAATCTCTCAAATCCAGTATATTCAATGCCTTTGGCCATTCAGTGCCTCTAATTGGCAGCTATCAAAGCAAGATGTAGAAAGGTTAGATTAAACAGCTGTCTGCGGGAGAAAGCTGTCATCACAGATCCAGTCAGTATGATCAGAGTATTGGTCAATGGTAGGACGCCCACTAAAACCACTTGCGGGCTGCACAGAACATTTTATATGACCATACACTGAGCTGCACAGAGGAAGTCGATAATTTGAGTTTATTTGCACAATTATATGAGTTTACATTCCCTCCCTGTCATTTTAACTGTTTTTCTGTCCCTCGCATAGGACGCTAAATGGAGGTCCCATGTGTGAGTTAGTCACGCCTCGCACATGGAAAAGAACCGAATTATCCATTCATCGCAGAGAGCAGGGTGCTAAACTGCTGAAGTACTCCACCTGTAAATACCCACCCACAAAAGAAAAAAAATGGGCGAATGATGCCGATCCCTCATGGTTTGCCCCAGATGACTAGCAATAGTCAGCAAGTGGTATCAACGAGGCATATTGTGTGATTGGAAAACATTTTTCTTTTTTCACAGAAAAAAAAAGAAAAGAAAAGGTGCATAGACATGAGATCTACAAATGTGGAACTATCACGATACGGTGCCTAGCGTAATGCAGTTATGAATTTCTCTTGCCGACATGAACATCAATATGTGGTGCCTTGATCTGTTGTGTGTATGCAAGACTTCTCTGATGGCCTATTTGTGCTGTATCACCAGTCTGCGAATATGTGCATGGAAGCGCACCTTCATCAGCAGCAGTCGACTCCAGTTCGGCTTCTTCAGCTGTGTGTGTACTGACGTGGAGATCAGTCATAAAGCTGAAAACACAATTTGTTAAGGGGATTTTCGAATATATCCCAGCCGGGCCAGCCTTTTCATTCCTTGGTATCCCCATGCCACCGCACCTTTAAAATCAACTGCTGCTTGGTCACTAGAGTACAGAAAAGAATGTGGAAAATCGTCTAACATCGCTGAGAAAGGATCGAGACCAATATCAGAGAACCAAACAGGGAGGAGAATATGGACTAGAATTTTACACTGACATAACAGGTAGCCATGGTAACTACAGATGAACTTTTGAAAGTGACTGCATCCAATAGCCTTTGCCAACTTAAGGCAGCAAGAAACATTAAGTATGGGACACACTTGAGAATGTCAGAGGGTCAGAGAAAAAGGAGGAGGAGGAGGAGAGAGAAAGACTTTTAGAGATTGCAATCCAAGGAGCAGCGAACTGCTTGAAAATAACATGATCTTCAAAATGGAAAGAGGAACGATGATGCCTGTAGAAGAAAGGGGAGGAGAAGGATCAGTGAAATATGCAGAGGGAAAGGGGAGGAGAGGAGAGGGAGAGATGGGGGAAAGGCATCGGCCAAGCATTGCTGATTACCGCTAGAGAGCCGGGCCCGTGTTTGACAAACCCCGACACTGGCATTGTCTGGGTTTCTGTTGACACAGACGCGGGCGATATATCTATTACTCCTCCGCCATCCACCACGGGGCAGGGAGAAAGCCAGAACACAAACACCCCGCCTCCCGACCAGTGCTGCCGCGCTCGCGGCCAAAAAAACTGCAATCACGCATCCCTCAGCTGTGGCTAAAACAGCTGCACTGCCCGCCGGTTATACCCCCGATTCCTCCAACATTATATCCTACCTCACATCTTACAGCACTCTCCCCTGTCTCTCAAACTCTCTTCTTCATCCCCCAGCCCCTCCCCCACCTCTCCATCTCTAATCTCTCCTCCACCCTCTCCTTCTTTTTCGTCTATCTTTTTCTATGTCTGCCTGTTTGCCTGTCTTCTGTCTGTCTGTCTCCAACCCCACCATCCTTCATCCTTGCCACCCCTCCTACCACTTTAACCCGTTGAGGACAGGCTGATTTTGCTACAACACGCATTTCCCATAGACACCTGCCCGAGTATACTCGGGACTCGTCTTCAACGAGTTAATGTGCGTGTTCATTTTACACAATCAAATTTTTTTTTTCATAATTTTGTTCACACCTTCTTGTTTTCAATACAAAGGCAAAAATCACATGAATAAGAAGGTCAACCATCTTCACAGAGAAAAATGACTGAATTCACGGCACCTTTGGTGTCGAGTTTCCAGAATGCGTCGGCTGTGTGATATCATCGTTCCTCGACACTCGAAGCCCAACCTAGTCATACCTTCCCTCTGCCGAAGCCGTACCAAAAGACAACATCCTTCCAAAATAAATCTCCCATTCCCGACCAAGATCTCTAAATGCTCTATCCAACACATTGGTTCCCATAGCTGAGGAGAACAGCATAACTGATGGATTTCCAAACATAACCGAAATGCCAACAAACATTTCCGGTTGCCTCTTAGTTTTTCCCTCTCTCTCTTTCATTTTTTTGTTTTCATTTTTCCTATTGCTCTAGCTCTCTTCCTCTAAAAAAAAAAAAAATCAACATAACTACACGTCAAGAGCGGTAGGGTCAGAGTGACAGAAAATGGGGAAAATGGGCCATTTCCATTTCTAGCGTAAACATTTACAAAGCGTGGTTGTTTGTCCCCCTCTTCAAATAAAGTTACCACAGCCACAAGAGAAAACAGGTTAAAGGTTTTGGAATGTTTTCTACTTTCACTCTCCCAGGATTTGAATGTCTGACTGCTTTGTAATCACAAATAATTCTGTATGTTGATGTTAAATATATTTTTTAAAGGTATGTCATCCCTACCTTGCTGTTGTAAGTTTGACATATCTTTTTTTTTCTGTGGTAAAATTGTTACATCATTTGCATTGCTCATCTTTATTGCATTATTGAACCTAGACCCCTCTGTAAAACAGTGATGTCAAGTTGACACTAGTGGAGTACGGCTATCTAGCTGTACATTTTTTGTTTGTCTAGTATTTTAAGATTAACTGCTGTGAATAATTTGATGTTCTCTTTAAATGAAAATGAATACTATACCATAAAAGATATTGTTAGATTCCCTAAAACATGCATATAATGGAAAGATTAGTATTAACAGCTTCCTTGTTATTTCAAGAATACCGATATCAATAGCTATCTTCATTTCAGTCTCCTGCAGTTCATTTGATTTTTTCAAATCTCTATGGTAGTAGCAAGAAACCAGTAACATATTTCATTACTCCCATAAATCTTTTGACTACACTCCTCGACTGGATTTTCTGGACTCTGTTTTATCACAAAAAGGGTCATTGACCTATTCTCTTCCAATTGATAGCAATAATAGCAAAAATGAGGAAGTGGATGTTTATTCCCTCCAGAAATTGATGGATTCAAGGATTGAGGAAAAAAAAAATCCAGCAGAAGATAGATGATATAGTGATCATGATGCTTGCTTGGACATATTTGAAAGTGGACATTTTCTAGTCCAGAAAGATTAAAAAAATATGGGGTGGGGGGGGGGGGGGTAAGACAAGATTACCAGAACAACATTATTTATCAATTTATTTATGTATTTATGTATTTATTCATTTATTCATTCATTTATTTATTCATTTATTTATTTATTTAATGTATTTATTTTTTTATTTACTTATTTACTTATTTATTCATTCATTCATCTATTCATCTATTTATTCATTCATTCATTTTTCATTACATCATCTGCTTCTAAGACGTTGTTTCCTCTCCCTTCTGCATAATCTTTCTTTTAATACAGCAGTTTACTAACAGATGCAAACTTTCTGTATGCCTTTCTGACGATGGTTCTTCTTGCCAACCTGAAGGCTTGGCCAAGGAGCTGGATTCCAAGTATTGGAAAATGTTCTATGAGGTAAAGGTTTTGAATGGAATAGCTCGTTACGACATTACGACATGGAAGAAACATCCATAATAAATATATGAATACTAGTAAACCAGTCTACTTGAATGCTCCTTGGACGATGGACAGATAGACAGATATGATAGTGGAGGAGAGAAGAGGGGATTCCTACACTCTCTCCGTCTGCCTCAGGCCTCTGCTATCTACAGAATCCCGCATCCATTCAACATAATCTTGAACACTTCTATTACCTCCGGAGTCCATTCCCCCCCCCCTCCACCTCTTCTTCTTGCCCTTCCCACTTTTATTTCCCTACAGACAGCATTGCTGTAGGTGCCTGTGAGCCAGCCCTCCTAGATGCTCCTAGTGAATCTATTGCAGGAATGCCAGGTATATACTTTATGATGCTCATATTCTTCCATCATCGTTCTTTTCTTGAGCCTTTCCACAAGAGACTTTCTCTCTGGTACCTCTCTGGTACTAGAACATAAAACAACCAAAATAAAACACCCCCTCCCAACAAAAAACAAAAATATGTCCACCACACTGAGTAAGGCAACTACCTAGCCAATATATTGTAAAGATACAGCAAGTAAAGCATTCATAATGGGCCAGAGACTGCAGTAGTTGACCAGGTGGTTCACACAATCAGTTTCAAAATGATCGTTGTTGCTTGGCAACCCCATTGTTGTCGCACGAGGACAGTGTAGATATACTACTGCTTGGCATTTGTCACTCAAACACATTAATCACAGGTGAAACCTTCCGACCTCATATTTTTAGCATGAGGTGCACAAGAAGAGTTTTGGAATTCCCACCGTGTCTTAACCCATCTCATACAAGATCCCGATTTCCCAATAGACTTTGCACACTATGCACAAAATTCCGACAGGCAGAGGAGTATAGTTACTTTTTCATCTATGTCTACTCATCTCGCAAGTTTCGATTGAAAATCTCTCTATTTCGCAGGGTATCCAGGCTTTGCTTCTCACGTCAGTGTCACAGGAACAAATATGCCGAAGGAGCAAAAGGGAACTGTTTTAACCCGTTGAGGACGGACTGATTTTGCTACAACACGCATTTCCCATAGACACCTGCCTGAGTATTCTCGGGACTCGTCCTCAGCGGGTTAATAGGATACACTCAAATGGCAAAAATGGCGTAATGCTGTATACGCCATATGTTTTACAGAGTTCTTATTGTCATGAATTTCACAAGTCGGGTGCTATTCGCGAATGTATATGAAGATGCAAAAATATAAAGTCCGATCCCGATAGGAATGCGACACGCACACGTACACATACTGGTATGCAGAACACAGTACATGAAGAAGGGGCATAATAACACTGAAATCAAGAATTTAAGTGCTCATAAAATTATCTGAAAGTCCAATGAGACTGGTTAAATATGTGGTGTATACAGTACCTTTTTACCTTTTTTTTTTTGGGGGGGGAACATTTTATCAAAATTACAAAATTGATCTCTTCTACGCCATGATGTACTAAACAACTTATTTACCTTTTGTTTTGTTTTTAACCAATACATGAGGGCTCACATGCCCCCGGGTAATAGTAAAGAATTTTACTTTTGTGAGCCCTGGCCCATGTGTCACTCCCTGACATTTTATGTACCCGTATATATACATATATGTATGTTATACTGCAATTGTATGGCCAAATAAATAAATAAATAAATAAATGAATAATAATAATAACAATAATAATATCAATAACAATAATAATGATAATAACAATAATAATGATAACAATAACGATGATAATGATAATAATAATGATAATGATAATAACAATAACGATTATAATAACAATTATTATTGTTGTTGTTATTATTACTATTATTATCATCATTATTATTATTATTATTATCATTATTAGCATTATCATTATTATTATTATTATCATTACTATTATTATTATTATTATTATTCTCATTATTATCATTATTACTATTATCATTATTACAATGAATTAAAGGATTAGCCTCAGCAGTGAGAAGAAGAGAGAAAGGCTTAAAATGAAACAAGAACAAAGGAAACCCACCAAGTTACATCTTCTTACTTAGCTTTCAGGAGGCGGTAGAAGACAACCACCAGTGAAATCTGAGCTCCAACAAGAAAAAGGTGGTTCTGCTAATGACATTTAAAGTGTTCCTTCCATCTTTGTGGGCTGTACATGAACACTTTTCACAATACCATTTCCTGTCCAATACAACCCAGAGGAAATAGTCTAGCCCCAGTGATGAAGTATGCTGGTCCCAAACTCGAGATTTCCCCAAAGGTATGAAGAAGCAATATGATGCCTTTTGTCATGCTCTAATTCTCCATCCTTTTTCTTGTTTTTTTTTCTTCTTTTCATTCTCCATCCTGTTTTTCTTTTCTTTTTCCTTTCTACGTCCATGCCAAGGACAGGAACTGCGTCATTTTCGAGAATTTATTATCATCCGCATTTTGTCTTTGTCGTTTGTTTCTTCTTAGTTTGAGTTTGCTTTGAATGACAAAGAGAAGGAGGTTTATTTTTACCGATGTTAATGGCTCATCATGCCAAAAATAGCATTTCATTCATACCCCTCCCCACGTTTTGATTAAGGGGCATCTACTACATTCTGAGCAGCTAAATAAAAAAAAAAGAAAAAAGAAAGAAAAGGGAAGAAGAAACAACTCTATATTACAAAAATTTCAGCATTGTATTACAGAAATTTCAGCTCCTGGACCCTTTCTTTCCAAATTACTCAACCCCTGCAGCCGATCTCATAGGAGTGGGGTTGAGTAAAAATGAGTCCCCTTTCCCCCACCCTTTTTCACCTGACAAATATCACACTATTTTAACCTTACTCTGCAGAATTATATTGTAACCTTATTCTGCAGAATTATCTGTGAAAAAAAAACACACATTCATTTCATCTGAGCCCATTGCAAAGTGTCAAATTCACTACATCATACAGTGAGTGCAGGCTGACATTGGAAGAAAGCAACTTAATATATTCTTAACATGAAAAGAGTTACGGTTGGATGATGTCGGGAAGACATCAATGTCCATACTCCCATTATATATACATCGTCTCCATCTTCCATCAAACCTCTTGCTTCCAAAGACGTCATGGTGATGAAAATATCACCATCTGACCACCAAAATACACAAAAGCATCATCAGACAAACTTGAAGACCAACAGGCATTCTATCTCAAACATCATTTGCACAGCTGTGTATCCAGCCCAATAACCTGAACTTTTTAGAGTTCCTGCCTCGTCCGAAAGAAGTCACACCTCCTCACACTCGAATGCCTCCAAGCTTCCTACAAAATCAGCGACCAAATTCCTGCCAAGTTCTCATACATTGTAAACATGTCCATGAATGGCAAAAGTGAAAAAAAAAGTAAACAGATTTTATAGAACATTAAAAAAAAATATATGAATACCATCACGAAAAACATATGAACGGAAGAAAACAAAAACCCACATGGATTGGACCAATGCAGTAGACATTTCTTTTTTGCTTAGGAGTTTCATGCATCTTCTATTAAAAACAAACTTGACAAAGAAAAAAAATGACAAGCATAAGCCAGTCAAACAGTTTTCAGTAAACAGCCAGGACTAATGTTTCTTTTCTTTTTCATGCAACATTGTAAACAGATACGATGCACTCAAGAAAAACCACAATTTCATAGTATGCAGTTCGGAGATCCCTTGGAATACTCGTGAGGGGGTAGGCCGCACAAAGGATAATCTCCAATCCAACAAAATAAATCACAGCAAGGGACTTTAACATCGATAAAATAAATGCTTTGACAAATAGCACCAATACTCTTGAAGCTAAGATGAAATGCAGATTCTTTTTTTTTTCAACTAATGAGAGCAGGGGAAAATGGATTAAAAAAAATATGGGTGAGGAATTAAAATGGGCGGCAGATAAATTTTCACCAGCACTCCAGGAATTGAGGGAATAAGCCATATGGTAATCGTTACATCCTTACATAACTTCAGTTCCTTAACAAATGGTTTAGAATATCATCTCATCATAACTGTACAAAATATTGAATACTAGAAAATACAATTAAAACATATACCCGGTAGATGAACACTTCAATCTGCGGTGGAAACCATAACTTGCTTTGTAAGTCTCTACATTAAACAATATTCAAGTACCGGGCAAAGAATGAAACATTTCATAATTCATACAATGGAAAAAAACGAGTGACAGCCCACTCGATGATCAAAAAGTTGTTCTTTTTCTTTTTCATTTCTAAACATGTTAAGCACTTCTCTTTGGTGAAGTGTTTTGATCTCATGTTCGATCTCAGCTTAGTAGTGTAAAAGCTCACACGTTTCCTCTACATGGCTATTAGCTCATTTCAGTGGATTCACATTGCTTTGTGAACAGTGCTTCATTACACTACATAGGAGGGGTCAATTTCAAGCCCAGTGTGCAAATAGATCGCTTCAATTTTGTCATATTGACCTTCACCAACAGGTCGGCTGCTTGCATAAGGCCGTAACTCCGTTAGACCACTAACGTGATTAGTGACACTTTCTCTGAGAAATTTTTGGTACAGAGTGCACAAAAATGACGCTGAGCTGCATTAGTTACTTTATCAAAAAAGAAGAAATGTGGAATGTAAGAGATAAATTTGTCTTATTATTATGCAGATCACAGTCCCAACTATACCTATCTGTGTGAGCAGCCTTTCATGGTCCCAACAATACCTATCTGTGTGAGCAGCCTATCATTACCTATGACAAATTGAGGTATATGCAGAAAATTTCTGAAAACCTTAATCAACCATGGTATTGAACAATTGGGCAAAAACAAAATACAGACTTTTACAAAGCTTTTGGTACACTTTGTCAGTTGCTCTCTGTATTCCTATAAGTAAGATACAGACCACCAAACTATTCATGCCTTTGAGACAAACAACTAGATATCGGGACCTTCACATGGCTACTATTTCTTTAGACCTGTTCCCCCCTGCACTGCACTTACGTGTGAATCCATAGAATTAAACCTGCATGGCACTGCTGGCTCACCAAAACCCTCTTACGAGAGGCGACGTTTAAACTTCAATGTAAGATCAACGAGGGGGGCAAAAATGCATAACCTGTGCCTTGCAAAAGCGTGGAGTGTTAGTCTTCGAACCTGTAAGTTAGCGTATCGATGCAAACGCATGTTACAAATTGATTAACTGCGTATTGAATGAGAGGAAAATGTGAGCTTTAACATTGCTGTTTCTCTGCAGTACTTTAAAAATTGTTCGAAAAATGAAAAAAAAAAATCCAAAAAGTTAGGGATTTCAACTAAATTACAAAGCTTTAGCATAAATCAAAGCAATTTTCATTCTAGTTGCTGGAATATACAAAAGGCAAACTATTTTGTGAAATTTTGAATTTGTGTGGAACAATTTTATTTCTTTTGTTTTTCTTTTTTTAGTTGATGTACGCACCATGGTAACTGCAACAGGAAAGATATAAGGACTGTACACCGCGTTGGTATCTGTTGATGCCTGACTGGTGTGATAAGGGGATGCACCCTGAATATAACATGGGAGACAAAATGACATTCATGTAGACCGAAATATCAGCCCCACAACTACAAAGTGATGCATAATCTTTGGCAGTTGTTGTTTTCTTTTCTTTTTTTCAACATAAAATTACACATGGATGACCAAACTAGAAATAATAAATGATGTGAAATTGAACAAAAAAATGACACAGTACATTGCGTAAAATAAACAGGGTATGGCAGACGGCAGAAAATGATACTGCAATGCAGAAATTGGTCGTGGCAAGCAACGTAGGTGTTTGCGTGTTGCAGTGTTAGTTGCCAGGCGATAGGTACATTGATTGGTTAAGCAGGGGTGCACTATTAGAAAGAAGAATTCGTGAAAAGCATCCTGTTTTTTGGTGCTGCTTGTGGACGCCTTGGGCAACGGATATGACAATCTACAATATTGTATGCATCCGTGATGATGACGATGACGATGATGATAATGATGACGATGATGACGATGATGATGAAGACGATGATAATGATGATGATGATGATGATGATGATGATGATGACGAAGATGATGATAATGATCATGATGATGATGATGATATGGCAATAATGATGATGTGGAGGAGGAAGAACAGGAGGAAGAAGTGAAGGAGTAAGAGAAGAAGAAGAGGAGGAGGAGGAGGTGGCAGAAGGGGAAGAGGACACAAGGAGTCAGTTGAGAGGAAGAGGAAAAAAGATGAAGTTTCTCATGGTTGTAGTTGTAGTAGTAGCAGTGCTGATATTACTGATGATGATGATGATGATGATGATATAATGATGATGATGATGATATAATGATGATGATGATAATATAATGATGATGATGATGATGTTGCCAAAAATGACAATGGTTATGGCGAAGTTGATGATGATAACAATGATGAAGGTAGTGTACATGGTAGCATGGAAATAGTATTGTTTAAGAATATGATTTTTAACTGATGACAATTATGATGATGATGATTGTGTTTACGATAAAAATGATAATAATGATGATGACAGTAAAGATGTATGATAAATTGACATACCTATGACAAGTGAAACATCTGAAATAGTGAGACAAGCTCATAGAAAAAAAGATGATTGTAAGATCCTGATTATGTTGTGAACGATACTGATAATAAAACAATGGCAATCATGATAATACCCTAAAGAACTTCTTGATGAAAATTTCTCAGACCGTCAACGATGTCGTGTAGATCTGGTACGTGTCATAATGTCATAATGACTTCCATTAAACTGACTATCCTTTCAAGCTTTCATAATGCTTTAAAGCAAATTTGAACTGTATGCGACTGTTCTACAGTAAGAAAATATATCCATGGGCAAGTGCTGCAAAACTCGATTCACTTTTATGCCGACTGACACTATTAACTTCAGCATCTATATTATGCATGGTACTTGTTTCAAGGGGGAAATCGATGATTAAGCTGAAGTCTTTGATCATTTGACTTGAAGGAAATCCTTTCATCACGTTCACTGTGAAAAGGATTCTCACTTCAATGGCGTGAGTTCGTGGTATCAGTCTCCCTCCATTTTTGGAAAGCCATCATTTTCAGTTTCATCATGTAATTTCTTTTTAAAAGAAGATACCATGCATACTTCACACTGAAGTGGGTTGCTGGGTGTTGGGTTTCCTGTGTATATATCTCATCCAAGTAGACTGAATGTCAAACTGGTTGGTACCATCACTTGAAGCCCTTTCACTTTGTACCATGGCCTGGGACTATTGTTTGGATTGTGACCAGATGAAAGTGATGTACATAAATCATATGAAAAAAAAAAAAACCTGCAGAGAAGAGATATTCTTGAGAGTTTAATGATTTCTAGTCAATGGAAGGGAAATGGACATAAAGCCATGTGATATGAAATGCATACATGTATGGTACATATGATTCTGATGAAGTGCAACCTAACTGTAGTGAGCAAGGGTAATGCTAAAACAGGCAGAGTTCAGCCAAATAACTGTGCTCGTGTTTAGGCAAGTATACTACTTTAGAGGGCAGGCACATATAACAGCAAGAACGGGAAAAAAAAAATGCCGCTATCATTCTCATGCTGAATGGTGCAGACGTAAAATGCCGAAAGAAAAATGACATAACTTTGCAATTTATTGTTTGGCAAGGGTACAAAATGCTTTGGACATTGCGGGTTTAAGTGGCAATTGTCTCGCAGAGCATGCGCAAACAAATTCTTTTGGCGCAGAATGAAAATCACACCAAACTCTTGCCAAGAGGGGAAAATTGGGAAGGGGAAAGGGTTATCTCTCTTCTTCAGCAAAGAGACTCAAATTCACATCCCCCCAAAAATGTTGGTTCTGCTCACTTTGCAGCCGCTGTTGGTCTACATGGATGAATGTTGCTATGACAAAGCGCATATCGAAGGAAAGATATATTTATCTGTTCATACAGAATTTTTACAAATCACTGATCTCTCTTTCACCTGCATTCACCTGTTTTGTCAGGCCTCTGGAAGGAAAATAGTCCTGTAATGCCCTCCCACTTTCAGTTAACTTCCAATGTATGTCAAACTTGAATACCTTTGACTTCAATTCATTTAATTTTTTTTTTTTTTGAAATTAGAAAATATTTTGGCCTTTTGTCAATTGGCACATAATTGATTCCTTTTCCTTGCAGAGTACACAGAGTTCCATCCAAGCTATGTGAGCTGCCAGTTCCATATGTTTTACAAAGCATGAATATTGGTATCAGTATTCAATGGCCTAAAGTCTCCACTCATTTTCCCAACAATGCAGTAATCACGCCACTGGAAACATGTGAATATCAAACACTACTTTGTGAAAGAGTACGGTTTATCATGTGACTACCGATCAAGTGGTTTCCTTTTGCTTCTTTGTTTTCCGTTGACTTTCTGTCTTTTTCGACTCCAATGAATGTAATAAATGAAACTACTTGAAAAGGCTTGTTTTCTCTTGCGAGGAAAAGAGTTAAATTGCACAACCAAGCCCGGCAGCTTGCCGGACGTAACTCGATTTCGGAAACCGCTGCGAGAATTGAGGCTCGATGCCCGAGGAAAGGCTTGGGTGCCGAGAGACACAGAACAAATAGAAGAAAGAATCTGCACGCCGGAGCTGGCAGCAGAAATAGGATGTAAATTTAAGCTGCTTTCTTCAATTTTCCTCACAAGGATGTATGTGTAATCACGAGAGCAAATTAAACCGTCGGGAGAGGGAACAAATTGGCGCGAGTAATTTGTGGCAATATCTGTAGCCCTGTTCAGTCCTCTTTTATTATGGTTTTTTTTTCCCCTTTCTTTCTGCAAACTGGACAGCTCTTATTCGTGAAACAATAGAGTCAAATAAGAGAAAATTAGTCGAGAGTAGAATACAGGCAAGACTGCTGCAAGCAATGGCACAATTACATTGGGCTGATGTAGAGTTGCTGAACAAACCACCATTGCTTTCAAATTTTTCACCATCTTGCTTTCTAAACTGCTCAAAATCTGCTTGCTCTGGGGCATATTGGTTGGCTTAGGAACAGCATGGCTTTGAAAATGGGACTTTTCCATCAAAATTCAAGAAGATGGAAGCCACATATAGCTATTCCCTCTCTCTCCAGTAATCATGCAAGTTTGTCATCTGTTTTACCCTGTTGAACCTACTGGTTTTTGCAGAAAGCTCATCCAGTTTCCTCTGAAAGGCTTAGATTACTTTACATTCACGCAAAGGAATCCTGCTGAATTACTTTTGTTGTCCTAATCCAATTGAACATCTCAACTCCCTTTTCCTTGGCTTCCTTAATCCGTTTTGGGAAATGCGCTTATCGGACATTTCTGTGAAATGTGCTGCCTTTTTTTATTTTTTTGAATCAAATTGCCATCAACAGTTACAGTGGTTACTAATGGTGCATGTCAAAATCAACCAACAGTCTTGGTTCTGTTTATTGTACGGCACATCTCTCAAATTGTTCGTTCCTGCCGTGTTTATTTTTTCACTATTTGTGGCACATTTCCATTCTTCCTTCCTCATGCTTATAATATTGCAGCATATTTTTTCTTTCTCTTTCTTTTTCATTTAGATTCTCTCTGCTTTTTTCTAATGTAAGGCACAGTTTTACAAAAGGCACCTCCAGTGTTAACAGACTATGCAAAGAGAGCAGACGCGATTTCTCAACGTTCACTGCTTCCCAGTAATAACAAGAAACAGAGATATTTAAAAGAAGACTTTGAGAAAACAAAAACAAAAACAAGAGCATCTATGTAATGGCCTCTTTCAGGCAAGGTTTGGTGTGGCTGACAAGGGTGGCTTTCCTTTTGGGGTGAGACAGAGCTGGGCTAGGATAAACTGCAGCCTGGATGTTGAGCAACATGTTTAACTGCAATTTAATGAACAATGAGGAAAGGGGATTATATGGTTTTTAATAACAGTTTATACATGACAAAGGGTGGGGGGGGGGGTTGGTTGAGAAAAAAGGGGGTGGGCAGAGAGCAAATGGTAGTTTGTTGGTGCTGGGAGCAGGGTGTTAGCATTCCAGACCTTGTCCCATGTGCCACATAACGCCACAATGCTGACAAAAATGCACAATTTGCAGGGTGCATAATCATTTTGAAGCAATCATTTCATATTGCAGGCTGTAGGGATGGGATGGGGGTGGGTGGGAGGTAGCAGTAGGTAACCATAGTGTTTTTTACTCGGATTGCTTGCCATGTCTGTGGCAAAACAATGCATTTTGTTTGTCTCTCGAGGAATGTGCTGGCAATGTCACGGGGGTTTTTGCAGTGTCTTCACTTCTAAAGTGCTCTTAATTTTCATATTTTCTCCCTGGACGATATGGTGCATGTTGTGTAGGGGAATAGATGACAATGCAAATGAATACATATACGATGCAGGAAACAAAAACAAAAAATGAGCAATGAGGTGCTGGGATTACATTAGAGCAAAGTTGTGCATCTAATTCACTCTACAAAGAAGGCAAATAAGAAGAAAAAGGGGGAAAAACAAACAGAATACAATGCAGCATTGAAAATGATTAGTTAAATAAACAGTATTTGCAAACAGTCTTCCATGATGTGTTTCAGTTGCATTCCACAGGACAAGCACTCTAAACAATACTCAACTACATTTAGACTCCCCCCGAAAATATATTTCATAAAACAACAATCCAGCATGTTCTAGTTTTTATTGTTGTTGTTGTTGTTGTTGACTTATCAACAGCAAGACCTTCTGCTTGCAGCACTGTTGCAGGGAAGAAAACAGCACAAAAAACAACACATGGGACTACAATTCAGTTCAATGACAAGGGAGAATGAAATCACAGAATACATATTTTTTCTCGGTTACTAGGCGCTTTAGCATGGATTAAAAAAAGTTGGCTTTGGGAGAACAAAACACTCATTGAAAGCTTTCATTTTTCGACAGGAATACGTTTTCCCTCTTATCGTATTTTGGGGGTGAGGGGAAAAGTGTCTTGCCGCCCCGTCTCATGAGCGCCTTACCTGCCCTACAGTAGGCAGGGAGTAGGACGGTTGCGTCAATATCTGAAGCCCAGAGTACATTTGCGGGGATGCATGCTGGTAAAAAGAGGCGGCGGAAGCCGTGGGCACGCTGTTCGTGTCCTTCCCCGAGACCTGGGAGGTGGGAATGACAACCGGGTTGCTCTGAAATCAAGTCGGGAGAACACAAGGGGGCGCCATTCAATATATAACTACATATGATATAGATACATACATACATACATAAATATATACATATGTCTATTTACATATCAATGACAAATAGATAGGGCAGCAGAATATATACACACATACATGTGTCTGTATTTGCTTTAAACTACTCCATATCTCCAGTGTATTTCATGAATTTGAAGAATAAATTTTGATGAGTATTAAAAGAATCTTCGACCGTACTGCACAAAATATGTACTATGAGAGTAAGATACAATACTACCACCCATTTTGGTGATGCACAATTGTCTTTGAAAATATCAGCTTGTTGCCAGTGCATTGCATATATTTGTCAGATGTGATTGGATAATTTTTGTCCAGGAACAAGGCCCTTAAGTTTGACTGCTTCATTGAGGTACATAAGCTTTGATTGGCTAATATATCTGCTGTGTAGGCCTATAATTTGCAAGAGAAGTTCATCGCATGTAGGACAAGTATGTTACTATGCCCGACATACTTGCTTCGTTGGGATGCAGATGGATCGCTGCACAATTACCATTCCATGTAAATTCATAGGTGCTGTATCCAAATCAGGAAGGGTATTTTTCAGCTTTTGAATTTTGGAGTAGCTGGAAGAATGACAGATATTTAGGGATATTGATTTGTTATGCCCCATCTCCCTTTGAAGAGGAAAACAATATCGCAAATGCAATCATTCAAATTTGAATGAATGCTTGGCTAGAAAGCCTGTTTGAATCATCCAAACACCTAACATTGGTCTTTCATAGTTGATTTTTCTGGAGACAGGAAGATAATAAAACAAGCAACACTCTCATACAAATACATAAACATATGTATATATCTCCTGCCATGAACATGCCTTGAAAACACAAACAAAAAGGCAACAGTAAATTATAAATATAAACAAAAGAGCAAAGTAAAACATTGATGCATACTTGTATGGAGGGTAAAACATTAGTAAAAAAAAAAAACAGAAAAGAAGTGAAAATGCGCAGAAAGTCTGTACACCATCTTTTTATTTATTTTTTTATTTTTTTGCAGAGCTGGAACCAAAACGCAATGTAAAAAGCAGAGTGATGTTATTGAAGGTCTAAAACAATGAAAATTATGAATGGAAACAAAGAGTTATCGCCGCAGTTAATTCCTATCAGTATGGGTAGCTGATGGCAGGAAAAATGAATTACTCCTATTCACAACATGTAATGCTGATCTGTCAAGAATTAGTTCTGAAATTTCGATTTACGGGAATTTTTATTCGGCCCAGTCCTGACAATGAGGAAAGGCTTGCTGTCGCTCACAGGTATTCCGCCAATGGGAGTAATGGAATGAAATGATGTAATATCCTGCCCTCTCCAGGGACCGCCCCCTCTAAGGACCACCCCCTCTGGGGACCATCCTCTTCCCCCCCCCCCCCCCCCCCCCCCCACACCTCTGCTTTAGAACACTACATCTCTGCTACCACTCACACAAAAATGTACACCATTGATACAAAACAATCACACAAGGACAACAAATACAAAGCGAGACACACAGACAAACAGATACACAAAGACAAATCAACTACACTTGCAATTACAGAAAATGGTCTCACAAGTTCCCTAATCACAGCCACATAACAGAAAACAATTCAATATCTGCGTTTATCACATGTACAGTCACTGCATTTTTCAATGCCTACTGAAACTGCACCTTAGAAAAAACAACAAACAAACAAACAAACAAACAAAGCCCTTCCAGGACAAGTGTAGCAATACGGGGTCGCATTTAAGTGTAACATTTCATCAACGGGACAGAAATTTAGGCGGTTGTGCTAGACCTTTGCTAGGCCGTCTAGCATGACATTCACGCCAGACTCAAGCTTTGTGCTGTGACCATTGGTCCCCATCGTCTGGCATGAACACAGTACATCTCGAATTGCTTCATACACTCATTCATTTCAGTTGTTTACGATGCATATGTCTATTAAACTTAAATGAACTGAATAGTTGCTTATAATGAAAGATAAGTTGTATCTAATTCCATTTTTCTCTTCATACTATTGATATCAATGGTGTGTATGTATACACACATACCTATTATGCATGTGTGTGTATATGTTTGTGTGCATGTGTGTAGTCATAAACCTATAAATATATATCTATATTTATGCACTCTCACACACAGATGTCTACATAAAGGTATTACATCTGTGTATTAATGTATATCCTCATGTCTCTTTCAATTCTTAAGGAACATCAGTGTTTTTTCTCAACTGTGTACTTTTCTGGTATTTTCCCATCGTATTCCCTATGTCACTCCCTTTTTTTCTCTCTCTCACAATAAATTCACATAAATTGGACGTGTCCATGAGTCTGCAAAGATATCCGCTTCAAATACCACCCACTATTATGCTTCTCCCCCTGTATGGATCTCCGCGTTTGTGCTCTCAAGCAGATGCGCATTGTTTTGCGACGACGCAAAATGCTCCCACATCATTAACGACAGCATCCCTTTATTCTAACTATAGGTTCCTCACGCTACCACTCGATACCTTTATCGCCATTTGACCTTGGGGAGCAATGAAATCTAGCAGCCCAGAGGCCCGGTGCCTTTCTCATTGCCTTTGTTAAGGGTCGCCCCTTTTATTTTCTGATGGCACAAGCGGAGGAGGTTGGGAGCATCATCTGCGTTAAAAACAGAACTCAAGGTCATGGGGACAGTGGGAATCTTTGCTCCTCCACAGTAATCAACTCCAATGAGCCCATAGTGGTATCTCCCCAACATCCCAAATTATGCTTTAAAGGGGGAAATCAAGCATCCTCCTCTCCACCCCCCCGAATCCATCTGCTATATTTGAACAGTCTTCTTTATATATTTCACCCATGGATGTGGCTTGCTGCAGTCAGGAATGACAGAAGTGAAATTGAACATCTGTGTATCGTAAAAAGGAAAAAAAATCTTGCACAGTTTTCATGTGTGTGTGTGTGTGTGTGTGTGTGTGTGTGCGCACAGTCTTGTAATACACAGTAAACAGGTCTCTATTTTTTTCTTTGCTGACCATCAACACTTTTTCCTAGAAGTAACTAATATTCCTATACATTTTGGACAGAAGCAAACTACACATTCAACCCGTTGGGGACGGACTGATTTTGCTACAACACACATTTCTCATAGACACATGCCTGAGTATACTCGGGACTCGTCCTCAACGGGTTAAATGTCTCATCCACGAGCCAATTATCACAGATTGCAAAACGTCATTTAATTTCTCCAACACAAGGTATATGTATATTATGAAGCTTCCTGGTTTATGGTTTTATAATTTCAATACCACAAAGATATTCCTTTCACATTTGTGATATCCGCTTCAACAACGGATGGCCACAAGTCTTTGTTTCTAACTAAAGGCATATTTCCTACCAGCCTCCCAGGTTTCGACTCCTTTTATATCTCATAAAAGAATGAGTACTTTCAACTACTATTCCATTGAGGACGAAATGATTTTCCTATACAACATGCATTTCCTATAGACACCTGCCCGAGTATACTCGGGACTCGTCTTCAATGGGTTAAGTCCATATAGCATTTCACGTCTCTGATTGAAGCACATGGCTGAATAAAGCATCAAAATATTTTCTCCCTGAAAGATCTCAGGTCTACAAGCAAACATTATCACTTTCCATCCAAATCATACATTAGCAACAGCATAGCCTCAGAAAGCCACAACACATTGGAGGGGGGGAAAAATGGTTTGATGCTCAGACTTTGAATATTTCAGCATTGATCGGTACCTTTAAGCTACACAGTCTGCATTTCTTTTGGGCTTGCAGTCATCGAAAGACATTTATAGAGATGTAATTTACTCAGACTCCGTAGGCCTCATGCATCGAGTGGCAACGGTACAGAATGCATTACGAGATATTGAAAAATTTACATCGTGCTATATGGGTGACCTCAGCACAGCAGTCTGTGCCTGAATTATACATACATACATACATATGATATAAAAATATATACAGTAGGCCTATGTATGTATTCTATACATACACACAGATCCATACATATATATATGTGTGTGTGTGTGTGTGTATGTGTGTGTATGTATGTGTGTATGTGTGTGTGTATACATATGCTGCACACCATAATGTGTATGAGGTGTCGTAGTCTCGCCCACACAGACAAAAAAAAAAAATCATACTTTTTTTTAAATGGTTTTTGAATGGATCAGGTTGTAGAGTTTATTTATTTGTTTGTTTGTTTGTTTATTTATTCATTTTTGTATGGAAAATTGACACATACTGGATTGATTAACTACTTACCACTAACTTCATGTGAAATGCATTTCATTTAAAAAAAAAAATGTTTTTACTGTAAACTGCAGCATATTTTTCTTTCCTTTTTGAACTGAGAAATTTCTTCCATGAAGATGCCTGCTGGAGTTTACTATAGATTTCACTTCAGAATTTACTATTATTACTATCAATTCATACTGCACTGTGTTTATATGAGAACAGATGTTATCTTGGAAAATAACAGCTGACTGCATTCAAATCACACATGCATATGCACATGCACACACAAACACATGTACAATGTATGTATTTGGTATATTATATGTACACAAAACAGTTTCCATACAATATGAGCCTGACATATGCACATAGACTACTTCGTTTGCAGAACTGTGTCATTAAAATGGATGACCATATCAAAATGCATATGATCTTTGACAAGTGAATGCTGCGCCCCCCTCTGGATCTGCTACTGATCACTAAATAGCTACCGTAAATCCTCGCAGGAATGTAGGGAAATATTACTTCAACATCTACCTCTGATTTCTACCTCTATACTTCTTTTCTTTTATATGTTTGCCAACCGTGTCCTTCCAACTCTCTGTAAAGATCAGTTCCTTTCTCAGAGATAAAAACAACCTTTTTTAGATCTTTAATCTTTGAGGTACAATCATCTTGTTGCAGACACCCTCGATGAATAAGAATCTCAGCGGCATTTTTTGCAAAAGAAATTTGCATGTTTTCTCTGCAGACAGTGTCATGTGTAAACAAACCACAATTTGATGTTTGCTGTAGGTTATTCACTGCGTGCATTTTGAATCGAGTTACTTTGAGAGAATGAACTATACTACGTAGCATCATTGAGTATTTCTGAAGTACACCAGTAATGCTTTTCTGCAAAGCAAGATCCATGTTTGCATGCTCATCCACTGTTTGTATACAACAAAAAAGGTGGCATTGTAATGGGAAGGGGCAATACTTGTTTGTTTGTTTGCATTCTGTATTTTGTTTTTGGTTACCTTTAAAAAGGATGTTTAGCATACACTGGTTTTGGTAGTTCATCACAGGTTAGTGGCTTGCAGTCATTTATACTCTGACCCCATCAATTGCAACTGACCTTTGAGCAATATTACTAGGGCATGCAAATATTACATAACATGCCCAGTTCAAGCTGGAATGGTCAACAGACGGACTCACTACATGAAGGGCATGCTAAGGTGTTTTGCTAAGTGCACAAAGGGGCATTGCATTTCTTTCTCCCGAATCCACACTGCTGTCCATAAATCTATTTGCTTGGGACGTCTCCGGCAAACAGTCAGGTCAACATATGGGCATTGAAGTGTGGGATACTGCCGATGATTACGGCAGAATAGTTCTTATCTAGAAGATTGGATTAACATAAGACATGGTGTCTAATGGGGCTATGACCATATCAATATTACATGAATATTGTCCAGTGAGAATCTCTCTGTGACAAATAAATGTTTCTAATGATGAACCAAAACACTGTGACTACACTCTGCTTCTCATTTCTGCCTGTAAGAGAACATTATGTTAATCATCTATAGGAGATGAATTTGTTTATATTCACCTATGATTTCTTCTAATGGATAATGCAAGGAGCAACTATTCTGTGAATACGATTGGCTCTTTACACTCAGTATTGCTTGAAAGGCCTCAGAGTGAAGAAAAGTAGCAGAATATTTCATGTAGGCGTAAGAGGTTGCTGATTCTAAATGCTATAGCAAAGAACAAGATACGTGAGAGGGGGCTTTAAACGCAATAGTGCACGGCATATTCTATAAATGGCAAGGTTGACATTTGCCTTCATTACTCGACTGTTCATATCACGTCCATCCTCCCTCTTGCAAACGCTTTGTCTGCCGTGGAAATTTCATCCCCTCTCCCCCCCCCCCCCCCCCCCTCCATCTCAAGCTAAGCACCGGAGGAGTACATCATACTCTAAACCGCTACATCATAAACTTGTCAGGGTCTTTGATATTTGAAAGTCCCCCCTTCACTTCCCTCCCTCACCCCCCACCCCCCCCCCCCCACCATATTTTCTCCTACTTCTGAAGAGGAAACGGCCAGGAATTTTATTTGGAGAGAGGGTAATGTGTGGTGGATGGGAGTTGGGAGTCTTACATCTCAATGTCTCAAGAGTTATTGCCTGCTCAATTTCTCCTGAAATGTTTTCATGGGTTCTGCATTTGCTCCCCATGTCCGACTCTCCGTATGTGTCTTTGTGAGAATGAGAGGGTGTATTAAGCGTGTGTGTCAGCATATGGTAAACACATACACACAAAATACACTCACACATTCAAATCTATGCCTATTTTCAATATTGCCCTTTCTTTTGGTAGAAATCAGTCTTAATATCATTTGCTTTGCATTTGGTGTTTTTCCCTATATATCAAGATAGGCTAAAGTCAAATAATAATATATATTTTCCTTTTCTTAGCAGCGTCACTCGCAAATATCTCAAATTAAGAAGGACAGAGTTAAATCCTTTCAAATTCTTCACAAACAGTATGTAGCATGGAAAAGTGTGTCATGACAACAGTTTGGCAGCAAACATATGCACACATCAAAGTCGGTAAGGTTCCAGAGAGCAATCGTAGAGACACTAGTGTTTAAATAGGCCTACATACATATCGATGGGCAAACATTATATTTATATGCATATCGGGGAGACGTTCAAAGTCTCTCCAAGGACGTGACGAGATGTTTCCACTTTTCAGAGAGACAGAGCCCTTCCCTGCAGAATCACGTAGGTCTGTAACGACCGACCGGGAGTATGCTGTATGTGCTATAAAATGCTGTCAGGGCCTTGGTATGCAGTTAACGGGATATCAATGCTTGTTTATATTTGGAATGGCACCCTATCCCCCTGCAACACAAAGCAAAATGATGACATCATACACTCTCCTTTCCCTGTTTCCAATGTCGCATGGTCAGCAACAATTTCAATAAATCTCCACAGGCGAGGCTGTCCGCATAATCCACAAGGGCAAAGACATCCGCAGCCACTGCTAAAAATGTATATACTGTCGGCCACTCTCCGCAAACTGAAGGGTGCATTACATCACCATTAGAATAGGCATTGACATTCAAAAGCCTTCCTAGAATTCTGCCACTAAAACTCTCCTGGGGGGACTGTGTGAGCATTTCTTCATCTGACGTATACTTCTCAACATTTATACGATGCAACCACAATTCGCAAAGGTTCCTTCCCCCTACCCCCACCCTAACAATAAATGCTATCAAAAATTCCGACAGCCATAAGTGAAATGTCAGTTTCTCCAGTGAGAGGAAGCTAGTTGAAGCGGAATGCAGCATAAACGGTGATCGATAAATCAAGGCCATAATTTTGTGGATGAAATTATGACGGGAGGGGGAGGGGGCATTGGGATGGGGCGGACGATGAAAAGCTATCAAATCCTGACGCCAAGCGCCACTTTCGGGCAGTTGATTGGGGCACTCGTATGTCACCATTTCCATCCTTTCAGTTGACGGGGGACGAAAGGTTGCCATAATAGAATGTTTCCTCTACAATCAAACAAGGGTAACAGAGCCCCACTGATATGCTACATGCAATTTCCAAATGGCAGATGTCACGCCATTGCCAATTTGATGCACGATCATACAGGCCAGGCAAGGAGATCGCGGGGAGAGGGTGGTAGCGAAAAATTGGCAAACAGGAGGATGACAGGAAAAGCTAGGAAGACGATAAGAGTGACGGATGGATTTAATCCATCATCACATGCACTCTGGTTCAGAGTTGCCTCCTGTATTATTGACACCAATTAGCATAATATGATGGATGGCTATATAGGCCTTCGCTACTTCCTTGGTATGTTTTTCAAAAGGTCTACGTTCTGGGCACCAGTACTGCACTTGCAGGCTTGTGTTATAGGCACCTGTTGGTTACACCACACGATATCTTTAACGCTCAAAAGGCTTGCTTCGTAACAAATCTTGTTATAATCTCATGTATTATCATGGTCATGGGAAATTTCTGTATGTTTCCCTATGATTACATATGTCATTTTACAACAAGGAAAATGTTCCGCTGAGAAATTTCAATTTAAGATGCAAAGTGGATGCTTTTAAGCTCGCATCTTATGGATCAAAGTAGATTAAAAAATCCTGATCCCAATGGAATCCCATTTTCTTTGCTAAGTTTTTCATTTGCATCATATACATTTCTGGTCAGTTTCCCTTTGTTTGCATTGATCAGATAAAACGACATAATATTGTACTCATGGTATAGGATACAGAAAATGTTTTATAGAATTTGAAAGATCAAATATATTCTGAATTAAAATGCATACACTGTGATAGACCACGACACAAACGTCACTTCGTCTACACAGTCCTCATGGGTGAAACCGCACACTGAATCTTCAATTTTATAAATTCAAGTCTCCACAAATCATATGTGACAAGAACAAAACGATGACTTGTGAGCTCATTTTCTGTAATGTAACAGTCCATCTCATAAAACAACCAAAGACATAAACAAACAACATACTGCATGCACAACACAGGTCTCACAAACATGTAAACAAGACAAAAACAAACGATCACACATGTACTATAGAGAACTTTGAACAGGAATGCTTCTACTGAAGAAATTTAAAATCACACAAACTCCCATACTCACACATAAACAGACAACAAACCCACTATTACACATTGCATATATACACTGTATATGCCCATTGCTGCACTTAACGACATTGACCCATTCTAGCTGACAATGAGGTGTCCCTAGCATAACTTTAAGGGGGAACATTGTATCTTGAAGGCAATGCTTCTTAAAGCGGCCATTACCAATTTTTTGGTTTTTGTTTTTTTAACAGATTGAGTTGCACTTGAGTTGCTGTATTTGTGCATAAAGTTGTTTCGTTTTGTTTTGTGGGTTGTTTTGTTTTTATTTCATTCTTTCAAGTGCATGTGTGGCCAGTTGCTTCTTCATAAACTTAAGGAGAGCTATTTTCTGCATTTCAAATCAATCAATGCACATATCAATGCTATGCTTCTATGAATTTTATCAGCAATGGCGGTGGAGAGGGGGTGGGGGTTGGTTGGCTCGCAAAAGAAGTGTATGACAAGTGCTACTACCTTGGGAGCATGCTTTTATACCAAAATACAAATGAAAGAATATATTGCCACTTCAGCTTATGCAAGTAAGAAAATGCAGCAAACTTTTTACGGGAACATAATGCTAAAATGCACATGATGCAGTACAGAGCTTTCAAAAGATATGCATTTGCGCATGTTATATTGAACACGTCACGAGAAACTATGCGGCTCGCTTGTTTGCTTGCCTGCTTGTAACAGGATACAGAATGCAATAATAATGCTTTCCTTTTTTTACCACAATTCCACTCCATATGCATAAGGGATAGAACAAATACAATTTGCCGATGCATATCGTTTTTGTTTTGATAAGCTAATGCACGTAAAAGCATCAATCAGGGAAGTGGTTTTAATCAAAAAGACATGCGAGCTGGGTGGATGATAAGTACATTTTATAGTGATGGGGAAAGGGTAATGGAGGGATGAAGAATGGAGCAGGGGGGAGAGGAGGGGGAGGAGGAGGAGGGGCAGATAAATTAAGGGGGTGTCAAAAGGGGCACAAGATGGGGGAAAGGGGAAGGGACAGGGAGGAGGGAAGAATAGGAGGTTCGAAGGGGAGGCCCTGTTTTCTGTCCCATCATATGCAGAGCCTCTTTGAGGGGCAATGACTTTTCTATAGTATGGACAGGTCAAAGTTAACTAATGGATAAGGAAAGGTCAGTACTGGTGGAGAATGTTTGTCAAGTAGAAATGAAAGAGAAAGCTGATCTCTTGGCCATTATATCCTTTTACTAATTTCAAGGGATAGATATTAAAGTTGTGTTACACTGAAAGACTTGTACAGGACATGTTCAACAAAATCTGTATGTAACATACAGTAAGAGGCACATAATAATCTTGGTAAATATGAGGAAAAAAAAATATCAACACCACGAACAAGTTTGATTCCAAATCAAGCATATATATGTTTGAATTCTGCCACTAGTAAGGGTTGGAAAAGAAATACATATATTTGGATAATGTATCTTGATGCTACCAGAAAATAAGTATCTCTTCATGATATACTAGAGTGGGAAGTAGTAGAGCTTTAAATAAGAATGGTGAAGGTTGAGTGAGATTGGCTGAGAGAAAGGTAAATTATTGAGATGAACTTAAATAAAAAATGAATCAGGGAGGAGGGGTTAGGACAATGCCAACAAATTTGTCTGTATCACAAGCAGACTATTCCAGGGCATGCATAGCCATGCACAATTAATACTTGAATACAACAAATTATCTTTCAGTCGTACTTTAGTTCCTGGGAGGTAAAGAGATACAGGTCTATATAAAATAAAAGTTCTATGTTTTCATGGAGTTTGGATATGAAGGGCAAAGCGATAAGTAGGACTGAGGGTAAGGGAGGACACACCACGAGGAGGTTGCATGGGGGGCAGGGTTACAGAGGGCTGGACGAGGATTGGATATGCCTTTCAACCTTCACTGAACAGGTGTCTGATACTTGTATTGTCTTTTGAGTACAAGAGGATTATAAACACAATTCACAGGGAGTCAAAGAAAGACGGACTTTGTACACGGATATAGCCAACAGAAAAGATAGACGGAACCCAAAGGGGAATTTTTTATGGGCAAGCCAAGGAAGGCGATATTTAGCAGGGAGCCCCCTAGGATGGTATGGTTAGGCAGGGACAGGTAAAACTAAAAGTGGGGCTGCTCATTATGGGTGGGTGTGGGCAACAGGGAATATGGGTGGTGGGGGTGGTGGTGGTGGTGGAGGCAATGGTGGTAGTGTAGTGGTAGGGGTGGTGGTGGTGGGTAGGTGAGTGACCGAGCGGGACTCACCCCAGGTCCGGTGGGCAAGGTGGGGCTGCCCTGGAGTAGGGTGCTGGCAGGGGAGGGCTGAAGCTGTAAGTTTGCCATGTTGTGCATGCCCACCACCTGCTGGAGCTGTTGATTCTGGAGGTTCTGCAGCATCTTCTGGGTGGCCAGCGTGTTGCGGCCGTTGATCTCGAGCTGTGTCTTGAGGTGTGGGGGTGGATGCAGGTACTTACAGTTTTCCCTGGTACACCGACCCTGCAGAAATTGAAGCAAACGATATGAAGATATTTAGCACAATGGCAGTTTACTCATCTGTTGCACATGTGATGAATCATTATTGCATCAATTTCAACTTGTAAAGCAAAACACACACCTATATCTGTGGACACACATACACCAACAATAGAAAGACTTCGTCAACCCATGGAGTAAGAGCTGATCTTGCTACAACACACATTTCCCACAGACACCTGCTAAACTTTACTCAGGGTTATAGTCTCTAATGGGTAAAGACACACATTTTGAGTCTCTCAGATGGGATGAGATGCTCAGCTTTTCTTTGTATACCTAAGCTGAAATCCATGAGGGAGAAATGGATGAGATATTCAGATAAAAAGAAGATAGAAAAGAAAGTTAAATTAAGTGGGAACATCAAACACGAGGGAAAATAACAGGATGACAAAAACACTGTTCAATCAAGAGACACATCATCATACACAAGATAATTTGATTTTATTCTCAACAGAATCCAGCTAAATCAAATTAAGAAATCATCCATAAAGGGACAAATATAGAATGGGAGATTCTCAGTTCCTTAGATTCATAGACAATTTGCAGTAGAACCTCTCCCACTAGATATACCCTGTAAAGGAACATAAAAAATGAAATGTAATATCCATCCATTTACGGTAACAGCTGGCGATGCTGCAATTATGACGAGTAATGATGGACCTGAACAAAATGTATCCTCTTTTGGAACACAATATATCTCTTTGATACAAGGTACTTGTGCAAGCATTCTAAAGAATGTGATGAGCAAAGCACACTAAAATGGTGGCATTAAGTGCTTTTTTAGTCTGATGCAGACATCGATCAACAAAACCGATGGCAATGTGCACTGGGGAACAAGATTAACTGCTAAAAAAAATGGCAAGAAGCATTCCTGGTTGTAGGAAGAAAAGGATCAACAAAGGCATCTCAAGGGTATGTTGTACTAAAAAAAAGAAAGAGTTTTCTTTTGTATCAAAATACTGACAAAATGTGGAAGTTCTAATCCAACAATGAGAGAGAGAGAGAGAAAACCATGAAAGCTGTGAGAATTTCTTTTCTCACTTCCTTCTAGGCAACATAGGAAGGTCTGTACTAGGAAATAAAAGATGCATAAACGTCTGTATGGTGTCTCTGGAGATTGTCAAAATTGTGATGTCTCAACATAACGTGAACAAAAAGATCATCTTGCGGCTATTACAGCATACGCAAGGACTGAATTTCAGGCAGCAAGAGAGACAAGAAAACCTCCTTATGCACAAAGACTAATACTGTTACTGGCTGAAAAACAGATCCACAGTGTGTGGGAAATCCATCATGGGTTTGCAATTTTCCTCACAGCACCACCTACTTGAATTTATGTGGGGGTCCTGCACTATTTTCTTCGCTGTCTGACTGTGTATGTGTGTGTGTCAGTGTTTGTGCAAGCACACGAGACCGAGAGAACGGCAGTGCCTCGACTGCACACCAACGTTCACAGCACACACACAGGCCGTTTGCTGGTCTGATCGTCACATTTTCTACTCCTCCTCTCTTTCTTTCGGTCTGACACGATAAAGGCGTGTTGTCCGCCGAATTCTAAAGTCCCGTTTCATAAATCTTCGATGAGACGAACTCTCAGCTTTTATACGATACACGATGTCAGCAGACGGCTTGTCGCTTTGTCCATGTTTACCCAGCATTGCTGTCGGAACATGCGAGCACACGGCATTGTGCCACTGGCAACTCTAATGAATCTCCACCTCTGTTCTGTCCATGTGTGATAGTGATCTTCTTGCTTTGGAGAGGACTTCTCCTTGTCTGCCCTCCCCATCAATGGTATCAGCCCCTCCCCCACCCCCACCCCCACCCCCCCACCCCCAACCATCCACTTGAAGGAACATGACCAGGACCATTCACACTGATGGTGAAAAATCATGAAGATCAGACAAAATCTTGACATTGCGGTGAAAGTTTGCCAGGCACCTGTGTCAAATGCATGCAAAACACTGCCGGAGTGGGGGGGGGGGGGGGGGGGGGGGGGACTTAAAAACAGGCCAACTGGAGAGACCCTTTTTTAAGCTTTACAGAGAATTTGCCTGTGATGCCCTACAATTTGATATGCTCACCACAGAAAAATCATAATTTTTATGAAATGATGAATTACACTTGATGTGCGGTTACTCCCTATTGCACCAAAAGATATATGCAGCTATACTGCTCATACTATTTTTAAGTCCTAGATGGAGTTGCAAGCAGCAGCTTCACATTGCAGAAGCGTACTGCAGCAGCAGCATCCCGCCACAAATCAACTTCGCAAACATTCATTGTGGTGTGTTTGGAAAGCTCAAATATCACAATTTCTCAACAACAGAATATCACCCTACGAGAACAGGGCCTATCTTGAGTCTTGATACCAATGAGACTCATTCCAGTTTTCCACAACCTTTGTTTGGCACAACATTTGTAAGTAGATCACTCTGCATGACTGGATGCCAATGAAAATGCCTGGCAAGTTATACCAATTAGTGCCTGAGGTCATACAGACTTTAATACACATTATATCATAGGCCTATATATATTCTTGTGTACAGCTGCTATTCTCAGTTAACTGATCTGTTCATAATCGCAGAAGCATATTTGGCTATATAGGCATAACTTGTGCCTATATAGCCAAAGTAGTTTTGAAGGAAATCCAATACCTTCTACAACCTAGTATCAAATCAGAAGGATTCCATGTCACTGCATGTTTTCATTACTGTAATTGTATGCTTGATAAAATCATGCCCACTTCTATCAAAACCCTCACTTTCGATAGTAAAATGGCGAGCCTGCATTGTGTTGCTTGACAAATTTCTGGAAATCTTTCCTTTTCAAGTCACATGCAATCCAATGAAGTTTACACAATTTTATCACGATTGTAATAAAAGAAGAAGCCAGCTCTGTATAGACTCAACGGTATATTCAATGTGTTTCGTGGTTGTATTGTGTGCTCTTCCACCTGCAATAAATAGAAGTCGGACTTTGACCCAGACGAGAATTGAAGAGTGCATTTGCATATACGCAGGTGGACGGTGTGTACAAGGGGGGATTTCAACAAGCTTGGTAAATACAAGAATAACGCACCAGCAGGGAGGGAAAAAAGACAAAAACAAATCAAAAACAAAAAGAGGGTCAGAAAATATTCAGAGAATAGAAATTAGAGAAAGGATCGGTGATAAAATAAAGGGAGAGTGAAGATGAATCCATGATTATAGACATATCACGTACGTCAAATGGGGGGTATGGGACAGTGAAGGGGGATTCAAGAATAGCTTGCGACTGTGAGTTCTCGTGTTTGCACATGATCAGGAAGGTGAATATGTCCCGATATCTTTGGGCATATTCACGTTTTCAGACGCGACTGAGCAAACAGGAATGTTGTTAGTCAAAAAACGGGAAATGAGCGATCGCTGCCGCGAGCAGAACTACCTGTTTACAGGTTCTAATAGGGAGCGGCTGGTATACAGGCAGCACTCGAGTCACCGTGCGATGTGCGCATTGCTCCCGACACATTCTTGTCAGCACACTATGCCTGCATACCACGGCAAGTGGCATGAACTCTCAAAAAAAACCAAACCCCCCCCCCCCAAAAAAAAAAAGAAAAAAAAAAATTCCACTCCACTGTGCACATTTCTTGGTATATCCTCAAGTTCATCTCACTTCCTTTAACTATCCCCACTCCACTTCACTACAAAGCATTTTATCAAATTTGAATTTAGCAAAGAGTCAGGTATATTCCCACCGACCCACATTTTATTACCTTTTATCATCCACATGAAATTATTGCCAATGCATGCATTGACTATGAGCCCCAAAATACTTCTACATTGGCTAAGAACTCATCAGTAAACCAGATTGGGAAAGCAAACATGAAAACAGACATATGAATTATGCTTTTCTCAAATACATTCCTCAAATCACACTCAGCCAATCATAGCACATACGTGTTTCTCAAACATGTTTCGCTTGATTCTCAAGTGCGCATTTGTGAGCTCCATTATGGTTTGACCACTTAACCCACTGAGGATAAGCTGATGTTGCTGTAACAGGCATTTCTCATTTACACCTGCCCAAGTATATATAGGCCTCCTAAGGGCTAGCCTTCAATGGGTTGAAACACAATATAAAGCTTTTAGTTTCAAGGCGTATTCACTTTCACAGTGATGTGTGCATATAGAGTTACATACACGTACATAAAGCATCTAGGCACCTACCAAGAGTTTTGCACATTCCCAATTGGAAAGTTGTGGGATTTGAGAAATAGCTGACGAAATGTATTGAATGTTGCATCCACACGAAAGAGAAATGAAGCCTTATCAATGTTTTGCATGAACAAGAGTAAGCAGATGCGATAGAAGGAGCTTTACACAGATCTAAAAGAAGAGTGATTTGTAAATGGAAACATAATATAGAAATCTGGCTACCAAATATTCCACAGAAGGAATTTACTTTAATCTTGACAAATACAAGCCAATGTCTTCCGACGGACTTTGCAGAAATAATCTTTTCTGCACCGTCACACAATCTACAGATCTTAAACTTTAAACTCATGACTAAGTAAAATGCTTGTGAAGACATTTGAAGAACAGTTAAGGCCTAACATGATGACTACTGTAACGACTATCAAACCACCAGCCACGACTTAACCGATGGTGCAAATCACAAGCCGACTAAAAAATGCTGCCCAGCGGGGTCTAGCAGTACAGGTTCGATTTACACAGCCCTGTGGGGGGTGAAAACTATGACAGAAATAGGCCAACTGTAACTCAAAGATGAATCACATAGTGAACATAGTGTGACATCAGATTAACTTTACAGAATAACGTCACGTTCGCTTGAAAAATTGCACAGATCCGACCTGGGCCACTGGAAGGCACCTAAAACCAATAATCTATTTCACTGAAGTATAGTGTGTCTGTTTTATTTTGTTTGCTTGGTCTTTCAATAAAAGAAGCATGCAAAAGAAAAAGATGTACACAGAATAGAGCAAAGCACAACAACTACGATATTATTTTGTAGGAAGCTATGACCCTTTCACAGCTATTTAGGCCTTTAAAAAAGGCATTTACTAATTAGCAAAATGTCTGCTGGCTTCATTGGTTGCATGGCTGTGACATCAGTTCTATAACAGCCTAACCTGCGATTAATTTTGAGCAAGAAACATCCCCGAGGTCGTATGTTTTCCAGCACATCGTATAAAGACAGAATAAATGAGGGAGTGCAGCGAATGATGGATGATTATTAATTATTGGCAGGCATCTCCTGGGGAATCCATCATTAAAAATAAAAGAGTGAAGGCTACCATAAAAACCGACATAGCTCTGCTTCTTTCATTCTATAAATCTAAACAGGGTGTATCTTACCCCCCCCCCCCCCTTCCTGAAACAGCTTACATTCAAACCACACCATAGGTTGTGTCTGGGATGCCACGTGCAACAAAATATCTCCAGACCGCACTGTCAATACAATGCATTTACCTCCTCCTTTCTTATAAAGACAAAAGAGGGGGGAGCAATTTCTTTGCGGGCGAACTTGTGGGTTACATACTGTTCACAATTAGAGGGGGCAGGCCCAAATGCTTGAACTTGACATGGCATTAGTTTTGAGTGTTGAAGTTTAAAGGAGTGCATACCAGAAGCTCTCTGTCACTACACCAGTGACTCACAATTTTCTTCACTGTTTGTTCAGCTGCGCGAGTTTTCTCTCTCACTCTCTTTCTGGGACCAGGTTTCATTACAGAATAATGATTAAAAATGATGCTGCCACATTTCTCCACTTAAGAGAAATCTGACAGAAGTTTTTAGATTATAGTGCCAACTGAGCATTTAGCATGGTGCAGCATATCTTCTTACATAGATTCTTAAATCTAGCAACAAAGCAAAAGATTCATAATAGTGCGGACCCTTGCTTCTACATCAAGACTTTAAAAAGGGGGGGGGGAGAAAAAAAAATGTTGCAGATCTTGAGCACATTTTGACAGAGCGTATCTTTCAATGTCGAGGCTTGATTTCCGTCTACATCTGCAATCTTTCACTCGCCCAGTCTGACAACCTTTGCACTCCTCTCTCTACCTTCTCGGTCCGTGCTCCCCAAATTGGCAATCTGCCCTCAGAATCTCACATGGCAATAACGGCCGCGAACTGTCAACAACATATAGCATTACTTGGTGCAGGGAAGCTTTATACTCCTACTCTGTGTGTTATTTGTTTCTCGGTACTTTCTTTTCAGCTACAAAAAAAAAAAGGAAAAGAAAAAATAGCGACCAGTAAGGAAAGGAAAAAAGAAAGCTGGACTTAACCTTCCTGGTGTATTCAGTATCCACTTTCAATTTGATCGGCGCTCTGCGGTAAACCAAGCGCTGAAATCATTGCCGACGCACAATATCTGTTTCCTCCCTACCTTCTTTCTCGTTTGCACATTCCAGTAAACATGCAAAGGTCCTTTGACTCCGGGAGCCAGGAGGAAAAAAAAAATGTTCAGCCTTTTTTAAGTGAGCAGCAGAATTACCAAACTGCGTCATTTTCCAGAAAAAAAAAATGAAGAGCTTAACAGCACTGCACATCTTTGAATCAATAATTGTCCAAACAAATCGAATGCATTCACAGGGTGGGGAGAAATAAATGTTGTGAAGAGAATATTGTTTCACTATGTGGCATTTGAGGAAGAAAGCTGTGATCTAGAGGCCAATGCCCTTAGAACTGCATGTACACCAGCCTAACACTTCCTGCAACAGAGAAAAGCCCTGTGGTTAAATTTCTGGTGACTTTTTTCATTCTTGCGGTAATGCCTGCAGGACGGACTACAAGAGTTATCTGCAAATGAAGAGTTCAAAATGCTCTAAAACAGATACATTCTCAAGTTTTTAAAGTAAGATTATCATCAAATGAAAGCAAGATATTATTCAAAGGAGTGAAGGTTCAGGTGTGAGTTTCTTCAATTTGAAGAAGTGTACAGAGGGAGACAAATTGAAGGAACTCACACCTGAAGATTATCATCATCAAATAGAGCAAACTTCCATGATTTCAATGATGCAGCACTTGTTACATAAGAAAAATATAGGCCTATTTGTGAAATATTTTATTACAAACTTGGCATGTATTGTAATTATTTTCTTTGTTTTTCAACAGCTTCAATCTCAAATATCTCAAGATGATAAAAATGGATATATATCAGTTTTTCCATCTAAACTCTTCAAATATAGTTGCAGGTAACCTATGAACTGAATACATGGCACTAAACAGCACCATATTGCCATTAGAACTGACAAAATGCTGCATTTTATTTCAAAGTAACATTACCCGACGTCTTCTGCACAGAGGAGAAGAGAATGAATGTGGTTCTTGCTCCATCTCTCCCCCCCCCCCCCCCCCCCCCCCCATCCCCATCAGCCAGATAATTTAAAACCACACTGGTAGCTCTGGTACACCTGGCTGGCAGTGAATCATATTCATATAATGCTGCCCGGCCACCAACTGACAACATAAATAAATCCATGTGGATTTATGTCCGATCAATACTGTGCACAGACTGGACAAGACACAAAAATGATGCAAGTAGTGCTAAACAGATTGCCATCCTGGTACTACACACTATGACTGATTATTTAGTCCTATATAAATTCAGTATCAATGGCAAAAGAAGTATAGAACCAAGAAGCAATGTATACCCTTCAATAAGGTAAATACATCTTTCTGTTGTACGGGTACACGATGTAACCTGGACTGTCAGAGCTCTCTGCTATACGGTAACTGTTGGTCACTGATCGGTGTTCACTCCCACAAATTACTAATGATTCTTATACCACCTATTTACTCCTGAACACCGTGTAAGGCCCCATGGTGTGCTGTACAGCCTTCAGTACCCACCAAAGCGAGACTCCGCAAACGTTAGGAGCAGGGTGGGCCACTATACAACTACAAGGATGACCGCGAAAGGACCCAGCCGCCAACACCACTCCTGGGCCAGATACGAGCCATTTCACGCGCCGGGAGACTCATTACATTAACAAGTCGAAACGGGCGCTAATTCGCTAATGAAAAATGTTTTTGCAAGGGATTATGTGCGTACGCGCCCCTGTCCCTGCTCATTGCCTGCATCTGCGAGAGGAAATTTATGTTTCTATCAGATAAACACCACCCACGGTATCTTTCCTCCTCTCCCTATGTGGCCCTGAGGAGGAAGTGCAGTTTACGCTGGCGAACGAGCCACACCAACTCCCAACTCGGTTTCTTCAGCCCGGCGGGGATCTATGCACGGGTGCCCGAGTGGTCCCTATACAGGTCTTTAGGTCTCTGCGAAGAAAATTTGCTGTAAATGATGGGAAACATTTCATTAGAATGCAGGAAGACAAGCCTCATGCTAAGATAACATTAGCAGACATACCTAAACTAATTACAATAAAGGGTGTGTGCCAGTGTGTGTGTGTGTGTGTTTACTGCTTACATTCTTTCCTTGCAATGGGGGGGGGGGGAGAAGTTGGCATGTGAATGACCTTTGAAATTAATTAACTCACACTTGGCCGACTCCGTTTCCTCTGTGAGGATTTTACAGAATCATCCCAGATTCGATTATGTAACAACTTGGTCAAAGTTCTTTTTTCCTCCAGCTCACACTAATATCACGGGATCACAATGACACAAGCAAATGAACTTTAAAAAGGTCTAAGCATTCAGTACTAGATGGAGAAAAACCTGAAATATATACTGTTAAAGGAATGGTATAGTGTTGGTTGAGATGGGGCTTCAGGTTTCCAACTTTCTGTGAGATGATGAAAAACTTCATATGAAATATGAAAGAGCAATTCTATGATAAATTCAAAGTTTACTTGATGAAAATTGGTTTTGAAATGAGATATCCAACAACAATGAGGTCAATAAAAGGTAGGACAGCTTGATTTTACTCTCTTTTTTTTCATATCTCAGCCATTTCAAAACCAATTTTCATCTGATAAACTTTGAATTCCTCTTAGAATTGTATGCCCTTTTATATCTCGCAAGAGTTTCCTAATTATGTCACATAAAGTTAAAATCTGAATCCCCCACCTCAACCAAAACTATACCATCCCCTTAATAAGAGGGCATCGGCTGAAGGAACTTGGTC